>NW_023270426.1:70603416-71087174 GCF_011800145.1 Mirounga leonina
TCCTTCCTTCCTTCCTTCCTTCCTTCCTTCCTTCCTTCCTTCCTTCCCTCTTCCCTTCCTTCCTTCTTCTGTCCCATCTATTCTTTGTAAAGACCATGTCCTCTGCACCACTTACTGTACCAGGTGCTGGGACACAAACTCCCTGTATTAGTCTGCTTGGGATGCCATAACAAAATACCACAGATTTAGGTGGTATTTTCACAGGTGGTATTAACAACAGAAATTTATTTTCTCATCTCCCTGGAGGTTAGAAGTCCAAGATCAAGGTTTTGGCTGGTTTGGTTTGTGCTTACACCTTTCTCCTTGGCTTGCAGACAGCTGTCTTCTTGCTATATCCTCACATGGTCTTTCCTCTGTGGACATGCATCCCTGGTGTCTCTTCCTCTATTGATCAGTACACCAATCATATTGGATTAGGGTCCCAATCTTATAACCTCATTTAGCCTTAATTACCTCTTAAAGTCTCTATCTCTATATGCAGTCACATCCTAAGGTACTGGGGGTTAGGACTAATATATGAATTTGGGAGGTACAGTTCATTTGGAGAGGTTTATAAAAGAGAGAAATAGAGAAGGGAACAAAAGTATGAATCTCTTGACCAAAGATACTTGGTCACTTCACCTGTCAACTTCTCACCATTTTTCCTGTAAATGAAGAGTTGGGTAAATAATATCTAGGGTTCCTACCAGCTCTGATGGTCTGTGATTCCAAATCTATGTCTAAACTTAGGCTTGACACACAGTGTGAAATAAATATGGAGAATGGGAGAAGAGCATGACTAGGCAGTGGGGACAGTAGCAGCTGAATAGTTACTACTCTCTTTCCAGGGGCTACTGGTATGACTGCCATCATTCCCCTTCAATTTTCTAAGAATGGTTCCTCATCTCCCATGTATTTCAGGCAGTTGGTGATTTTTATTAATCAATCACCCACCAACTTTATATTCTGAAAGAATGAACTAACATTTAACAAATTCTAAGCAAAACAAAACAAACAAGAAAACCCAAATCTCTCTCCTGGGAGTTGGGCAGACATTTTGTTGCCTGATTTTAGGGACTGAGTTCCTGAAAGAATTAAAAAAACATGTGCCACCAATCAATAAAGTAACTTCTCCCCTACCATAATATCAAATGCATGCAATGGAAACCCTTAATGTTGCATATTCAGTGACATATATATAAGGCTTGTTTTCATAAATTGTAATTCCTCTTTCCAAAAATGAATTTCCCTTTTTCTTTTTACCTTTTATCCAGTGTGAAGTAATTTAAAAATCCATTAACACATATTGCCATGTTAATTGGATGATATTTTTCAAGGTCAAGAAACTATCAATAGATATTGAATAGTGACTATAAATAAACTCATCACAGTAATTAGATTTGTCAATTAAAATTGGGAACAGCTAGCTCTTTATGACTGGATTAAAGGTGGATCACTTTGGGAAAATAATTTTACTCAACATAATAGATGAAGTTTGGATGATGATCTCATATGCAAGTTTGACCCCATGAGTGAAATAAGCTTTTGATTTTTTTTCATATCAACCAATTCTGAAACTCTAGGATGATGTATGGATACTGCTGAATTTTCTCTAAAAATATTTAAAAAATTAAAACAAGTGAAAACTCCAACATATTAATAAGACACTCTAATAACAAGATCTAACATTTATTAAGAACTTGGTCTGTGCTAGCCTGTGCACTAAAACTTTAATGGTTTGTATTATCTTTTTTTATTCCTCATAAAAACCACATGGGGTATATAATTATCTTCTTTTTGCAGGTGAAACTTATCCAAGGTCATTCATGCTACTAATAAGTGCCAGAGCTGGATTAAAATTTAGGTCCATCTGACTCCAAGCCCAACACTCTTGTCACCTCTCTGCATGTCCATGACTAGATAAATATTTTAATTAGTTTCACTTTGTTTGTTACTCTCTCCAAGTGAGAAGGTTTTTGGTGAAGAAAAATGTAACTCTTGTTGTTTTAGTTTTAGTAAATTTGGAAAGGTTATTCTGAAAACCAGATCGCATAATTTATTGCATATTTCTTCCTTTTTAAATCTGGATATTGTACAGTATATAGAAATTTGTGGCCACTATTTGCATTCAATTTTGTTGGTGACACAGAGCTGTATATTTTTTTTCCCATGTATTCCTTCTTTATAAGGAGGTCTAAATTGCATAGCAACTTTAGCATTACTGGTCTGGGGATGTCAAGTGTTTTGAATGCATGGAAGAGAGGTATGACTGTCAATTTTTGATACTGCCGAAGTGACCTATTCACTCAGCAAATAATCATGTGCCAAGACCTGGTCTAGGTGCTGGCAATACAACAGTGTAATCAAAAGACAAACATTCCTGAATTCAAAGAATTTATATTCTGGGGGTAGAAAGGCAGAGCTAGTGTGTGACCTCAGAGCTGTCTGACCCCAACGTGCGTACTCTACCAGTAAGCTATTCTGCTTTTATATCTACTGAGTCACTTTTTTTTTTCTTACATAAAACACATACATTTGGTGTGTCTGTGTGTGGGGGGTAAAAGTTTGGGGTGTGTATAGAATGTGTGGGTCATAGCTGGGTAGTAACATTTAAGCTTTGTCTGCTTTAGTTTATCAAAGAGTGTCACTCACTACTGCCATCTGAGAGCATGATGCAGTAGGGCAGCGTTCCTACTTTCTGACTGTTGCAGAAAAATGTCTGGACTTTGTGCTGTGCTGGATCCCCCAGGGGAGCGGCTCCCAAGAACGTCTGTGATGAGTGAGGGATTATTATATGGACTAGCTGTCATTGCTGATAATCAATTTGAATGCCAAGTTTTTATTTGTTATTTTAATAAGTATTGCCATTGAGTAATCATTATGTTTTAGGTTCTGGAGAGTGGAGATAAGTAGAGATTTGGAAAAATGACACAATGGGACATATATAGCAAATATCAAATATTTTGACATGGATATCATATTGACTGGAAGTATAACTGAAAATAAGGCTGAAGAAAATAGAATGTATGCTGTACTGAATGGTGTTTGATCTTATGGCAGCCCATATGAGCTTTTCATGCTTCTCATACTGGGAAGCAGACATCTCTGGGAACATGTGGTTGATGCTAAGTGGTATAAAGGCTGGTATATAAACCTGTTCTCTCTGTAATACCAACTTTTTCTTGATTACCCAAAGGAAAAAAAAATTAAAAATACTGAACATGGATAGATTACAAAGAAACATGCAAAGTCTATATGCATTTTAATTTTTATATCTATTTTTGAAGTATAATACACAAGAGAAAAGTAAGCATATGTGTAGAGATGGTGAATTTTCACTAATGACAACCAATATGCCATCAAGAAATAGAACATTACAAGCACCCTGAATGCCCCCATGCACTTTTCTGGTGTCTACCTCCTTTCGCCAAGAGTAAGCATTCTCTCCAGACTTCTAAAAGCACAAAGTAGTTTCACCTGTTTTGAACTTTATAGTCATGGCACCATACAGTGTGTATTTTTTTGTGTCTGGCTTCTTTAACTCATCATTATGTTTGGGAGAGGCATCAACATTTTCTGTATAGTTGTAGACTGTTCATTCTCTTGGCTCTATAGTGTTCATTGTGTGACTATACTACATTTTGTCTATACACTCTGCTCTTAATGGGCATTTGGTAGTTTACAGTTTTTGACTAACACAAGTAGGTGTGATATGACATAAAACTCTGTCTTTTCATGGACATATGTGTGCATTTCTTTTTTTTTTTTTTAAGATTTTATTTATTTACTTGAGAGAGAGAGAATGAGAGACAGAGAGCATGAGAAGGAGGAAGGTTAGAGGGAGAAGCAGACTCCCTGCTGAGCAGGGAGCCCGATGCGGGACTCAATCCCGGGACTCCAGGATCATGACGTGAGCTGAAGGCAGTCGCTTAACCAACTGAGCCACCCAGGCGCCCCATATGTGTGCATTTCTAAGAGCCACGTTGCTGGGTCATGTGTTTGTATATGGTTAGCTTTAAAAGATACAGTTTTCCAAAGTGGTTGTGTAATTTATATTCAGACTAGCAGTATGTTAGAGTTTTGGTTGCTCTAGATTCTTGATAAAAGTTGCCATCTTTTTAATTTTAGTCATTCCAGTAGGTATGCAGTAATACTTGATTGTGATTTTTAATTTGCATTTCCCTAATGAAAATTTTTGTATTTTTTTGTCATTTTGGTATTCTTTTTGGTTAAGTGTTCATTTTTGTGCACTTTTTTAAAAAAAGATTTTATTTATTTATTTGAGAGAGAGAGAATGAGAGAGAGAGATCATAAGCAGGAGGGAGGGGTAGAGGGAGAAGCAGACTCCCACCTGATCAGGGAGCCCCATGTGGGACTTGATCCCAAGACCCAGGGATCATGACCTGAGCCAAAGGCAGACGCTTAACTGACTAGGTGCCCCATTTTTGTGCACTTTTTATTTTATTTATTTTTTTTATTTTTACAGATTTTATTTATTTGACAGAGAGAGACACAGCGGTAGAGGGAACACAAGCAGAGGGAGTGGGAGAGGGAGAAGCAGGCTCCCCACTGAGCAGAGAGCCCAATGCGGGGCTCGATCCCAGGACCCTGAGATCATGACCTGAGCTGAAGGCAGACGCTTAACAACTGAGCCACCCAGGCGCCCCTTTGTGCACTTTTTAATTGGATGTTTCTGTTTTTGTTTTTTTCATAGTGATTTGTAGAAGCTCATTATGTATTCTGATATTAGCCCCTTGCCAAATATCTATGTTAATAATATCTTCTCTCAGACCATGTGTTGACATATAAGTATATTTAGCTAATATATGTGACTTGAATAAAATACTGCTCACAAGAAGGCACTTTGGGTTATGCCCCAATCATAGGATGAAACTTTTCTCGTGTATTTGTTCCACTACCACTTAGGGGTCCAGGTACCATATTCTCCAGCCCTGTCCTGGCCCCCTTTCAACCCAGAAAGATTTGAGAAGTGATTAACAAGGCTCAATTCATAATGTTTACTAGTACACTTCATAGTCTCAGGAATATTATAGAATTTAGGATATGGAGTCATATTTAATGGATTTTAGAAAATTAAATTCATGTTTAAGGATGAGTTGCACGTGCAATTGAATTAAATCCATGTTTTAGGAGCCTTAGGTGGTTCTCACTCAAAGGAAGAAGTGGTTTTTAGAAGACAGTGCCCTTTTTGTTAGTAGATACATGGCATGTTTTAAATCCGAGAATGACAACACTATTGTTATGTTGAAGCCCCGGTAGAAAGGTCACTGATACCTTGGTCCATATCTTGTTTGTGCACAATGTAAGTACTTTTCTCATTCTGTTACTCTTCCTCACTATTTAAATATATGTATCGGTTAAGAATGCATTCTTCTATAAATAGCAATTTAAACCCATGAGGGCTTATTGGTTTTATGAAACAAATTCGGGGTGAGGAGTCCAGAGCTAGTATAGCAGCTCAAGATGGTTGTGAGGGACCTGGTTGCTTTCCATTTGCACACTCTCTTCTCTTTAGCATGTTAGCTCTTTGTCCTCCTGCTAACTGACTCAGGGTTAGAGGATGACTATTGAACCTACAGGGAGATAATATGTTATCCAGGCAGGAAGAAGCCAGAGAGCAAAAGAACTAATAGGCTAGTCCCTAGTAGGCTTTATGTTCATATTGAAAATCTCTAGGAACTTCTGCCTAGTTCTTATGGCCTGAACTCTGACACGGCTGCACTTGGCTCCAAAGCAAGCTGAAAAGTGCGATGTTTTTGCTTTCGAGCTGAGAGAGTAGGCAGACATGGACAAAGAGACCTGTAAAAGGGATATAGTCCCCAGAATAGGCCACAGAATCTTCACCTCCCTCTCTCCTTTCTTACATATTTTTTAAAACTATTGGTTATCATTATGAAAGTATTAGAAGCTTATTGAGGAGGGGGCGCCTGGGTGGCTCAGTCGGTTACGCGTCTGCCTTTGGCTCAGGTCATGATCCCAGGGTCCTGGGATCGAGCCCCGCGTCAGGCTCGCTGCTCTGTGGAGAGCCTGCTTCTCCCTCTCCCTCTGCCAGCCACTCTGCCTTTCTGTGCTCTATGTCTCTGTCAAATAAGTAAATAAAATCTTAAAAAAAAAAAAGCTTATTGAAGAGTAGTTGAGAAATACTTAACATCCTGTACAGTCACTATAAATATTTTGGCTTGCATTTCCTAGTCACTTTGGAAAACAAAATTGGGGTGCTCAGTGTCCTCATTGGTTTTGGGGGTGTCACTGCTCACAGGTGTTCTCAGTGGACAGAGGTAGGTAATACACACATACACATTCCATCTATATTTATTTCTACACGTATCTGTTTATTATGAAATAAGTGAGTTCACACGGATATATTTAATTCCAACCCCACATCATCTTAGCTGTGTTCTTTCCCCCTCTATTTGTCAGCCCTAAACACTGCGAGAAACTTGGCTCTCTTTATCCTCTACTTATTTACTTATTTGATCAATCTCTCTGTAACCAATCTCCTGTCTTACCACTTTCCTCTCCCATTGCTCTGGATGTCTTCCTAGCTCTGTCCAGCCTTCAACATCATGTGCAAGGCTGCTCCCTCACATAGACATGACCTTCTCTTCCCACTTGAGCTCAGACAACTATGAGGCTGCTCATCTGCTCCTGCTCTCTTCCTACTTCCTAGAGGAAGCCCCATCCCCTAGAGGCAGCTGAATGCTGCAGCTTCTCACTGGTTCAGTGGACCACCTACCCTTACCTTGATGGGTCCTGGTAGTTAATTCTGGACTGAGTTTGGCAGGAAAAGAAGGGAAGGAGATGAAAGCAACCATTTGCCTTTTTATTGTATGCTGTTTTCTGATGTTAGAAATTTTATATTTTCTTTAAGTAAATTGGTTGATCTTTTTTGGGTGATTTAATATATTATTTTTAAGTCTAAAATAAGATGCCCATAGAGATATTGAAAAATATATTATTTTTTCTAATTTTTTTGCATTTAGTTATCTAATCAATTGGACATTTATTTTGTCATTTAATCTTCCCCAAGAGGGGAAGATCTAAGCTATTTTTTTTTCTATGTTATTGCAATACCACCTTCCTTTTTTTTAATTTTCCTCATATTCTCTTCTTGTGGCTCCCCTTATCCCTTTTTTGTTCCTTCTACTTGTATTTACTTTTCCTCTTTGTAACTTCATTTCTATATTCCCTCAGATCCTGCCACCAGAGATCACAACCCCTGCCAACTCCGCCCTAGAGTGCCCTTTGCTTTCCCCTCTGCCATCCGCGGAAGGCTCTCTCTTATGCCTTGAATAATTGTCAGCTAGGTTTTAGGCAATCAGGCTGAGTCATTCATAGTAATGAAGGCCAAATAAATCACAGATATGTAAGGCTCTTCCTAGGAGAGGTGAGGGAAAGAGAACCCTCTGATTCTCTAAGATCTTCCAGCCCTAGCTTTCAGTCAGCAGAATTATTTTTTTTTATTCTTCTCTGTGAGGTGACTGTCTTACCTTATGCAAATTATGACTTGCTACTCCAATAGATTTCTACCCTTGGGATACACTGGTCAAAAAAGGTTTCCCATAATATCTAGGTCAAATATTTTACCTGTTGGAGAGGATGAGTTTAGAGGTTCCAGAAACATCCCAGGACAGCTGCCTCAGTCCTCCTTTTTCTTTCCCTCCTCTTTCCCAGATAAACAGAAACATGCCTAGTTTGCATATTGGAAACAGTTAAGAATGTGAACTGCTTGATGTTTCTGTCTCAGTAAGATACCATGAGAGTAACAATTACTCATTTCACTACTGTAGGTTTTATATTCCAATGTTATTTACATTTTCTAATATATTTCTAGTCTTTAAAGTCCTAGGGCATAGTTCTCAGACCACAACTTAAAATAAGTAGGGATTAAGGGGCTAAAGAGATAAAGATGAGGTTTAATGAAAATGAGTTGGAAGGACTAAAGGACTGTAAGTAATTTTCCTCTCCTCTTGATTCCTAAGTGAATGCGTTTGTGAGGAACTTTTAGAAGGATGCTTATGTCCTGAGTAAAGTCAAAGAAAGCACTAAAACGATGTGGTTACAATTAGGAAATGTTTGGGGATGGAGAGGGACAGAAAGTATGTAACGTATTTGTGAGCTGAGTGATTTTTGAAACTACCTTCAAGGTGAAAGTAATAAGCCAACGCTATGTCAGTCTTTCTGGAATATACAGTCAACTCTTGATTATGTAAGGGAGCAGTGGAGTGGATAATTAGCAGAGAATGGATAGTTCCCTATGCTTTTCTATTAATGCGGGCAAGAGGGTAATTGGATAAGGTTGTTTAATAGAGGAGAGAGAGAATCTTTTTTCTCCTGAACCTTCTCATTTTAAACCATAACTTTGTTTCTCATTTCATAGAAGTAATCAGGAGAGAATTTCTTTAACTTCCTATCATCACATCATTCAACACCCCGCATCCATACACATAATCTCTTTCACTATGGGCAAAATGTATCTAGTTACGGTAATATCCTCTGTCTCCCCACCCACCCCAACAATTTACTCTTTTTTTTAAAGATTTTATTTATTTATTTGACAGAGAGAGACACAGCGAGAGAGGGAACACAAGTAAGGGGAGCGCAAAGGGAGAAGCAGGCTTCCCATGGAGCAGGGAGCCCGATGCGGGGCTCGATCCTAGGATCCTGGGATCATGACCTGAGCTGAAGGCAGACGCTTAATGAGTGAGCCACCCAGACGCCCCCTGACAATTTACTCTTAAGACCCTACGCTCTCTGGCCTAGTTAAGGGTGTTACTCTAACAAATCTTTTCTCTCTTGCTTTATCATTTCTTGCTTTTTACCAGATCATTCCAATGAATTAACCTATAAGCTTTCTCCTATCTTCAAAACAAATGACAGTAATAACAAAACCCCCAAATTCCCTGTACTCCATTTATTTACTCTTCTTTTGCGTGAAACTTAGAAAAGGCTTTCTGTACATGCTGTATACTCTTTGTCCTCATTCATCTTTGAGCCCACTTGATGATCTTGAAACCACTCTCATAAAGTACGCCTGACTTTTATGTGGCTGAATGGAATGGTCAGCTATCACCTTGTCTTACTCAGCCTCTCAGTATCATTTTACACAGTTCAACACTTTCTAACTTCTAAAACACTGTAACTGATTTCTAGGATGCCCCTTCAGTCTTGGTTTCCTACATCACTAGAGATTCCTCCTTAGTGTCTCCTCGCTACCCTGACCTTTAAAATTTGGAGAGCAATTTCTTGTTGTTCTTTTCATTCTTATGGCTTTAAATACCGTCTCTGTGCCAAGGACTTCTTTACCCATATATAAACAGCTTGGTTTTATTTATTTAACTTTCTTGAGGTTCCTGATCAAACATTGGGTTTTTAGTGTCTTCCCCGACCTGCCTTTGTAGAAGAGTGAGCCTCCATAGTCACTCTCTATAGGCCCTGATCTTCCTTTTTCTCCTCAGTCCCAAGCAACATCTGACATGCTATATATTTACCTCCTAAAGTTTCAATAGACTATAAACTTACTGAGTCAGCTTTTTTACTTTGTAGACTCCTGACTCCTAGCACCTAGAACAACATCTGTCATGTAATAGGTACTGAATAAATATTTACTGAATGGTTGGTAATAGAAACAAGCATACTTATTTTGCTTAAAAGTTGCAAGGGCTGGAGTTATATCATGTTTGTGTAATAGGGTGGGAAGGGGAAGAAGGACATGTTGTGGGAAGAGAATGGAGGCCAGAGTCCAAGGGTCAGCTGGTTGGGACCAAACCAAACGCTTTGGAAGGGAATTCTAGCTCTGTCTGAGTTATGATGAAGTGATTCATGCAGTATAAAGATGGGTGATAGACTTTGTTAGGCATCAGGGTAACCAATTAGGATATCCTCATGTGGAGGTGGATAGCTCCAAAATTTTTTGTTCAGTTGGAAAGCAAACCTGAGGATGTGCTAGCTAGAAGAAACTATTTTCAGGACTGATTAGCCCCATGAATTCTTCAAGTCTATTTGTCACAAACTATAACTTCTTCAATTATATATATATATATATATATATATATATATATATATATATGCAAACAATGAATCATGGAACACTACATCAAAAACTAATGATGTAATGTATGGTGATTAACATAACATAATAATAATAAAAAAATAAAAAAACAAAAAAATATACTCTAACTAAAATACAAAAAAATATATATATTTTTCTAAAAGATGGGAGACTAATGTTCTTTTCTTAAGAAGTATTTTTGGCTTACAAAGAGAGGCAGCAGAAAAAAATAACAACACATTATATATATGAAAATCAGCAGCTGCGATGGGATGAAAATAAGGCAATGGGATTTTTAAATTAAAAATATTCTTATTTCAAACCTCCTGTCTCTTACTATTAAAAAAATTCTCTAAGGCAACAAGATATAGCTATAAAATAAGCTTGAAATCTGTTTTAATCTTGGCTCTACTGTAAAACTAATGGAATAGCAAAATGAGGAATTACTTATATTCTCATTACTTTCGCTTTTTTAATTTGTACATTGAGGATGCTGGACTGGAGTAGAGTTAGCAAATATATTTCATCTGCTGTGCCAACTGTGATCTATTGGTAAGGGCAGCCTAGAGCACTGTGTGGATAAGCATTGGAGACCACACCTAGGCTCAGTGAAAAAGAAAGCTGAAATTGATTGTTGCTGTCTGCCTTGGGTTTAGGAAAGATGAATGGTAGCACATGTGCATTGTGTCTTTGCTATCCTACAGTATACACTCTATAAGATATTTTCAGTTCTAGAATTCAGTGATTGGGAATGCCTAGTATATTATGTGCTGTCTTTGCAATAAAGGCAATGATAAGATTTTATATGTAAGATATTAAAATATATTTTTAGTGTATGTTTTTGGAGAATCTGAATATGTTTCCTATCCATTTCTCCTAAATGTCCTGGGATTTATATATATTAGTCATAGTATTTTTACATTGTGTGCTAAGTGCAACATGATTAAGTCTATACAAGCAGCATATAGAAAGAGTAGTATTATTTTGCCAGGGAAAACTCAAGTTAGCATAATGAATATAATTTTTTATAGATTGTAGTTTAATTTCAAAATAATTTTGCTGTTTTTCCCACTGACTTTGCCTCATAAAAACCCATAAGAAGTACTATTTTAGCATCCAGGAAATGAGGCATTTCAACTGCAGTCTTTCCAAATTACTCTAGAAACTTCTATAAATCAGTGATTCTGTCTACGTTAAAATATAAGGATGAGACATAAGGAAGACTACCTAGAAATATTTAGAGATAATTCAACATTAAACATGGAACCTTAATTATGATGCTTCAATTTGTATTTCTTAGAGTAATTCTTCTCTACCCTCCACCCCCAACATACCATGCAAAAGAAATAGGAAATTTTGGGTCAAGCATATGGGTCTGATAGAATTTAATCTATTTTTCCAGTAAAGTACCAAATATGATACAATTATGTAACTGGATGAAAAAATCATTATGTTTTGAATGTTTTTAGTGCCAGTAATCTAAATGATCACAAGAAAGAAATGTCTGTTTGTAGAAGTAAGCATGTGTTCTTCATGTAACTATTAAATGTGTTTAATTCATCTTCAAACCTGGCACTGAATTTGGCACTTAAGTTCTTAAACTTTTTGAATAGAAATAATTTAAACTGGACTTTGGATAAATGTATTCTGAAATATATTATTCAATGTATAATCCTGGAGTTATTTGTGATGTTTGGATGGCCTGGACACATTTTCTCTAATTCCTAAACTTGATATATAATGAAGGGATTTCTTTTTTCAGAACTGAAGAAGGATAGTTAGAAATCATCAAATTCAATTTTCTCATTTTCTTTTCCTCGCCTTTCTTTTACTTTATAGTTGATATGATTTCTGTATTCATCTTGGTCATTTATTTTTCTTCCGTTTTCCCATCTTTCTTATCTTGCTCTTATGATTTTAGAAGTACTACAATGAAACAAGCCAGATCCCACTTTCTAGATGAAGCTTAGTGGCAGCCAACCACCTGGTTCAAAGTGAAATGTCTGTTAAATTAACCGAACACTGGTTTGCTTTCACACCCTGACCAAATTATTTGATTTTAGTCTGGACTGGGTTGATGGTTTTCCATTCAGGCTATCCAATTTAGTCCTTTTAGTAAGCTGATTTGATTAACTGAATTTATTTTACTCACATTACTGTAATCTCCCAACTAATGATCTGCAGGTAGCTCAAGGGCTTGAGGGTTTTTTGTTGTTGTATTTTTACAAAGCAGTCATCTGCTATTGGACAGGTCCACGATGTGTTCATCTTTCAACATCTTGGACAGTGCTGTCTACCCAGTAGGCTCTCAGTATTTGGTTTATTTTAATCTCTATGTATTCTCTTATTCTATTTACTTGAAATATAGGTTAAGAGGTTTTATCATAAATTAGGACCTCACTTATGTGGTTATGATATGAATTCTCTGGAGTCTTCGTTGAATCACTGGATATTCTTCTGAGCTCTTTCAAAGTCTTCCCAAATTTTGACCACCTTTCAAGACTTCATGTTAATGGGAATTCTATCTGGTATCTGAGATTCTTTCAATAGTTGCAAATACCCTATTCTTTTCGCTTTTTATTTTTTAGATTTATTGAAACTCCAAAATTTGTTTTTTCATTGAGTGTTAGTGATATGTGTATAGATGAAAATTTCTGAATAAAGGTTACCTGAGAGAAATGTAGGTGATTAAACCCCAAATCTCTTTTTGTCAATGATAAACCACTACAGAGGGAAGAAGTATATTTAAGAACACTGAAGGAAATGCAGAAGTGGGAATCTTGTAGTCACCATAGGGAATTCAAAACTGGATGTTGACAAGCCTCTTCCTTTTACATATAAGGAAATGAAATCAAAGAAAGATTAAATGATTTATTCAAGATGCACACTAGTTAGTGACTGAAGGATCCTGACTCCTATTCCAGTGCTCTTTTGATGCCACTGTCCTGGGAGGTAATTCCTAAGTTCCTTAGATGTTCTCATCTCTCCATCTCTATTCCTGCCCTTTCTTCTGTCTAGAGTAAATCATAAATGGCCGGGTCCCTCTAAACCTTTTACTGAAACTATTAAAAGAGAAACAGTGAAAGATCCTGCTGAGCTGGGGGGTAGTTAAATGTGGGAGACTGGTAAGGGTGAGTAGTGAGTGGTTAAACATCAAAGACTTCATAGGTCATGTTTATCTAATATTTTCAAAGTTGTTAAAA
This sequence comes from Mirounga leonina, assembly GCF_011800145.1. Lineage (NCBI taxonomy): Eukaryota > Metazoa > Chordata > Mammalia > Carnivora > Phocidae > Mirounga > Mirounga leonina. The sequence continues at coordinate 70,616,671 of NW_023270426.1, forward strand.
AACCTCACCACCTTGGATGGGCTTTTACAGCAAAGACCAACCATCGCACAATCATCAACACTCTCCAGCAATGATTTTCTTCCTTATTCTGTTATATAGGAGTGCATTCCAATTTAAGGTACTTTAACTGTCAGAAATATCAGAAAGAGCTTTTGCACTTTAAGCAATCTTCTCAAACCCCTCTCCAGTAGACACACAGTGAGAGCAATTTTGAAGCAATCCTTGTTTTGCCTTCCCATTGCCCTTTCACCCCAGATGTAGCTTTCAGCTAATTAGCTCTTCCTGACATCGAGATGAGAGTTATAAGGTGCTCTACCTAGAGAGGTAAATTGGGGAGGTCACACAACTCTAGCCTTGCTGGGATTTATTTGTGAAAGCCATATTTTGTTTAGCTACTTGACACCTAACTTTTCAGTTGCCCAAGTGCTCACAATTTCAAGGTTCCAATGAACTGAAACCTACCATCTTAACTTTAGGTCAACCTCTTTACTCTGCTCTTGCCTCTTATCCTTAGGTATTACCAGTCCCAATCATAATCCATTTTTATTTTACTTTTTAAAAATTTGAAGAAATATTGAATGTCAGGACAGAATCACTGGACTTATTTCTATAGGCACATTACTTGAAGATTTAAAAAGGCAATGAAAGAACAAGGACCCCCTCAATATTTTTAGCATACAGTATGCTTTGGGAGGCAGCAAATCAGAGGACCTTGCTCTGCTAGACCTTCAGAGAGGAATGAAGCCAATTAATGTACAATTACCAGCAGCAGTGCTTTATTTGAAGGGTCTTTTACAATGAAACTTTTTTAACAGGGTAATTGTAGACATCTGCTTCATGTACCGTAGCAGCAACATAGCCAGTATTTGCTAAGATCTTCTGAGCATTTACAGCTTTACACAAAAGGACATATTGGCAATTCCATTTTCTATATAATAGGCAGACTATGCAAAATACCGAGCTAGAATTCAGCATTGTTGTAGAAATGCTCAATGTCACCAGAGCAATTGACTCATTCCACCTGGCTTTCAGACATTTGGAGAAGCAAAACATATGTACCTTAATTGCAAATATGGGCTTAATGAACGTGCAGGCGTTATGTTATACCAAATGCAACAATTGACATGATGGCAAGCTGCTTAAGAACATGTCACAATGTTTGGTTTTTAAGAGGTTTGCCTTTGGCAATGTTTCAGAGAAGAATGTGTTCCTTACATTTGCAGTCCTGTGAGCCAATAATAAAATGTTCAGCATATGAAACTGGTATTTATTTTAAATTGCTATGTCAATATTTTTGTTTAAAAGCAGGTTTGATTCCCTGTGTGGACTTTGTTGAAGCCTTCTATCACTGCTTTTTATTTGAGTTTGATTTAGCTTCTTTTCCCCCTGATTTTGTGTTTTGCAGAATGGCTTGCATGAAAGCCTTCTGATTGGGTTGAGGGGGATAAAGTTGCTATGTGAATTTCAAAGCCCAGAAAATGTAAAAAGGAGCAACACTTGCTGAAGGCATCAGAGAAGTGAATGCAATCAAGCAGTGTTGGTTTGTGACCTTGAAGCTTCCCAGAATAGCTACCACATTTGGCATAATGGAAGCCCTGGATTCAGATGCCTCAGGATGACCTCATCAGCAGCAGCCCCCTTCCTCCTACTGTGATGTCTCGGGGCTTTATATCAATGTTTAGTCCATTAGCAGGAATCCAGAAAATCGGGCTTTTGTTTTCAAAAATACAAAATAAAGGCAGCCATTATGGAATATTGCATAACTGATTTAATCCTAATGTGATGTCAAAACAAATTTACCCCACGTTTGAGAGAATGCTTTATCTACCATGGGTACCATTGCCTTGTGGATGTTGGGTGCTCTTTCAATAAATTATTGGGCAGTTGTGTTCATGAACTCTCATGATTCTCCATCCAGGGCACATTTCTGTGGGGTAATTAAAGCAGTCTTTTTATAACAGCAGTATGAAACAGTATGCATCATCTATACACACTGAACTGAAAAAATATTGTATTCATAAATTAAATTGGACATTTTGAAAGGTTAACGCAAAAAGCTACTTTGCTCTTGGTAATCAATAAGGAGAAAAGGATTTCAGGTAATTAAAATCTGTGAAGTGAACATTTCTCATTTGGAACCTATTAAAAAGAATATAAGCAGACAGAGGCAAGAGATAAATATGGAAAACAAGTACTTCAAAATTTTTGTTAAATGTTGGCAAGGGAATATAATAACATATATTCAGAGGTCCGAAAGAACATAACATGTTATTACAGATAATATAACAAATTATACAGTCTGTATATAAATTATATATGTACATTATTTAATTTATGCATTAGGTTGTGATTGTAAAATATGACTGTTCTATATTTTGGGCTCCAGTTTAGCTATTATGTATGTCTTCCTTACTCAAAGTGTAACTCAGGAACCAATATGAACCATGGATGCTTGAGAAAAATACAGAATTACAGGCCCATCTCTGACCTACTGAATCAGAATCTGCAATTTAATGAGATCCGCCGGGGATTTCTATGCACATTAGAGTTTGAGAACATGGCTTTGGGTGATTGTCTTATGGTAAGGTGGGTTGCCTCTTAGAAATTTGTGTTCATTTTCTTAGATGCAAATCAGTAGTGTTTTTGTTGGCTGAATGCAAGGATAATAAGACTCTACAGAGGCTATTCTAGAGTGCCCGACTTCCTGCAATGTAGCAACGAGGGGAAATACTCTCTGAGAGTGGAGCCAGGCTCTAACACATCTTACTTCTGGGCCCTTGTTGACACACCTTTTCTTTTTGTCCAGTGGCAATGTTCTTTCTTTCTTTACCATTTGCATATCAAAATTTAATCTCTGGTTCCAGGTTACAGTTTCCTTTATCTAGACTTCAGAAATCACCTCAGTGGAATTTTTTTGATACCTTTGTTGGAATATTATCAGTTCTTTAGAATTTTTCTAGAATTTTGACCCTGGTTATAGATGCTAGACTTTGAAACATCTGAACACTTGCCCTTCTGTGGTGGTTCATTTTATGTGTCAACTTGACTGGGCTAAGGGTTGCCCAGATAGCTGGTAAAATATTATTTCTGGTTGTGTCTATGAGGCTGTTTATGGAAGAGATTAGCATTTGAATTAGTATACTGAGTAAAGCAGTTGGTCCTCCCCAGTGTGGGTGGACATCCTCTAATCCACTGAGGGCCTAAATAAGCAAAAAGTCTGAGGAAGAGTAAATTCACTTTCTCTTCTCGAGCTGAGACATCCATCTTCTCCTGCCCTTGGATATTGGACATCAGCTTCTGGTTCTTGAGCTTTTAGACTCAGACTGGGACTTACACGATCAGCTTTCCCACCCTCCCTCCAAGGTGGGTCAGTCCTTAGGTGGCCTGCCTGTGATTCCTGCTTTCCTCATTTAACCTTCTGGTCTCAGGCATACAGCTTCTGCTAGATACAGTATGCTAGAATATAAAATTCATTTTGCTTTCTCTTCAGTTTTCATATAGCTCTTAGAACATTGAAGTGGTAGCATATGCTTCATTTTAGTTTTGACATAGAGTTGCAAAGATGTATTGTTTTTATGGTGGAAGAAATTTGTTTTTTGCTAAGGATTAAAATATATGGCTATGGATTATGGATAATAAATATTAATTTATCTATTTATCTATCTCTCTAAATCTTTTCCAGTGAAGAATAAGGCCCTGTGCTGTGTGCTGTGTGGTATAAGGATGAATTATAAAAGACATGGTCTAGAGCTCCTAGTGCATGTAACTGTAATACAGGTAGGCCACTATATAAGTGCTATGAAAATAGAAATGACAGGAAGGGCATTAGGCACTCAGAGTAGAAAGAAATCACATTAGCCTGATATTCAGGAAAAGGCTCAAAGAAGAGGCAGTGTATGAATAGAACCAAAATGGAATAGGGAAATGGTATTCCCAGCCCAGGGCACAAAAAGGGCACAGATGCTAAAAGAGATTTATATATGATATACCCAGAACCATAATGGACATTTTGGTGAAGCTGAATGTATGTGAAGGCAAATGATGAGAGACAGAGGAATCAGAGGATAATGTGCTAAGCATATGAACTGGATCTCTGGAAGGAGCATAACTGTTAGCAACAAAAATGGGAGGAAAATAATGCTGGAAGAAGAAAGGACACAAAGTTCAGCAATTTTGTGCCTGGTTACTAAAGGCTAGCCATGGAAAGGTCACACTTAGCAATGAAGGAATGTATATGAAGTCTTTTTTTGTCAGTCTAAACAAGATTTCTCATCAAGACGGAAAAAGGTGTATCCTTTTAATTAGACATTAATGGCACCATCAAGTGATGGGCAGCTATATTGGGAATACTGGAAGCCCTGGACAGACAGAATAATACATGGGCCATATGTTTGGCCAAATGGATCTAATAGATTGAGAATCCTGCAAACCCATTTATCAAACTTTGCAGCTCAGGACAGATGAATCAAGAAAAGTGGTTCTCATGTACCAGAAGAGAACAGGTGAGTGTGGGGTAAATGGAGAATAGTGTAATGGAGAAAGCATGGACCCAGGACTTAAGACAAGGACTACCATTCAAATACTGTCTTGATTCACAGTGTGACTTTTGGCAAGTCATTTCAACTCCCTGGGCCTTGGTGTCCTCATCTGTAAAATGAAGATAGTCTCTATTCCTGACCACTGTGGGTACTTTTTGCCTAATTTTCTAGTTCTTTTGAAGATCACCAGTGAACCAACAAATTTCAATTGGGAGACTGTGCCAATCAATATGATGAGGTGGGCAATTTATATTTCTTTCTGAATATCAAGATAATAAAAAGTTTGTTGGGTCTACATTCCAGATATCGATTCACATGGAACTGTTGTTGGACACTCAGGTAGTAGTGGTTGAAGTGCGGTGCTTGAGAAGAAGCACCAGTGGACCCAAGATCCATGTTCACGGCCTTTTTGACCACTGGACTGCTGGAGGAATCAGAGGAGAGTAGGGATTAGAAGTTAGTACTGGGGACATCCCAAGGTGCCTCTGTAGCATAGGACATGATATTGGGTCTTCAACAATAATATTCCACCCCTAGCTTATGCCTGAGTCAATGATGCTTCAACTTCAAGTTATATGTTTTTTGGGTTCATCATTATGGAAGTTCTTACAGCAATTTGTGATTAAGACTTTTGCTCCCAAGTGTGATACAGTCAGTTTATGCCCTGCAGGGAGTATCTGCCAATCAAGTAATACATCTCAGTGCAATATCAAAAAGAGAAAAAAATTCTGATGGCTGTAGTCCCTTCTCATTACAATTTTCTGCACAGTCTACTCTGGAAAGAAAACTGCAAAAATAGAAAAAGGTGTATTTTCAGAAATTATTCACAATTAATGCCGAGTAAAATCCCTAAATGTTTAAATGTCAAGGGAAAGACAATGCTAACTTGACCTCCTTCAATTTTCATATGGAGGCTTGTGAGGTTTGGGTAGGATAAAGAGAAAAGCACCTTTTATTCCCAGAAGCTTTTTAAACCTGCCTTTAGTAGGCACTGTGTGTCTTCTTTTTGTAATCTCAGGTTTTATAGTCTCCTTTATCAATTGTGAGAGGTGTGGAAGGGCTAGTTTATATCTTTCAGAAGGGACACCTGGGTCAACAGGTTGAAAGAACTTTGAAAGTTATTTGTATCTTTGCCAGTCACTGCATTGTGTGAGAATCACTGTAGCTAGTGTGTAAACTACCTTTGAATAAGAGACAGAAAATGGAATTTATCAGGGGACAATGCCCTTTGTTTAGAAGGAGCAACAAAAGATGAATAAAAGACCACAGCCAGTCTTCTGTGTTTAGTGTCCCATTTTTCCAGATAAAAAAGGGGATAATATTCAATCTTGATTGTGCACAGAGGCCTTTGGTACTTTAAGGAGATGGAGGAAGAAGGGAAATGAAAAAGAAATAAAGCGACCAATATGTTCTTGAACTGTGACTTCTGGCAGCTGCCTTTAAAAAACAACCATTACATTTTGTGGGTAGATCTGTGAGGCTTATCCATTATGTGTGCAAACACAATCTGATTAGTATTTGTTATAAGCGCGTCCTGTCTGCTTTTATTACAGACATCACCTTCAGATGTGGGGCCACTGCAGCTATTAAATCAGGAATATTTAGCTATTATTTGTAATAAATGTCAGCAGGGCTGAACTGAAGCCAGCAGGAAATGTTCAGGGCAGAAAACACACTGACATTCATTCATGCAAATTTGTACCACTGGTAGAATTAATCATAAAGAGGGAGGGTAGAGCATACAATGCATTTATATTACTGGTTTGGCCAATTCTCCTTCTTCCTGAATATGAGAATTATAATGAAGAGAAAGCAATCTGCTGACAAATAGTCCCATGTGAAGTGCAGGCGGTGAGATTAACTTTCCAAAGCAGACATGTCTGGGTTTATAGTGGACCACCCCTCCTTCCCTCCACGCCAACCCAGCCCTCTGAGGCAGCTTTGTGGTATCCTTTTTTTCTCTTTAAAAGACATCTAGATTTAGCATGCACATAACTATTACCTCTTAAAATCCCAGGGACACTCTAAAGAACATTCCATGCATATTGCTGAGTATTGGATCAGCCTTACCCTATTATAAATCAGAATGCTTACATAACCCAGGGAAGGTATGATGATAGGAACTGGGTGGATTACTATGAAGAAATTGTAGTTTACCAAAATGGAGAGAATTTAAATTTTTAAAAAATCTGCGTCTGTGTAAAGTGAGGAGAAATAACCCATACAACTGAAAAATGTCTCCTCTGAGAAGATTGCAATCACCATCATCAACAAAGTTATGGCTTGCACTGAACCTCATGGAGTATCATTTCATTGTATGAGTGAGTAAAGTTAATACCAGAAAAGAATTAGTGTACTTATTTTTTTTTTTTACAAAGTTGAGAGAAATATAAGATGAAAGCATCCTTTAAAATTTTTCTCATTTTCTCACAGCATGAAATTATTATTCACTGGGAAACAAAAACTACTTGAAAGAACAGACATAAAAATTATAGGTGACTTCAAAGATATTAATTATTCTTAGTTGTTTTAGTCCTCTGACTTGAATTAAAAACATGGAGAACATGAAATAAAACTATGCTTAAGTTAACACAAAAATTCTTTTAAAAATTGTACACTAATATTGGTCAAAATTAAGAGAAGTCTTCTAAAATGTTTTATGTATCATGGAAGTCGTTTCAAAGTAATGCTTTTCTAAAACACTGTCATTTTCTCCCCACTGCACTGAATTTATAGAATGTGTATTATAAACTGAATACTTTTCTTCCTCATTTTAATCCCTGATGTGATTATATTGCTTGCATTATTTTTCTTTGTATAGATTTTAGAAGAGAGCTTGTACAAATCAAATGGAAAGGGACATTTCTGTTGATTAAGTGAAAATTGTACTAAGTATAGTAACTGAATTGAATGACTTATGCTATAATTCGGGAGATCAGTAGTGGCATCAAGGTGAAGGATGGAGTGTGTTTTCACCTGTGGGGTTTCTGCAGCACTAATGGAGAAAATCAGAAAAGCTGATGCAGCATTGTGATTTCATGACTTTTCAAAGCTGGAGCTACTTTTTTTTTTAAAAAATAATGCCCTTATAGTATAATTATTGATTCCATGTCTTATTCTCCAGAGGATTTTCAGGAATTATATTGAACATATTTTTAAAAAAATAAATGGAGAAAAGATGTATAAATTATTGGCAATAGTTAACATATACTTATAGGGAAGGTCTGTATAAGGCAGATACACATACACAGACTATTAGGTCTTACATAATTTTTAAAGCTGAGTCAAAATTTTGGCTTTGGGCTTCCTGGCGGCCAAAGAGAAAGAGCAATGTAATTCTTATGGATTAATGTTGTTGGAAAGAAGAAAAAGTATTAATAATATGAGGCAGGCAGACTCTGTGGTAGCCCCCAAGATTCTTGCCTCCTGGTGTTCATATCCTATGTAAACCCTTCCCTTTGAGAATGGGGAGGATCCATGACTTCTAACTAGTAGAGTATGGCAAAGGTGAGGGGACATGCATGATTACATGTGAGTGATGATATTACATAAGATTATACCACCATCTTGCTAAGACTTTCAAATTCTCCCTTGCTGGCTGTGAAGAAGCAAGATGGCATATTGTGAGCTGCCATATGGAGAAAGCCAATGGCAAGGGGAGGGTAATCTCCAGCAAACAGCCAGCAAGTAACAAAGGCCCTGATGCTGGCAGCACAAAAATTGAATGCTGCCAGCAATTGCATGAGTGGATCATTTCCCATTTGAGCCTCAGATGAGACTGCAGGCTTTGCTGACACCTGTATTAAAACCTTGTATGACTCTGGGGCGCCTGGGTGGCTCAGTCGTTCAGCGTCTGCCTTCAGCTCAGGTCATGGTCCGAGGGTCCTGGGATCGAGCCCCGCATCGGGCTCCCTGCTCGGCAGGAAGCCTGCTTCTCCCTCTCCCACTCCCCCTGCTTGTATTCCCCCTCACGCTCTCTCTCTCTGTCAATTAAATAAATAAAATCTTAAAAAAATAATAAAAAAAAATAAAACCTTATATGACTCTGAAACAGAAGGCCCAGGTAAGTCATTCCTGAACTCCTAACCCACTGAAATTGTGAGATAATAAGTGTGTCTTGTTAAAAGCGCTGAGTTTTTGCAGCAATAGATAACTATGCAAAATATAAGGAGAAATCTTCAGTTTCTCTTCTGTTTGGGTCCTAAAACTATTCTTTATGTTTAATTTACCTTTGGGACCAAAGGATTTTTTTTCTTCTTCTCCCCCCATCAACTTGCCTGCATCCTTCCCCCTCTGAGAAATTTGTTCCCTTTGCTCTCTAAAGACATCACTTTCCTATGTTTCTTCCCTTTTCCATCTCGAGACAGTTCTTTCTACGCCCAAAGAGAAATGAATGTCCAGGGGCACCTGGCTGCCTCAGTAGGTAGAGCATGCTACTCTTGATCTCAGGGTTGTGAGTTTGAGCCTCACATTTGGTGTAGAGATTACTTAAAAATAAAACCTTTAAAAAAATTAACATCCAATCTCTAGAGAGACTACCTGATGTTTTCCTAAGAGATTTTGATGCTGCTTTAAAAAATAAGCATAGCAAACACATATTTATTATGTATCAGGCTCTGTTCTAAGTGCATACATGTTAACTCATTTTACATTAATAAAAACCTTTTTTTTTTTTTTTTCATGAAAGAATTGAAACTCCGAGAGATTAAAGTATTTTCTTAAGGTCACACATTTGTTAGTGCAAACTGGAATCTGATTCCAAGCAATTTGGTTTTGGAAGCTGTACTTTTACCTAGTAAGCTATCCTCCCTCTTAAAGGCTAATAATAGGGAAGATAGCTATTAGAGTGTGTATGTGATTGGATATAAACCTGAGTCTAAGTTTCTTTGTGGTACTTGCAAAAGGTGAATGTGCTAAGTCATTTAATTTCCATCATGTAAGAATACATTTATGAAATGGGCAAGGAATCAACCATAAAATAAAAGGCAATTCAAAGTTGTTTTGGCTTCTCTGTTGGGCATGTGGCCCAAATCACCTCATCAGGAGGCTCACTTCAGTGCCAATTTTGATTACTCTGAACTTTACTTAAGAAGGCAGCTTTTTCTTTCTCTTTGATTATTCTCCTTGAACCTTCGAGTTTAAGCAACAGGACCAACTGGTGTGTCTTTAAGAATAAATCACCTTTGGCCTCCTGTAGCCATTCCTCCATCTCTACCTTTACTTGCTTGATTGCTGAAGTTTTGTATAGTGTGATGATTAATTTTCTGTGTCAGCTTGGCTGGGCTACAGTGCACAGACATGTGGTCAAACGTTATTCTGGATATTTGTGAATGTTTTTTTTTTTTTTTGGCTGAGATTAACATTTCAATCTGTGGACTCTGAGTAAAGCAGATTGACCTCCCTAAGTGGGTGGGTCTTATCCAATCAACTGAAGGTTCAACTAGAAAAAAAGACTTACCTCACCCCAGCAAAAGGGAATTCTGCCAGCAGATGGCCTTTGGACTTGAACTGAAACATGAGCTCTTCTTGGATCTCTGGCTTGCTGGCCCATCCTGCAGATTTTGGAATTGCCAGCCTTCATAATCATGTGAGCCAATTCCTTAAATAAATCTTTCTACATATATATACACATCCCAATGTTTCTGTTTCTCTGGTGAACCCTAATATAGCAGCCATGTGCTTTGGAGGGAGGTTGGTCCTCCTTTCAGCAAAAGGAGGTAAAAATGAAATGTCAGAGGAATTCTACTGGGGATATTTTAGGTAATGTTTCCTCAGTGATAAAAAGAGATACAAAAGAGGAGAACCCTCTCTTACATCACTCTGGACTTTATTGACTGGTGGGACACCAGGGCCAGTGCTCTTCAACTTGGGATGAGAAGAGAAGGTAGCCAGAGAAACTGAGGTGATATGCTCAAGATGGCAAAGCAGGAAGATGAGAGATTATAGTCACTTGAGATACACTGAACTGCTGAATTAGGCAACCTAAGAACTGAGTTCAGAACTTCTTGACATATAATATCTGTATTGTTTAATAAATTCTATTTAGATATTTATTTGCTGCTGAAAATATGCTAATGGATATTTTTAACCACAATACATCTCTAGGGAGCTGAACAAGTAGATGTGCTATGTAATTATGGATATTGATTACTAAATCAGGTTACAACCTTTTGAGAATATAAGGTCCAGGTAGTTAATGTATTTGAGTGAACAGTAGGGAGTGGTGAGGACTGTGGGGTACTTGAAGAGGGTATAATCTGCCTAAGGGGCAGCTACCCAGCTCCTATAAATTGTTGCTATTTGAAAATGCTATCCTTGTACTGTCAGGTTTTTTGAATTGTTGAGAGAATCCGAAAATCTGGATATTTCTTTGAAATCTCTCAGTTCTTTTTTTTTTTTAAGATTTTATTTATTTATTTGAGAGAGAGAGAGCCCGTGTGCAAAAGAGAGCATGAGCAGGGGAAATGGCAGGCAGAGGGAGAAGCAGGCTCCCCGCCAAGCAGGGAGCCTGATGTGGGGCTGGATTCCAGGACCCTGGGATCATGACCTGAGCTGAGGGCAGACGCTTAACTGACCGAGCCACCCAGGCGCCCCTGAAATCTTTTCAATTCTTAAAGGTTTAGAATTAATTCAATTTAAATAAAATTTAAAACATGAGTGGACCAAACAATTCAAGTTGAAAGCCAGAGTCTACCTATAAGCTTCTAGTTTGCAATTCCTGACATAAAAAAGTGGTTTCTGCTAAATATAGTGATTTCTTGTTTCATCTTATGTTATTGTGATTAATATTTACCTCCTTTTCTTTGTACTACATAGGTAGCACTACTAATGATCTTTTAAGGCCATTCCTGGGTAATGATAAGACGACCACATTATCTGAATACAGGAGAATGCTTATCTTCCCATTTGCTTTAATTTAAAGAATTAAAAAGTAATTATGATATAAAGTTTAAAAGACAGAATGTAGAACACATTCTTTTTACTATCATTTAAATTGATATCAAGACACCATTTGCTCTACAGAAATTTTCTATGATTTCTTATTTTCATTTTGTTTAGAAACATGCTTGCTGAATTAGCAACGCAGTCCGTCTAGATTTTAAATTCTAAATGAATATGCAAAAATTCCTATGCAGGCTCCACCACCATTTATTTGACTCTGGGGAAATTATTTAAGCTTTTGAAAGCATTGTTTTTCCTTCAGTAAAATGTGAAAGTTGAGAATTTAAATAAGTAGCATTCCTTTTGACTTTAAGATACAATGATTCTTGGTTTATGGCAATAGCATACAAGTTACATTTTGGGAAGCATTTATGGTACTGTCTTTGTAACATTATTCTCTAGTTCAAGTATGTTACCCTTTAAAAAACTTTGTAAGGGAGTCAATCTGTTAATCCACCTCAACCTTTAAACTTTTTCAGAGTTACAATTTGAATAACATTTTGGGGTTAATGAGTTCCATATGTTCTCTAATCAACAGGTAATGAAGTACTTCATTTGTTCCCAAATAGAGATTTTAAAAATGAACCACAAAAATAAAAATATTTACATAACTTGTCCTCATAGGTGGGACTATGACACCATTCATAATTTATTTGCAAAATTAAAAAAATAAATCTATAAAAGTATAATGAAATGGGTGTAGTAATGTTACTGTGGTTTACTACAGTGATGAAAAAAATAGCAACATCACACCATTGTGGTATCATTTATTAAAAGATGACTTACACTTTTTCAGGTCGACGAGTTCCCCAAGCACACTCCAAAGGCATTCTGAATTTTCTTTTTGATTCGCTTGTATCTCTTTTCAGGCTCTTGGCTAATTATGCCACATTCTATATATCAATCTTCTGTGTGAATAGAACACATATATGCTAAATAGAAGTTTCTTACTGAATGTGTACACAGAATTCATTGACTAACAAATATGACCTAACTCTTTAGGGAAGGAGAATGAAATTGACATGTTCCCTAACACTGAGGTTTCGTGTTCACAGTGAGTTGAAATAATCTGGTCTTCATCAGAGTTCTCACCTGCTTGAGAAGATTTTTGTTATGTAGAGATTTCAATGCCCTCTACTTTACATTGTAGGTGTTTAATGACCATTTGTGTAAAAGAAAATTTTACACACAAAAAAAGAAAACACTGCCCCAAATAGGTTTATTTTGAGGTTGGAATATTTAAGAATTTTATCCTCTTCTCGAGATACTTTTTGTTATATTCAGCACTAGGAAATTTTTAGAGATCCTGGAAGCAGTAGGGATGACTTATTGTGTTTATTAAATCTAAGTTAAAAACTCTCACACTTGATTCCTCAGCTGGCAGCTCTAAACTAGAGTATTTATGTTTGTTAAAAATTGATTTTTACCATGGCTAAAAGGTTTGTTTATTTTTCTCCTTTTTTCCCTCAACCATTCTTATAAAAAGGAATGAATATAACTGTTTTTGTGAAATTCATTCACTTTATTTTTTTGGCAGCTGAGATTTCTCTGGTTATTTGAATATGACCTTGTGATCCCCTATCACCATGATCTGAGATTCTCAAATGTCTTCCAGTTGAGGTAGGAAATACGTCAGAACTCATTAAGAGGTTACCTGCACACTATATTGATTTTTATAAATTGCTCCTTAAATTGTAATGGGCAGCCTGACACACATAAAATCACTGAGGTCAGGTAATATTTGGATGAAATTAATTCATTTTGCTAGTAGTTATGGATATAGCTATTCTCTGGTACTGTGCTATAAATAATTGTCCTTTGGTAAATTATTTAAAATACATATTTTTATCTTCATTTTAATGAAGGTTGAGTAAATTGTGCTCATTGTTATGTTAAAGATGTCAGTCTTGGTGCCTAACAAACCATGATTCTTCTCAGGCCAATCTTACCTATCTACAGCCATTGCTGAAGAATCTGACCTCTGCAGATAATGGAACCCTGTCCCCTTGATTTGACTGTTTGGGAAATTGGGAAACATTAGTGGTTAAGAAGGGGAGCAGAAGCTGAAAGATGTCATGAGATAGAAATAGAACTCTGAGTGATGATCATAAATCAAAGTTCTGAGGCGGTAGAATTGTGACTAATCAAGTGGTTACAAAGAGGAGAAAGGATTATAGATCTGTCTCAAGGTGTATGAATAGCGACGATGGAGTATATAATTGGCAAAAACAAACAAACAAACAAAAAAAAACACCCTAAGTTAAGGTAATGCGAGAACACTGGTGTAAATTCTACCATGTCACCAGGATTTTATCCTTCTGAGCTCCAGATTGTCCTGGGTTTCTGTAGCTGTGTAATCCTTACGGTACATTTCTTGTTATATAAGGTAACTCAAGTTTGTCTCTATTTCTTGACATACAGTGAGAATTAATCCATTTTTTTCTAGCCACAGACCCCATTCTTTAAGTGAAATATTTTTTTAGCTCACTAATCTATAAAAGCAGATGAAGTCCTGCACACTTGAAGCAGTGGTGGGGAGTGTCTCTCACGCTCTTCCCTTTTTCTCCCCATTCCTTATTGTTGAGACAAATTGCTGAGACAATTTGTAGTCCCCTCCTCCTATAGTTTAAAACCCACTAATCTGAACTGAAGATATAGGGAAGCCCATAAACAGGTGATGAAAGGGACAGAGATATCCAGATACACAGAGGCATTTATTTTTCTTGGTGGTTTTGGATCATTATTTTATTGTGATTCCAGTCATGATTCTTTGGCTATGGGACCTCTTCTCTACCCTCATTCCTCCCATTATCTCACAAAATACCACAAAATTGTGTTCAACTTGTAAGCTTAATATTTCCAGCCTAAACCACTTCCCAGAACTCTGGATTTCTCTGTCCAGTTGCCTACCAACCGTGCCCTTTGTGTGGCTAATAGACATCTCATAAAATAGTGGGAAGAAAGAAGCCATTACACAAAGCAGTTGTGTAGTTACACTGAACGTATGAAAAACTGTTATAGTAGCCAGTACTGTAAACATGTTGGATCTGGTAATTTGACTAAAGCAAAGCATCATCAGACATTACATTAAATTAGTATTAATTTTAATTTATTGCTTTATAGCTTTGATTATATTGAATTCATCCTTTTGATTTTATGTTTAAGTGAGGAGTTTACATCTGGATTTATGTTTTAAATATTTTAATTACCATGAACACAATTGAAATTATTGCTGGTAATGTACAATGCTTTCTTTTTCTATAAAGTATCAGTGAGAACCACTAACTGACACCATATAACATACTGTTAACATTATTTATGTAGTTTTTTTTATCTTTTATCTGTAAGCATCCCAATAGCAAAACTTTTTTTTTTTTAATCAGATAGTTTTAGAATGGGAACTATATACTTTTGCTGAAAAAAACAGGATAAACTGATGAGGCCCCCTTTTAATGTGTGAAAGTAGAAAAGCACTATTTAAGACCAAGTAAAGTATACAAAGATATTCCTTATATCCACTTCATTTTTGACCCTTACTATGTCTTTGGAAGGAAAGGTTATGTTTAGAGTGTTTGTTGAGAGTCAGTTACTAATATGAATAAAAAGGTAGTAAGTTAGTTTTTGAGGTAGTATCAGATGTCACAGCTTCAAAATACGTTGATTTGCTGAAAATATTTGGTTTACTTGAAAACAGATTTCCTTTTAGGAATACATGCTTTTGTTGATACCAAGAGACATATTAGTTTACCTTTCCTTCCATATTCCCCTCTTTAATAATTGTGGTATGGCAAAAGGACAGAGATTATGTGTAATTGGAGGAAGCTAAAACTGAAGTAGAGAGGAAGAGAATAGTGGAATAGGGAGGAACCAAGAAAATGCTCAGATAAAATAGAATTTCATTGATACTGGCGATAAAAAATAAAACTTCCTCTGGCCACTAGTATTATTTTTATCGCTAGCAATCTTAGTAAAATGATCTCCAGAATTAAACTCAAAAGAAGTGTCTCTGCTTTTGCCTTCTATATAATTGTGGAGAGGTTGTTTATGGACAGATAAGATTTTTAAAGCAGATAAGAGATAAGAGACTGTGAACAGTGTTTCTTACATAATTTTACCCTCACAAAAGTCTTCCAGGTCTGTGTTAAAACTCTCGTGCAGACTATGAAATAGAAATGCCAAGTACTTAGGTAATATGCCCTGGGTTGGAAATATGTAGTGGACGTGGGTGTCAAACTCAGAGTTGTCTGGCTCCCATCTTCATAATTTTGCCATTACATCTCTTTAATGAAAATGAGAAAGATGACCATGGAATACTATGCATTTAATAAAACATAAGTCTTGTGTTCTTGTAAAACTAGTTCTAAAGATAATTCCTATATTAATAGTCTAGTAATATTTGAAGCCCTGTCTGTATTTTAAACCTTCCCAGATAACTAATTTAAAGAAAACAACACAATTTTATATTTATTTTTAGAACATCAACCCAAAACAAATATTATTTTTGAGTTGCACTCCATAGAGTATATCCTAAAAAAAGATATAGTGACTGAAATACCTGTCATGTTGAGACGGTTGTCTTTCAGGATCTAGAATTATATACCTAATATTCCTACAATATGTAGACCAGTATACTAGTTCCTTATTATTTCTAACATTATTAGTATTAATCTTACTACTAATTTCCAAAATTGGACACTTTCTTGGACCTGTAAATAATTTTGAGAATTATTGGACTCTTTCATTTCTCCAGGCTAAAGCGCTTGATCCCATTAGGTCATAGTTATCAATACCAAAAGACCATTCCAATATTCATTTTTGGGACACCTGTTAACTTGGCAGTTATCAAGAAAAAGGTGATGGTATGTGTTTCTTAAATGATTAGTGGGAATTAGAGAACACACTAGTTCTTCCCACAACCCTTTACCACTGACTTCCTAGAAACCTACGGTCAAACTTAGTACACATTTGTTATAACTAAGCTCCATTCTTGGTAAAAAAAAATGGTTTCTCATCTTTAAAAGTTTTTTATTTCTTTTCTGAAATCCAATTTTATTGTTCTATTCTCACATATACATTTTTTTGGCAATATGCTTATAATTTAGATTGTTTCCAATTCTTTTTAGAAAGAACAAATATTCTCTTTCCACAGAATAATATAGTATTACCTTGTCAAATACAAATAAAGGATAATTTGGTTGTTGAAACTATGAGGCCAAGGAAAATTATGACTAGAGACATAATTTATTGACTGTATTACTGAAATTTATCATTGTCTTATCATACGTCCTGTGTAACAATACTACCTTTCAAAAAGTTGTCTAAAAGGGGTTGCCTTTGTAAAGTTTCTTTGGAATATTACTGGCTAACTGCTTGAAAAATGTGAAATGGCAAACCACAGACTGTGTGCATGTTTAAAAGTTGATCTTCACAACTAAGAGGAAATAGTGGCTTTTGACTTAGTTATTCATTCCACACAGCAGTGGATGGGTGGTTATTGTACAACACCAAACATTCTGGGGCGAGATTTGCTGTAATAACACAAACCAACAGGTTTAAACCTCAGAAATGACCTTTTAAAGGGCAGGCATTCAATTTTGACAAAAATGATCAACAGCAGGCTTGAAGGTAAAATATAAAAATTTAAAACCCTACAATTAGGTAGCTTATTTAAAAACACAGGATGAGAGGCACAGATGGTTCATATTAACAAAAGCAAACAAACAAAAGACTAAACACAGGAGTATAAAATTAGCAATGTCAAGAGATGAACTACCTTAACAGACTGGCTCTAAAAATATATACCTCTTCATCTATGAGCATTTATTGGGAACTGGAGATAAAATAGAAGTCTTTGCTTTAAAGAAGTTTACCATCTAATAAGGAGGGTAGAATTTATATCAGTTATTTAAATCTATGTGCAAATGAAAGTTCACCCTATAAATTTATCTGTACAGAAGTATGAAACAAGTTTTGACAAAGATTAAAGAAAACTCATGCATGGGTACAGATACCGATGTAAATTGTTGTGCTTCTATATGTTCCAAGGGCTATATATTTCTCTCAATCTGTTCTTCTGCCAAATTATGTAAAATCAAAGTATAGAAAAGTGATACTTGTTTCCAAGAGTAATCACTGGATTCAGATGATTGGACTTACAGTTCAGGTAACATTTCTGAACCAGTGAACCATCTACTACGTCTGCATCGTACTTCATTGAAAGCTGGGTGAGAATGAGAAGATAGTGGGTTGGATAGGGGGCATGTTCATAAAAAAATATGAGTGGTTTTTGTCCTTATGAGAGTAGTAGTTTGAGATTATAGTTATGGCTGGGAGAAAAAGAAGTGTGATTGAATGTATTCCATAAACTACTCTTCATCCCCTTTTTGCCCTTTGTTCCTGGGCTTGTTCTTTCTCTTTTTAAAAATCTTTTATTTCCCAGATAATTCTGCACTGAGCCCAAAGTGGTTTGAATGGAAGAAGTTGGATTGCTTATGGGGCAGCATTTTAGTTTTTCTTTTCTATTAGCCTCAATTCTTGACTCAGTTCTTAGTCACAGTGGATCCACATTTGTGACTGTTTTTGGCTGTGTGTGGAAGGGCAGTTTGATTCTTTTGCTCATCTAAAGGCTTGGGATTCTGGATTTTTCCTAATTTGAGGGCCTGAGCAAGGGAGGAGAAGAAGAGGCCTTCTCAAATGCCAACTAACTCTGAACTTAGTTTTATGAATGCCCTAGGCATTTGATTGTTGTCCTTCATAGATACTTTCTGTGATAGTATGTGAGGCTGTCAATAGGAAGCTAATCTATTTGATCTCTTAAAGTGAATGGTTTCAAGGACACCTGCTTATATGGAACACTATTCTATATCAAATTGCTTTTATTAAGTTATTTTATAGATTGAAAAACTGAGTAGCATAAAAAGTTTAGTGACTTTCCAGCACCGCTCAGCAAGTCATTGTCAAGATAATGCAGACTCCTGAAACTGAATGTAAAGCCTAACAATCAGGTAATTGTATATGTGCATTTTTTTTGCCGAGGCCTCTTATGGGCTCCATTATATTTTTTGTGGTTGCTTGTTTCTTTCAGCTGGCCATACTTCAAAAGCACCAGCTCTCAGAAGCAGTAACTCTGAGAATGGCACCATTGGCAGCATCTGGCTCATCATTGACCTGGAGACTCTGGCTCTGTGTAGCAGCCCATCCACACAAATGTGCCTGTGATTGACCCACAAAATGTACTCACTCCATGAGTGAGATTGAATGACTTGAATGGGCCAGGGGTAGTAATGTGTGCACAGAAATCTATAACATATTTTTCTTTTTTGAAACTGTGAATGCCACTTGTCATAATAAAGAATTTTCTTTTCATTTGCAAGATTTCGCTCTGTCTCCGACTTCTCCATGTTTCCTTTGCTACATTAGCCCTGAATGAGCTGTAAATGGGATAATATGGAGCACGGGAAGGATAAGATGTTCAAAGGGAGCAAGGTGGTGGGGGTGGGTGGGTGGTGATTCTTTTCACAGTTGACTTGCTGAGTGGTGCTGGAAAGCCACTAAACTTTTTATGCTACTCAGTTTTTCATTTGATCTTCTAATGACTCGTTCAGTCTTCCAGGTGGCTGGCCCCGTCATCAGTACTAACACTTGAGACAGTGCACCCTTCCAGCTGCTAGTACCTTTGTCATACCTACTGTTGCATTCAGTGCCAGTCTGACAGGGCAGCGTTGGCAGAATTTTTCTAACCTCAGGTACAAAAGCAAAGCAAAACAGTTATATGATAAATGGATCAGAGCCATCTCCTATCTCTCCTTGAAAGGAAATACTTACTTTTCTTTTTCCTCAGACAAATGAGGGTGAAATAAGGCAGGCTTGTTGTGGGGAAGGAGATGAATCAAAGAATTTCCTTATGTTTCAATCAATACTAAATGCTTTGACATATGTTTTCCACTGGGAGGGCGGAACTGGGGTTGTCATAGAGTAATTAGAGGCTGGTGCACTGAGCATTGTTTATGCCCTTCAACCAAATACCACAGGTAGTTAAGCCTTTTTGTGTGTGTCTGTGGCAGGGATTCTCCTTCCTGGCGGTGATGGAGAAGTGTCTACAGATGTTTTCTACAGATATCTCCCAGTGGGAACTCCCTTTTACTGACTGCTTTCTCTTGTCGCCTGCTTCCTTTCTTCTCTCTCAAATCTGTCCATTTCCTCCCAGTGAACTTCTTGCTGCTGTCTGTCTCTCATACCTGCCTCCTAGATCCCTTGCATCTGACTTAGCTTTGTCCCTTCTTC
Organism: Mirounga leonina; assembly: GCF_011800145.1. Classification (NCBI taxonomy): domain Eukaryota; kingdom Metazoa; phylum Chordata; class Mammalia; order Carnivora; family Phocidae; genus Mirounga; species Mirounga leonina. The sequence continues at coordinate 70,636,434 of NW_023270426.1, forward strand.
TTCCTTGCACCTGCAATCTGGCAAGAAGGCTATCTGTTTTTTTCCAGATCTTTTGTCAAAACTCGGTTTTGGAAAGTGTTTTCAGTATATTACCACAATAAGTACATTTCTAAAGATTAATTGTCATGTATTCAAAGGAAGAAACAATATATACACACACATAAGTATAATAAAAATAGTGTCTCTAATTTAAATCAGGCATTATATGTGAGTATATGCTATGCTTAATGCATTCAGTTAATAAATATTTACTGATTAAAGGGGCCTGCAAGTCTAGATTTAGAAATAAATTTGACCTGCAATGAAAAAAGATATGAAAAAGTAAATAAATACATTACTAAAAATCAAAAGTTGGTCCATCAATATTGAAGCTGTATTTTCTTCTGTTGATATGATTACCATTAGATACATTACTATTATACTAGGAAGAATAGGAAAGTCTAACTGAAATAAACTGTTGGACTAGATAAGCAATCTTGTCAACAGTTAAGACTTTTTGAATTTTTGTGCAAAAATAATATATACAGTATTTTAAATTTGTTTAATCCCCCTGGAAAATTATTTTTCTTTTACTTCTATGTACTTTTATTTCTCCTCTAGATTTTTCTGCAGAACATATTGTTTTCCCATTCATTATTCTCATACTATTGCTAGCATACTTCTATACTTCTAGTTAAATTGTACAAGTCCAGAGTTTTAAACAAATGTTTTTAAAATTGTAATTTATTTATTTGTTTATTTATTTATTAGATTCTGTTTTTAATTTAAATTCAATTAGCGTTTTTTCTAAATTTAAATTCAGTTAGCCTAAAATTGTAATTTATAGGGGTGCGTGGGAAGCTCAGTCAGTTAAGCAGCCGCCGGCTCTTGATTTCCATTCAGGTCATGATCTCAGGGTCCTAGGATCTACTCTGGAGTTGGGCTCTGCACTCAGCAGGCAGTCTGCTTGAGATTCTCTCCCTCTACCACTACCCCCACTCGTACTCTCTCTCAAATAAAAAATAAATCTTTGAGAAAAAATAAAATTGTAATTTATATTAGTTTTTGTAATCAAAGATAATCTGGATACATATCAGATTTATTATTCATTGTTTTTATTCTTTTGATAGACGACATACTGGTCAGATTGATAAGGAACCCTTGGGGAGCATTTATCTGCAATTGTTTGCATAGCCTATCTTTCCATCTCTAACTAGCTTTGGAACCTAAAAGGAAAGGAAAAATATATACCTTGCTAAAGACAAGAGAAGCACACATGGTGCTGGAACACAAGAGTTTGTACAGATGTGGAGAATGTGTTCTGTCCTGGCTCACAATTGAGAATCAATTCTATAGAAAGGGAGTGGGGACAATCTGAAAGTGTCATTAGCTTCTTAGAAATCATTTGAAGTGGACGCAGAGAAGAGATGAAATGGGATGAGTAGAACAGAGGATAAAAATAAATGCCAAACCTGGAGGCATTAAAATAATACTCTGTGTATTTTTTTGGGGGGGGGGTTAATTCTCATTTTTGTTAGGAGACTTTATCTTCTTAATAGCAATAAACTGATTGATACCTTTAGCTCTAATTTTTATCCTGGGTGAAATTTACAACCATGAATGCAAATCCGAGTTGTTTAGAAAATATTCCAGGTGTGGAACAGTTCTTTTGCTTCTTGTATTTTTGTGTTAGAATATGTGGGAAATGCCTGAATTTGGGAACCCTGTGGATACCTAACCATTTTCTTTGCCATGATATTTGAAAATATGTTACTAAAGACAGTATGTTACTAAATTCTCACTGTAAACCAGCGAGAATTCTTCCATTTGCCTTTTTGATACCTGAAGACAGAAGAGAAGCAAAGATGATTTATAGTAATGTTCTGTACTCAGAAATTTTTTTAGACAAATACTTAACTACATAATTGGGTGACTTCATCTAGGGAGGAGAAATTAGCACACTTTATTAAAAAGAGTATACACCAAGGGCAAACAAAGCTTTAATGAAAATTCACTAAAACATTTTTAAAAGTACTTTTCTAAAAAAATATTTTTCAAAGAAGGTAATTTAAAAGTCCTTTGGTGGAAATATGCTCATTTTCAGACATAGGCACCTCTCTGGCATCATTACATGAACACTAAAGATCCATTAGGGCCACTCAAACCACCAAGGAGAACAGAGACTTCAGCTGAAAAAAATGAACAAGTCTTTCTACTGTAGGGGAATCTTTTTAAAAATCAGACCTTTTCCTGCTTTCTAAAGTGGTAACAGAGTTTCAAAGTTATCTCTCCCATGAGGCAGGTGAGTTCAGGAATATTATAAATATAATGATAACTCTCTTCCTGATATTGCTTTCAGGAAAGTCCTTATCTATGGAATGCTCATAGTAGGATGTCCTTGTTTTAAGATTGCCAAAGGTAAACAAACCTAGAATCTGTAGATTTATGAAACATACTCTCTAGGATCTTGTCTGTTACTGTGGGCCAGAAAGTTTGTTGTATACAAAAGGGAAGGTCTTGTAGAATTATGTGGGATACCCCAGAGCCCTCCTGGCTTCACCTATGCCTCTTGATTCTGGGTAGGATCTATGATTCATGTGAGTCTTATGTGACAATCTAAACCTTTGTGTTGCCCCCAAAATAGCTTCAATGTATTAAATAACTAAATTGGATAACTTTTGCAAAAAAGTTTTTGTAATACTTTTATATGTGATCTCATTGGATTGTCACAAGAACCAAGTCATTGCCCTTATTTTACAGAGGAAATAACTGAAGCTCAGAGAGGTTACTAATTTGTCTTAAGTTACACAGTGAATGGTAGAGCCTGGCACTATGCTAGACTCCTTACGTTCAAATGAAAATATAAAATCTAGTTTCTGTTTTCCTGTAATAATCCTCTATGTTTCATACAAATGATATTCCCTGTCACAGCAAATAACATGTCAGACTTTTACTAAAAAGAAACATGAGTATAAGGTTGAAGCAGTAGTAGGATAAAACCTATTTAATTCTGTATGTAAAAAGAAAAAGACTTTATAAGGAGGGGATTTAACTGGAAAGGAGACTGAGAAGACTGTAATTTCAGGGAATTTGAGAGAATCTGAACTTTGAGTAGCTAGGATAAAGGCTAACAAAAGAGTAGCCAACTTGACTTATATTCTGAGATATGTGAGGAATAGAAGTGTTTCAGTGGATGTTAGAAATCATTTCATGCCATCTACTCTGTAGTGATGTAAATCTCAGTCGACAAAATCGGGTGTGCTGGAAGTGTAACTTTACTTTTTATTACTTATTTTAACCTACTCTAGCCTCCTTTTCACTGGGTAGTGGAAAATCTAAGTCAAGTCACAGTTCTGATCCCTTCCCTGAAGTGAGTTTAAGTTCTAGGGGCCTTTGAAGAGCCCTGACAATGCATTGATACTGGAACACCCTTAGGTCCTTGATACCTGCTGAGCTGTACATCAACTTATTGGATCCTTGGTCTTTGCCTTTTTTTTTTTTCCCCCAGATCATTGCTGTGCCATGCCTTGACTTTTGGCTAATAGGCTGCTAAGGGCTCATTCTAAGTTTGTTCTCTTCCTGCATTATCCTAGTGCAAGTAGAAACTGCAAGCTTATCTCAAGCCCATTGTTTTAAACCCACCCACTGTCATGTCTGATGTGCAGGGAAATTCTGGGGTCTTCCTACCTCTTTGGGCTTTACTGGGCAGTGAGGTAGTTTCCCTGTAATCTGAACTTCCAACAACTCTTTGAAATTGTTTTCTCCTGCTGTAGACTCTTGGTCTGATAAGGGGTATAGTAAGTGCTCAGGCAACTTTGTTCGGGCCACATAATTATCTAAACTCTCTTTGCTTCCCCTCTGAATGAAAGTAGAAAACTTTACTTTTACTTCTGTATTTTTTTATATTCTGGAAGTCCCCGTGGCCTTAAATTTTAGACACTCCAAAGTTTATTCTGTGTTCTCCTGCTGTCCCAAACTTTTCAGAGATGCCAAGTGTTTAACTGCTCAAATGGGAGAAGTTTTTAATTTTTTTATTATTTTTATTTTTTTAACATTTTTAAAATTTAAATTCAATTAATTAACATATAATATATTATTGGTTTCAGAGGTACAGGCCTGTGATTCATCAGTCTTATATAATACCCAGGGCTTATTATATCACGTGCTCTCCTTAATGTCCATCACCCAGTTACCGCATCCCTCCACCCTCCTCCCTCCAGCAACCCTCAGTTTATTTCCTATAACTAAGAATCTCTTATGGTTTCTCCCTCTCTGGTTTGTCTTGTTTTATTTTTTTTTGCTCTCTTCCCCTGTGATCCTCTGTTTGTTTCTTAAATTCCACATATCAGTGAGATCATATGATAATTGTGTTTCTTTGATTGACTTACTTCACTTAACATAATACCCTCTCGTTCCATCCATGCCATTGCAAATGGCAAGATTTTTTTCTGATGGCTATCAAATGGGAGAAGTTTTAAGCAGTAACAGGAAATAGGAGAAATGTAAAGATGAGAAATGAGAGCTGGGGGGTTGAGGAAATGGACTGAAATCGAGAAGCAGAGTCAAAACTATTAGGTAGGTAGTTCAAGTTTTCTTCCTTCCATGATGCCATAGCCCGTGGACAAGAGAGAAATGTTATAGCAACAGTAATAATGATGGCTAACTTTTGTTTATGGCTTACTCAGCTGGGGACTCATCTAATAAGTATTTATAAACTACCTCATGAATCCTCACAACTCTACAAGGTGTATGTATTTTCTTCATTTTACAGATGAGGGAACTGAGGCACAAAGAGCAATGGCATGTGCAAAAAGAAGCAGTAACAGCGACCTTCTATGGTATTCTACTTCAGTGGTAATAGGCCATATGGTTATATTAGTTATATGTTGCTTCATAACAAATTACCCAAAATTTAGCAGCTGAAATCAATAAACATCTTATGTTGTTTCTGTTGGTCAGAGATTTGGAAGCAACTTAGCTAGGTTGTTCTGGCTAAGGCTTTTTTTTTTTTACCAAATTGCAGTTATTGTATAGGCTTGGTCTACATTCACCTGAAAGTTCGAGTGGTGCTGATGAATCTGCTTCCAGTGAGGGTGACTCACACGCCTGGTTAGTATGTTCTTGCAGATGGCAGGAGGCCTCAGTTCTTGGCTGTATAGACCTCTCCACAGAGCTGCTTGAGTTTCCTCATGATATGGTGGTTGGCTTCCAGACAGAGTGATGAGAGATGTAGAGAGGAAGAGAAGCTGCAATACTTTTTATGTCCGAGACTTGGAAGTCACACTCTGTCACTTCTTTCATATTTGCTTATTAATTTGTTAATTTCATTTCATTTGTTAGGAGTCAGTCACTAAGTCCAGCTTATCGTTCAAGGGCAGGGCAATTAGTCTCCACCTTTTGAAGGGAGGATATCAGAGAATAGGTGGGCATATTTTAAAAGCATCAAAGTGGACATTCCACATTCATCATGAATGTTATAATTTAGTCTAATTTGACTTCTAACTTGCTCTTTACACATGTGTGTAAAAAAATTGTGTCTCTATAAAGAAACATATCCAAGACCTTATTAGGAAGCTATCTCATATGCAATCGAATCTGCCCATACTTTGTGCTAGTACTATGGTATAAAATGATCAATCATAGCTTTGATGTGTGCTCTGTGGTGCTTAGGAAGCAAATTTTTAATTTATAAAAATGTTAGTTTCCTTTGCTTTTATTTGTAGCTATCTTTTGTGGGTTTTCCACTTTTCCCCTTGATATATTGAAGTCAGTCTCTGTGATATATTAATCAGCCTTGGGTTACATTTCTAGGTAAAATGCAGTTTACAGGCTCCAACTCTACACACATAGGTTCAAATCCCCACCTCATCACTTAAGAGTTTTGTGATCTTGGATATATTAACAGTTTAAATCTCAATTTCCTTGTCTGTAAAATAGAGCTAATAATAGTACACATGAAAGATTATGCTGATTAAATTATTTAACTGCATATATATTGTTTAGTCCACTGCTTGATATGTTAAGTGTTCAATAGAGATTACTGTGTCATTGCAGTTATTTTTCTAATTATCTCATAACAGAACAAGCGTAATACCTGCCAAAAGACATACTAACTTAAAAAAAATTTTTTTGAGTGATAAATTATATGAGACCACCAATCTCTTTCTCATGGGATCATAATATTTAAAAAGTGCTTCCTCTTTAAGAATGAAGCTTTAAACCAATCAGTTGTCATGAACCTGATTTTTAAGCACCTGACTTTCAAAAAATGTATTCATATTCCCATAGGATCAGGCCAAATGATTTAATTGATTTCTCTACTTCCTGGTAAGGTCAGTTGGTTAATGATGGTAAAACACTTAATTGTGGTAGAGTCACAGGTCAAACTTCCCAGGTCATTTCAGTTTTACTGAGAATTCGTCTTTTGTTTTCTCTTTTCAGCTTTGTTTTCCATTAAGTCAGATCTCAGATGATTGTATTATCAATCACTGTGGCAACACTTACTCTATATGCCCAATAATATGCTCAGAAAATCGTGTACATTCTTTTCATGATACAATTCTATTGCTGTTTTCATTGCACATGATAAGCAAAGCAATATGCCAGTTTCTGAGCTGGGAAGTGGAATGTACCAAGACATAGAATTGATGCTTTTTTTTTGAATTCAGGAACTATTCAAAATGTTTAGTTCCTGGGCTTTTTAAGACTATGATTCTTAGATTGAATCTCTAGAAAAGTAAGTAATTTAATTATCTGAATTCAAATAAGTGTATGCTTTCCTCTCTTCTAATGAACATCATCACTATTTAATGATAACATTGGAATATTCTGTTTCACAGAAAGCAGTGAATCATCCAGCTATCTATGAAGGCAGGGTATGATAGATGTGACAGTCCACAGAAGATTCTGTGAGGTAATTTGGCTTCAGTTTGCCTAGACCAGCCCAGTTCAATGCTTAAAACTATATATCTCTTCAACATATAAATGGGTATTGTTGTCTCGTGGCTGTGGAACTTTTTCCATAAAAGTTGTTTCTCCAGAGAAAGTAGTGGGAGGGAAGAAGATGCTTTAAACTTTTTCTTTTAGGAGGCACTTGAGTAGCTCAATTCGGTTAAGCATCTGCCTTCAGCTCAGGTCATGATCCCAGGGTCCTGGGATCGAGCCCTGCGTCCAGCTCCCTGCTTGGTGGGGAGCCTGCTTCTCCCTCTCCCTTTCCCTTTGCCCCTCTCCTGGCTCCTGCACTCTTTCTCTGTCTCTCAAATAAATAAATAAAATCTTTTTTTAAAAAAGCATTTTTCTTTTAGTAGTTTTATAGAAATTCTCAATTCTAGGTGTACATCAGAATCATCTATGGAGCTTTAAAATATCCAGATGCCAAGCCTCCAGCCTAGATAGACTTAATGAGTCTAAAATCTAGGGGTTGGGAACAGAGGTGTATAAATTTAAAAATCTCCACTGTTAATTTTAATGCACTTTTAGATTTGATAGTTATCACATATGTTGAAGTTTTGTTTGGAAAAATATACCAGGAGTCATTTTGCAATTTCCTTTTACTAAAAGCATATACTAGGAATTGATATACAGTAAACAAGCTCTTTTGTGAGTAGGGATTTTGCACAGAGCTTCAAAGCCAGTGTTGAAGGAAATAAGGAAATGAGGAAGTGGTTATAGGGAACCTCTCTGTTCCTGTAACTTGGATTAGAGGAATTATTGGGGAAAGCTCTGCTTTTAGCAGAAATCTAATAAATTATGACCTGGGTTTCAATTTTATTTTTGACAAACATTTCAAAGTTATTTTTTTCTCGTGTTCAATTCTACAGACTTTATTGACTTGCGATTCAAAGTAAAGTTGCATAATGATTGTGTTTTTGTGATAATTTATACTTTCTGTTTAGAATCTATTGTATTCTAGGTGTGCCTGCGTGGCTCAGTTGTTAAGTGTCTGCCTTTGTGCCAGATCATGATCCCAGGGTCCTTGGGTCGAGCCCCACATTGAGCCCCGCATCGGGCTCCCTGCTAGGCAGGAAGCCTGCTTCTCCCTCTCCCACTCCCCCTACTTGGGTTCCCTCTCTCGCTGTCTCTCTGTCAAATAAATTTAAAAAATCTTAAAAAAAATAAAAAAAAATCTATTTCATTCTATAATCTTGCATAGGTCATTTGCTAATTTCAAGGTTTAAAGTTTCAGAATGAATGCTCTGTTACATTAATCTTACTTTCGGTTGTGGATAGTTGTGGATATCCTTGTGGATAGCTCATGTGTTTTGCTCACAACTCTGTATCTATATATGCTTATTGTGTTCACTGTTTTGGCTCTACCTCCAGTGTCTAGCCTAGTACTTGGAACATGGTTAGAGGTCTTTATCTATTGAATGGATAAATTCTCCAAATCTGCTCAGTTTTTACTCTATTATTCTACTTCTTTTGGTGTGATAGAAATGTATGACATGTTTTATTATAGAAGCTTTTTTTTTTTTTTTTTAAATACCTGCTATGACCATGTGGTACTTTTTGGAGCATGAAGAAACATTTCCACTGAGAACTGAGTTAGTCCCCTACTCTGTTCCCTTTGCTACTTCACATGACAACACCTCTCTAAGATAGTTTTAAGTGTTGAACTTGAAATGTTAATTCATTTGTGTTCATGAGCTGGACCAATTCTTTAAAGCCATCACCATCCTGCTCTTCATAGTACAATTAACCACTTTGCACTTAGATTTTCTGGCGCCAGGCTGCATATGTATTGCTCTGGAAAAATATCTTGGCTTTTGTGAAAGATGGCTTGGGAGAATTCAATGTGTGTGAAGTGAATGATAGTGAAAATAAGAATTATTTTTAGGAAGATGGTCTTTAAAAACTAGTTTTCAATAGAAAATAAGACAACGATCCTTAGCAGTAGTATATATGTAGCTTTTAGAAGTTTTACTGATTTTGCATATTTTATCATGTTTGATATCATTTTTAATCCTCAAACAACCGGGGATAAACTTGAAACTTTGTACTTCAAAGATTAAGCAGTAGAGAAAGTGTTGCAGACTTTCTTATGACAGTTAATAGTTATAATAATATCTATCATTTAAGGAACTATTGTAATATGTCAGGAGCTCTGCTGCTTGTTTTATAAATATTATTTTATTTAATTCTTAGGGCAGTCCCCAAAAGTAGGCATTGTGAATAGGCAAACCGAGACTTAAAGCAATTATCATGCTGAAGACCAGGCTATAAGTGGCACCGTGCTGGGGTTTGGCCTCAAGTCCATTGAAAAGTTCTTGTTCTTAACTACACTAACATGCTCTTGGGCTTGAATGCAACTTTACTAATAATGAATTCTTATGTTCCCCATTACATCATGCTTTCTCTTTATCACGACGACTATAGGCCTCAAATCCATGAAGACAATGTGAATATGTTGTCCACACTTTATTTAGTTTTACTCAAACTAAAGCATTATAAAAGTTATACAATAATGAGTTATATGATGAATTTCAGTATTGATACTCAAAAGTAATTATTATTTGATTTGGATTTTACTGTTTTACTGCTTCCTAGCATGCAAAACAATAATAACCTGGCTATTGTTTACATTGAGATTTGTTGTTTTATAAACTATAATTCTCAGAGAACAGATATTCACTCTGACCAAATAATATCTTTCCTCTATCCCAAGCATACCATTATTCACAGGTGTACTCTAAAGAAATCCTTTTGGATTACGGTGATATAAGTAGCTAGTACTTTAGAAAATCCACAGAAAAGCAAGCCATGGAAAGGCCAAATAGGCTGGTTTTGAGAAAAATCCTTTTCTTTTCTTTTCTTTTCTTCTTTCTTTCTTTTTCTTTTCTTTTCATCTTTCTTTTCTTTCTTTCTTTCTTTCTTTCTTTCTTTCTTTCTTTCTTTCTTTTTTCTTTTCTTTCTTTTCTTTTCTCTTTTCTTTTCTTTTCTTTTCTTTTCTTTTCTTTTCTTTTCTTTTCTTTTTTTACCAGTCCTCACCTTCACCTCTTACCCATTGCATGGCTGGATTTGCAGTGCTTCTGTTAATGTGCTGTTTCTCTTTGTCCAATTTACTGGCCAGATGACTGTGTCATAAAACCACCATCACCACCACCACTTCTGGTACTAATTAGCACCCTGTTTGTCAGCTTCAGTCCAGTGGTGAGGACTTGAGTGGTTATAAATCCTGTAATACCTTTTCACCTGTGAAAGTAGCTCTTCCAAAGACAAAGAAGAAAGCACAGCAGGCAGGAAGCCTGCACAATTGCCACCTGAGCTATTCCTTTCTCTGGACAATTTCAAGCTTTAACATCTGTTCTAAACACTACATTTATTAAACTAAATAACAAAATACATTCATCGTGTATAATAGTCCTCCCATGGGATACAGAATGGGATTTCCCTCTTCTTAAAGAAAGTGAAACACAGTGGACAGAGTCTCAGGTCTGTTTAATGTCAAGAAAAGCAGCCTGGGAAGTAGGAAAGGAACTTATTAGGAAAGATTTTTTTCCCCTCTTTGACCGTGGTATGACTGCTGCTGAGGATATGCTTATGTGTATTCTCCTACAATTTTTAATTACTGGGTTTAATTGTTGGCAGGTGGGTAAGAGTTCTGTTACATGTAATGTTTAATTGTTTATCCTTTGCTCTTTGTTAGAAATTGAATGCATTAGTTTGAAAATGAGACTCAAGAGGTCTGTTGTGGTAATGTGTTCTTTTCCCTGCTAGAGGACAAAATAAACTCGGATTATAAAGTTCTGATTCTTGCAAGGTCAGAAACTTTCCTCACAAATAGAAGTCACATGACTACCTATGACTATGTAGGTCACTCACTTCACATTCTTAATAAAAGTAAAGAATGGCAGGAAAATATAGCCCTTTTTAGATGAATATCAAAGTCCATTCTGAAACTAACATAGAGACCCCATCAATAAATATTCCAACTTTCTCCCTGCATTATGATAGTTAAGACTTAGACCTTTACTCTCTTTCTCTCATCTTTCCCCTACTTTCCTCCTAGTCTCCTAAAGACTTCATCCAGATTCTGAACATACTTCCTTCATTCACAAGACTTTCATTTAGAACTCCTATGCTCTCAAGCCTCAATCATCTATAGACCACAACCCCTGTCAGTTTACCGAGCTCACAGGAAGTGGCTTGGCTTTTAGAAAAGGGACTGGAAGAGTGGAAAAGTCTAAAGGGGAGTAAAAATAAACTGGTTATAGTTTATAGAGGAAGTTGGTGATAGATGTGATTCTAGGTTATGAATGGTGGTGAAGTGTTGGAGGTAGTGGAAGATAGCACTGAAGTGGGAGCAGTAAGTTAGGGGGGAAGGGAGGAGGATAGGCCTTAGGGAAGATGAAAAAAATGTATTTGGTGAACACTGGAAGAAAACATGCTCTGAGGATGTTGGTAAGCTTTTGAAATAAGGGAAAGAAGACAAAGAAGGTTCAATACTTAGTGGTCTTGAACTTACATTAACAATATCTATAGTGTACCTGGGGTGATTATTACCTTATCCGCAAATACACTGTTTCTCATTGTGACCCACATACGATTGTACATTTATGGCACATGCATGACTACTGACTCACCTATCCGGTATCTGGGTAATATATGGGAGCTTGACCTTTTGTAAAAACATACCTGTGGTGTGAAATGCAGCAAAAATACTGAGTGGTATGAATTACTACTTTGAGTTTGACAAAGAAGTCTTTTGTTTAGCCAAGTTAAGCAAAAAAGTACTGTATTTCACTTATGAAGAACTTTATGGATTTTATGAATCCAAGGGAGAGGTGCAGTTTGCTTGCTATAAACTTACTTAAATTGGTGATTCGGCTTGCTAACCTATCATAAAGTGACTTTTTTTGGTTGTTGTTATTAATAGGTACAGGAAAAAACTTAGATCATTCTTAGATCTAGACCACGATAACCATGAATTCACATTCTCACATAGTTCCTCCTGTTCACCTTAAAATGACTCAAGCTGATTCCTTGGTATCTGCCTCCATATCTTTAAAGACCATCTGTGTATTGCACTTTAAGACATTATTTATTGAATTTTCATTAAGAAATGTGAGGACTTAGGGGCACCTGGGTGGCTCAGTCAGTTAAGTGTCTGCCTTCGACTCAGGTCATGATCCTGGGGTCCTGGAATCGAGCCCCACGTCAGGCTTCCTGCTCAGCGGAGAGCCTGCTTCTCCCTCTCCCTCTCCCTCTCCCTCTGCCACTCCTCCTGGCTTGTGCTCTCTCTCTCTCTCAAATAAATAAATAAAATCTTTAAAAAAAAAAAGAAATGTGAGGATTTAGTTTTATTTCACCTACTGCACATGTATATTTCCCTTCCTTCATACTCCCAAAATATTATAAGTCTGGGTAGGTCAAAATTAGGTATGAGGAACTAAATGCTATTTAAAACTGAGCCATGTAGTATATTCTTAGCACTCTTCCTTTCTTACACAAGAGTGGGAAGGAGAGGGCATTTTAAGAGAACACTGAATGAATAGCTCTTGATGATCTCAAATGGGGTTGGAATTCTAAGTTAAGAGAATTGTCTCTCAGAAATTTGAAGGTGTTGTCCTACCAAATTTGCTTTCCATTATTTATTTGGGGATGTCCAAAGGTCTTTAAATGCTTGATGCTTTGTTTATGACTTTTTCCTCCTTTCTGAAAGCCAATACAATCTTCTTTTTATCTCTTGCAATTTGGTCTTTCACAGTGATTGTTTCGATGAGCTAGGCATTCATTTAGAGGACTCTTTCTTTTTTTTTTTTTTTTAAATTTTATTTATTTATTCATGAGAGACAGAGAGAGAGAGAGAGAGGCAGAGGGAGAAGCAGGCTCCCAAGGAGCAGGGAGCCCGATGCGGGACTCGATCCCAGGACCCTGGGATCATGACCTGAGCCGAAGGCAGACGCTTAACCATCTGAGCCACCCAGGCGCCCTAGAGGGCTCTTTCAATTGGAAATTCATATTCTTCAGTTCTGGGAAAATCACTTGATGTGTCTCATTAATGATTTTCTCCCTTCTGTTCTTTCTGTCATTTCCATTATTAGCATATTAATGATAGTTTTTGAGGTTTTCTTTATCTGGAATGGCCTGTTTCTTTCTAGGTGATTTTTTTAAAAATAGGATTTTACTCTACTTCATGTTAGAGACTTTTCTAAGATGTCTGTTCACATTTATAAGGTGCTAAAATGGTGGTTGGGTATTCTGAATATTTAGGTGGAGCTTATCAATTCTGCACTTTACTAAGTTGGCCTTGGATGGGCTATTTCCTCTAGGAACGCTTAATGCCAGTATCTTTAAATCTTTTCCTATGGGATGGCTGGACTCCCAAGGTGAGTATTCTCCAGCCATCTTCCTAAAAGATATTAGCCTGGCTGCGAGATTCTGAAATCCAGCTGAGAGAGGAGCCCTGTGGGTGACATGTAGGGCGAAATGTTGTATTCACTTATTGCTCCTATTTCCCCATATAGTCTTGCTGTCAACTGTGCCTGTAAGCTCTAAATTCAAAGATTCTTTTTTTCACCCTCTGTGAAAATAAACTTCCAATCTTTTGCAGGGATGAGGCAGTTCTTTGGCTGCACAGTGTGGGAGAGAGGGAAGGTATCTATGAACTCTAACTGCTTCTAATGTAGATTTCAACCAGACTTCCTTTCTTTAGTTCTTCTTTCACCCTGCTTCCAGGGGTAACTAGGTGGAACTGAACTCAAGGGATTCACTGCTTGGGGAGCATCAAATTGAACACAACCCAAGGAAGTGCTGAAAGCAAAGAACTTTTTATTACTTGTTGCAAGTAAGGTGACAGGGAGATAGTTCTCAAAGCACTCTCTCCCTCTGTTAGTACAGGAAGCTTTTATTCAGTGCATTAGGGGGTGGGGGCAGGGAGCTTGCATAGGCACTTTGGTTCTATTGCACATGCCTAGTATGTCAACATGCTTGTGCATACATGGTATGTTCAAAAAACAGTAGAAAACTCTACCTATAGGAGGAGATCTTAGTATTATGATGAGCTATAATGAGATCTTACTATTACAGTGAGTATTATAATGAGGTAACGAGGTCAGCTCAGGGAGCTTCTGTACAGGCTCTCAGCACAAGGTGGCTCATGTAAGGGCCACTTAGCAAGGGACTATCAGGTGAAACACCTCCTTGGGTGTCTCCTTACTTAGACGTGTTGGTTCTCCAAAATGAACCACATTCCTTCCCTGCTTTTGTTCCTTCCCCTCCTTCCTTCAGCTGAAAGCTTTCATCTCTCTTATTTGAGTAACTTCCCATCGCATCCCAGCTAACGTAGGGAGGGGCTCCAATTCCTGAGTTTTTGTGGATTCTGAGTGTGATTATTTCTTTCCTTTCAGGATCAAGTTTCTCATAATTCAGTTACAACTCATCCATCTACTGTCCAGCTTCAAAATGTCATTGCTGCCTTCTTCTCTTATTTCTTTGTTTTTTCTTCTGAGTTAATACCTTTAAATAGCACTTTATTATCATTTTAATGGGGTTTCAGGAGAGAGCTAGAGTAAAAGCAAGTATTCTGAGAGCTTTACTTGGAAGTTGAACATTCTTTTAAAAGTACTATTCCTCTCTGAAATGTTTATTTTCTCTCAATTGGGCCAATATTTGATATATTGTTCTTAGAATATTGTGGAAACATTCCCTCCCACACTGAACAATAAGAAAAAAAAAAAACTTAAAAATTTATAAATGTAGCCAAACCTCTTTACAATGCTGGTTATGCAATATCTACCTGATCTCAAACTTTTACCCTGGATATATGTGTTTTATATGTTTTGACCCACTACTTTGCAGTAAGATTAAAAGACAAGGTAAGCTAGTTTTAGGGTAGTTCTGACGAAGCTAAGAAATTCTGGCATATAGACACAAGCATGCCAAGTGATAATTGCCAACATCTCAAGAGGAAAAATAAATACTTTAGATCTCCAACATTCTGGTATAAAAAACACCCATAGTACACACAAATCAATAATAACATGTAATTTTTGAAATAAGATTTTATTTAATGACTGTCAACAAGAATTTAATCCCTGCATTTCATTGAAAAAATGTTTTATCCATTTGAATACATAAGGTGTTTTTTTCCTTCTTAATTTGTGACTCTAAAAAGATTTTGCAGACATTAGAACAGCTGCCAGTGTTATAAATTATGATATACACTAATTAGAATTGCACTGAGTATTTAAAAGGGAAAAAAAAAGAAATGTACAAACACCTTTAAGGTATTAAATTGTTCAAAAAGGCATTCTTGTTATTCCCAAATGCATGTAAAACTTCATAAAATGCTACATAAAGTTATTGTCCATTTGGTTACTTTGGAAAGAAATTTGTGAGTAGTTTAAACAAGGCATTTTTTATTGTGTTTGCAAGATATTTCTCTATCATGGCCGCTCTTATTAATTTTTGTGTGTGATGTGTATGTGGGAATTAGTGATACTTGAGAGATCAGAGCCTATTCAAAGACATAAAAGGAACATACTTTTAGAAATTCATGTTAAAACAGCCTGAAAACTCCTGATACTGATGTTTCTCAAGAACTACTTAACATTTTAGAATTCTGAGCCAATGTATCTATGCCGGAAAATAGTCCGTCTTTGAGTTTGGTTTTCCATTGCCTTGTCCTCAGCCCACTTGGTTCAGGAGAACAAAATACTTCTTTGTTGATCCAGATGAATCGATAGGAGTTAATTAAAGCAGCAGTTCTTCTGCCTAAGACAGTTCCAAAATGAAAAGAGCTTGATTTCAGTTTTTTGGGGGAAGTTTTTCTATTTACCAGTGCCTTTTTATGCATGGATGAGGTTTCCCCCCCTGCAGTTAGGACTCCAGGAAATGTTTGATGTACAATATTTAGAACATTAGGGACCAAAACAGACAAGCAATATTCCCTCACTTATCAGGGAGTTCTTTACCTAGCACCTCCTCTAGATGGATCACAACAGAGAACCAAGAAATGAATAAATAAGGTTTGTGGGTTGCCAACATATATGCCCATGTACTAAATAAAGCTCACAAACTGTACTCATAGGAAATCTTCTTAGATCCTTTTATAACAGTTGTTCAAGTTTCTATTATAAACGTCCAATAGGTTCTTTTCTACTATACCAATATTATTTCAAAAATATTTTAAAAGAAGGGGAAAGGGAGGTAGAGAGCTGGATGCAGAAAAGCTGAAGGGACACATACTGTAGGTGAGGGAGGAAATAGGTCGATAAATCCCTAAGATTCCTGAGGACAGCACTGCACAACTCAGAATATAATGGTGATGTTGATAGTGGTAGTCATTGTAATGGATTTAATTTCCTGAGCTGTTTCTATGGGCCAGGATTTGCTTTATGTAAACTTTCATACTTGCTCTTTGTAATAAATCTGTGCAATACAAGTTGTTTTCCTGAATTTATAAATGATGTACCAGAGGCACAGAGAGGTTAAGTCATTTGAATGAGGTTCCACAGTTAATGATGCAGATACGGGGTATGTACTTCTACAGCTATGCTATGCTCTACTGAATAGCTTTCATTTGATGGCTCTTAGTCATCAAGAAAATGTTAAATTGTGCTCAAGATTTTTGGTTAAGAAGATAGTACTGTAGCATGATTAGAGGGATAACTGTCAGTTTTCTAGAAGAATTCTCTTTTATCTAATTGCAAGTGTATGTGAGGGACAACTAAACAAGGCCCAGTGACAAACCTCTCAGGGATAAGAGAGGAAATGTTTGATGTGCATTTATTATGGATGTTAGTCGAATCAGCAGGGTCTGATGAATGACATTCGAGATGCCTGAGACGAGGGTGGATACTGCTGCAGAGCCATTAAGGGCTGTTATTGAGGATTTATTTGAGGATAGCCAAGTCTTTCAAATTTGTCCAAGGGAACATTTGTTTATAAAAGGAAAAGCAATCTTGTTGACATAGATGAATAGAATAAAATTCAAAAATAGGAAAAATACTAGAATAGTCAATGCAATCCATACCGTTGGGTACAGTCAGTGATACCCCCTTTTTTTTTTTCTCCTATGAATGAGTAATGTCTTGGATAATTAAAAAAAAATCAGTCGATGTCAGTCTTTAGGTGGGTATGCCTATGAGTAGAAAACCACATAAAGAAGTTGTGCTATCTCAACCTCAAAGTGGGCTTAATTTTTTTAAAGTTGATTTATTTATTTTAGAGAGAGAATGAGAGAGAGGGAGAGTCTTAAGCAGACTCCGAGCTTAGCACGGAGCCCCACATGGGGCTCCATCTCACAACTTTGAGATCATAACCTGAGCTGAAACCAAGAATCAGACACTTAACCCACTGTGCCACCCAGGCACCCCAAAAGTGGGGCTAATCTTTGATGTAATTGATTTTTATCAAGTTAAAAAATAATGTGTCTTAGATGAAACTTGGTACATATGTATCAAGATGCCTATGACTGCTAACAACTTGGATGACAAATGTGCTAAAGTTGAACAGATCATGAAAAATTAGAAAATAGCCAATAAAAGTCAACTAGGAGTGATTACTTGCAAGTATATTAATGATAAAAAATTAATAATATATATGATTGAAAAAAGCCTGGCTTGGAAGAAATATGCCTGGAGATTACCTAACAGAGGACTATAACGAAAAATAAGAATCACAAACCTAAATGTGAAATATATACATGAATTTATAACATCTAAAGTTATTAAAAGTCATTAATTTAATAGTATTTCTGATGGTTTCATCGATGAAATTAAACCAGGATTGGGAAAGGACCCTGATCCAATGTCCAAATACCAAAATAATGGCTGAACTAGATAACACAAAAGAACAATGTTAAAATTCTATATTTCACACTCCCTAAAAAATTTTTAAAGTTTACTATGCATCTTTTTCATGACTATAATTTAAATGATGATTTTTAAACAATTATTTAGTATTATAAAATGGAATATAGAAAGTCAGCTCTTAAAGGTAATTGCATGTTCCATTTTTTAAAACATGTTGTAGGTTGACATTTATACAACCTTTCTTCCATATTTCATACCTTTTCTTCAGTGCACTGCAATATACTTTCACTTTATATGCTATGTTGTTGTAGAGACCGTTAGTTTTTAATGCTCTCAAGCTGAATTGTAGTGATTTGTCTTCATAAATAGGCCAAAGTTGGGGCGCCTGGGTGGCTCAGTCGGTTAAGCGACTGCCTTCGGCTCAGGTCATGATCCCGGAGTCCTGGGATCGAGTCCCTCATCGGGCTCCTGGCTCGGCGGGGAGCCTGCTTCTCCCTCTGACCCTATCCCCTCTCATGCTGTTTCTCTCTCTCTCTCAAATAAATAAATAAAATCTTAAATAAATAAATAAATAAATAAATAGGCCAAAGTCATAAAAAGCATGATTTAATGCATTTTCTTTTTTTTTTTTTTAAGATTTTATTTATTTATTTGACAGAGAGAGACACAGCGAGAGAGGGAACACAAGCAGGGGGAGTGGGAGAGGGAGAAGCAGGCTTCCCGCGGAGCAGGGAGCCCGACGCGGGGCTCGAGCCCAGGACCCTGGGATCATGACCTGAGCCGAAGGCAGATGCTTAACGACTGAGCCACCCAGGCATCCCTATTTAATGCATTTTCTAAACAACATATGACATTATATAATTAAATCTTAAGTAACTTAATGCATAAACAATGTGATTCTAATGTGCTTCAGAGTTTTTGTGTAAAACAACACAATAAAGGTTCATTAAAATCTATTGTTTATTATGGCTTTAAGTGTCCTAAGCCCAGAGTTCATTGTATGAAGTAGACTTGAAATATAACTTTTGAGAGAAATTTAGACTTACTTCATGTTACCCTAAGTAGTATCCAAAGTTTGGAAACAGGTATTTGAAATTTGGGAGGTGTCAAAGTAGATAGTGTAAGTAGTAATACAACATTTACACACATGCATACACAAATCCCATCATGTAGTGCTACTTATTTTATAAAAATGTTTTATTTGTACAGGCCATGTTTATCATGTGCAGCTCTAATAATAGCTAGACAGAGTAGGGAATGATTAGAGGGACAGTTTCTGTTTTTGCTGTGAGGAAATTTTAGGAGGAAATAGCTTAATAGCACACGGTAAAGTTCCTGTTATTTTTGGTAAAATCAGATCAGAAAGCAGCATATAAATGCTTTCTAGACAGTTGGATTTAGAAATAACGTAGATTATATCCTTATTATAGACAATAATATATTTAGAGTTGTGGTTCTCCGTTTTCATTAAATCTATACTCCTCCTTCTTTCCATATCTCTTATTTATAATCATAAAATTTTCTTTCCATTCCCTAGATTTTGATATACTTCCTTATCCTGCAATCTAGCTTGAGAAACACTAATTTAGAACATGACTTTGAAAACAGTGACTCAGTTTTTCTTTTGGGAACCACCTTGCCCTCTTTTAGTCCACAGAGTTTGGTTGAGCTAATTCCAATCTAATCTAGAGAGTTAGGAGTACTCCTGGATTTTTTTTTCTTTAATCTCTAGCTGCAGTTCAAAGATTGATACATGAAGTAATAGGTACACAAAATTCAATTCTAAGAAGAACTTTGGCAAGAACTTGTAGAAAAGGCTCTTTTTACTTATTTATATTCTTTGTAGGATTGCTTTCTGTTAGGATAGTGCAAGGTTGGAAATGTCAGTACTCACAATATAGAGAGGTCATGCTAAAATACAGTTATTGCAAAATGAAGCTGTGCTAAGTGTTGGAAAATGATGAAGGACTGATCATATTGTTCGAACCCCTGGGTCCAACCATGCCTGAAGCTAACATTTTTTTTTCTGAAATTTTCAGTCATAGAAAATAGCAAATTAATGCCCCTACCCCATTTTTCCTGTGCTTTAATGAACTGATTTGGCTTTCCTTTCATTGCAAGCAAAACATCCTGACTAATATAGAAATGATTCATGGAGATATGCATATTCCATTAATTAATTCTTATCTGTTTGTCAAACACACCCACACCCACGCACATGCACACACGCACACACACACACATATATGCAATGCAATATAGTTTTCCTCCAGCTTGTTACCTCTGTTATCCACAAGCTCTCTGGCAACATGAATATGGATTAATATATTCAGTAACCATAATAGAAATTATTCTTGAAGCACAAACAATTACTTTCTTCAGATTGGATACTAACAATCATGTCCTTTTAAACCAGTGTAGTTAGCTTATTACCATGTTTACCTGCAACCTCTTTATCACTAAAGCTGACAGTATTCTTTTGTGCTCAGTTTATGATTCTCCTCTTAATTCATAGTGTAGCTGTTGCTTGGCTGTTTTGTTTCCTCATCCTCTCTCTTTCCAACCGAGTTTCTGTTTTTGAGGTGTTACTGACTTTTGCTCCTTTTCCTTTCTCATACCTACTATATCCCTTACTGCTAATCCTTAACTTACCCCTCTGTCGCAGCTGCTCCTTTGCTGATCCCCTCCCCCCTCTACCAGTCCTTAAGGCATCTTCTAGGAGGTACATGTATGAAAGGAGTTTTGTGACTACGGTGTTTGGATTTCTTAGCACAGTGTGCCAAGGACATAGCAGGCGTTCAATACATGTTTATTGAATTAGTATAAACTTACCTTACTAAAATAGCACTCTAGACTTCTAAGAAAATTAATGCTGTTTCAGAGCTGCCTGATTTATGCCCAGAGAGCAGATTAGGCAAGGAGAGAAGTGAGCTTATTAATCTTCCCTTCAACATATGGTTAATTTTGATGATGCCTGTTAATCACTCGCTGCTGTTTGGAAGGTAGTAGCAGCCATGTCTCTCTTCTAATGAGCTTAGGTCTTCCTACAAATGCTCTAAGAGCTAAGCAGTGAGACTTCAAATGTTGGTAAGCAATTGTTTATCTTTCAGCACAAGTTCCTGTACTATTTTATCCATTTTTTAAAAGTTTATGAGACTCTGGGGAGATTATTAGGAAGAAAAGGCTGCCATACTTTTGGCGTTGTACTATTGCTGCATTCTCTATTTCAGATCCTCTCCCACGCTCATTGCCCTGTTTCTGCCCTTACAGAGACCTCTAATGGCCCAGTTCCTCATTTCCCTCAGTCATTATTCCCTCTTACTGCGCTGGAGTCCTTGCTTGTTTAGAATTTTTGTCAGTCACCTTTATACAGTCCTAATGCCCTGGGTTGCCTGTGCCTTCAACCTCTAGCCGCATCTGCTGTGTCTGGATCCGGTCCTGGCCAGTTTATCCTTTTTTATGTTCCTAGGGCTATAGAATATCGGTAGAGAATCATTAGCAAGTGTTGCTTTGACTGGCTGTGGGCTCTAATTTACTTTTTAACTCACTGTGAATAGCAAGACTTTTTAAATTCATCTATCAATTTCCTAGTAACAATTTTTCTAAAAATTTCTGATTGCTTCGATCCTTTAATCTCATTCCACCAGCCCCAATATTGTCAGATAACCTTACCTCGGTTCACAAAAGGATAGAGACCATCACTTTAGTCACACCTTTGCCCATCTTCCCTCTTTACTTCTCATGAGTACCCTCTCTTGATACTCTCCTTTCTTCCTTGTGTCCTTTTGTGTGGAAGTTGTGTCCTGCCCTCTTTTTAAGGCTAGCTGCAATCCATTTGCTCCTCAAAGACTCTACTTATTCATTCTTTTCTTGATCTATAGCATCTTCAATCTTTTCATCATCAAACTTTTCTTCTCTGAAACCTGCAAATGTACAAAGGTCTCACCTCTCTTTCACCATTGCCAAAATCTGAGATTCAGAACTAATAATCATTGTCTCTTTATAATTATGTACTCTAAGCCACTGTTTATTTAGCTTCGCTATCTTGAGTCTACGAAACCCTTTCTTTAAATTCACCTATGGGACCCTAATTGACAAATCCAACAACTTTTTCTGTTTTTACTCTCTGAGCACTTGGCTTTCTCTAACATGCTGTCTTGTCATTAAAATTCTTTCTACCTTTGCTACAACATCTTAAGAATATCGTTTTTCTTATCAATAGACTCTGCCTGCAACTCCCTACTCCCATGTCTACTTTATTTTCACCTTACATCTGCTTGGGGATCTAGTATACTACTGTGAGGTCATCTTTTACAATGCTGGTTTATTATGACTCTATGCTCTTGAAAACCAAGATAAGGTCTTAACCTCACAGCCAGGCAAATAAAGGCAGCAATCTTCATCTCTCCTACTTACCCTACTTACATTATCTCACCCAATTTGGGTACTACCCCATCCCAACAGGGATTTCATGCTACCTCTAAACTAATTTGCTCACTTTACTAAAATAATTCCCATAGAACTCCTTCCTTTTTGCCAGCTAAAATTTCTATGACTGGGGAAAAATAATACTCTTAGAAGCTTATGATTTCCAAACATCTATGATGAACAGAAACACTAACTCACTTTTGCTTTCTTTGAAATATTTCCTTCCTTTGATGGGAAAGCTAATATTTATTAACTTCCAGATGAGATATCCACAGAATATGGGTCTGTGCTGTTGAATATCTAAAGTGTGCTGCGACTGAGCTAGGTTTAGGGATGGCCTGAATGAAAAAACAGGCTCTACTCAAAAGGACCTCAGTGCTAGCCTGTGGAGTAGGGCATTAAGCCTAGCTTTAGCTCATATCTGAAAGCTTTCACTAGTTTAAATATGGTTACTTTTTAAAAATTAAAATATTCCTACTCGTGAGAAATAAGTAGATGTTTTATTAGTATTCCTAAAATCATGGCGAGATATGTATATATTTTTTTTACCCAAATCAGTAACACTTTTGGTTCAGCATGTGAAATTTAATTATTTTCAATGATGTATTGCCACTTATCCAATTCTAGAATATGGACAAATCCATGTTAGTGAGTTTATAGTTACTTTATGACTTACTAACTTACTATATCAAAATCATATCCATTTCTGTTTAAAGGTTTTTAACAAAATAATCATTTATGCTGAAAAGAAAATATGTTAGATACATATTTACTCTATTACCCGATGAAAACACAAACACAGAGTCCTTAAAATGAATGTTTACTCAAATACACAGTGCCCCAATTTTTCCCTCTTTAATGGATTATTATTGGTTTCAGGTGTTATGCTATGTTAAATATATTATATCATGGCATCATATTCATGGAGAAATAGGAACACTCACTTTATGTGTGTGCTAGATACAAGACATTTGTTATAAATGCTTCCAGTGGCTTGCATACCTCAGTTTAAAATGTGTGTACACTGTCACTTTTGGGTTTCTCCAAAATATTGTATAGTCTATAATCATCATTAACATGAATACTGTGAATAGCAAGAAAAGTTGAATTTTTTTCCTTATAATTTAGCTACACCTCTTTGTGAAGAATCATTATTAATTTATCTGATGACTTCAAATGATTTAAAATGCTGCTTTTGATATGGTTATTTTATATACAGTAACCTAGCTTCTTACATTTTCTTGCATTCTTTAGGTTACATGAAGGTGAGTAAAGAATGCATGTTTTATGTGTAATATATATTATATGTTACATATGTATATATAATTTGCTTTCTCTTATACTACTCTTAAGGAAATTATCAAGATTAGTTTTAAATGAACTATGTCTTCCCATGGAATGTTTTAAAAATCCTAGTCTATTTCAAAACAATATATTGAGACACTCCCCATAATAACTCAGAAGTTTGAAAAGTGACGTCATGAATCCTAAAGAATATGAAATATGGGTTCTTCTCTTTTCATACTATTTTGAGGTTGATGTTTGCCAGTGTACAAGTCACAAAACTTCATGGTTTAACTTCTTTACCCTCCATTAATGAAAATATATGTGAGGATCATGAGGTCACATCTACCACAAAATTCTTCCACTGGTATCCATTCTAAGTTTGTGAAGACTTTGTCTTTCTTGTTGGGGTTGGATTTGGAAGACATGTGAGCTTTGTGGCCTTTATAAAGTCTACAGTTCCAATAGTTTTGCTTGCTTTATTAGCCTATGGTCCTCTGGGGTCCTCTGAATTTGACTTCAAAGACAATTTGGTGCAAGAGTGAGGTGAAGCCTTTCTGTACTGCAATAGTGACGGGTTTGGGTGTCTTTGCTTCACTAGAGGTCTGATTGCCTGCCTTGCATCCTACATAAATGCTTTTTTATTTTTAACTGAGAGTCTATTTCCTTTGATATGGAACTCTTTTGGACAATATGTCCTCTGACCTGAACCCAAATATCATTTCTTGTATGTTGGGGATCTAATGAGGCATTTCTAGGATGTCTGAAAAATCCCTAGAGCATACGATCTTTGAAATTACTACTTCTCCTGATAGGGACATAATGTGAATACATGATTAAAAGCCTGGTTCTGTTTTTGAAATGTCTGAATACAAACACAGAACAGATAAGAAAATGGTGTTCAAGGCCGATTGCCCATACTTCCCTGTATACTTAGCCAACTCAGAAGAATGGCTAATACTTTCCATTCTGTTTACAGAACATCCTACCCTCTGCCCAGGTCCCGCTGAACACAAGGGGCTAACAGGCTAATAGCCTGCTCTATGGTTTGGTATGTTTTTACAGTTATACTACTGGTTGGCTTATATGCTTACAACAGTGTATTCCCAAACTGATTGTGTCAATTATTATTATAATTATGTAATTTACTTGATAATCTATGAATTAATGTAGTGTGAGTGTGAAAAGAGAGTTGTTTCCATGATAACTAATTAGAATGCTCTGGAAAGGCTTGATAAAGGTGAATTGCTAAAAATACTGTGTTTGCTGTCAAATTAGGTGTGAGCAAGCCCAGTATAAACAATTGGAGGATAAGTTATTAAAACATAGAAATTTGTTTTTTGATAGAATTTTAAAATTCTTGCTTAAAAGACGCTAAGTAGAAATTGCATATAATGATTTATATGTATGATTAATGAAAGAAGGAAAAAGGGGAATTACAATCAGCAGATCCATATATTTGTTAAGAAAAAAGCCTTGTCCTGCATCAAAATATATAATGAGTGTGGTTTATTTTTCACGTAAAATGAAATATTTAAGATGTTACACAGTTTTTCTTTGATTTACATACTTTTTCTTTGCTCTTTGCTTTCCTACTTTTTCAGTTATCTGACCAATCACTGTTCTAGATAGCATAAGACCTTGTCTACTGTAAATGCTTTGGTCCAAGTAACTGTCTTTTGCTGCTTATTTCAACTCAGAATCCCTAATTCTGAGTAGGAAGCAGATTTTTTGCTTGGTCAAGTCGAATTTCCTTAGTGCACTGTATTCTCCTGCATGGGGCTTCTGCACTACCTTCCCAACATCCTCCCCAACCTTTTTCTTATACATCCAAAGCAACAGCCTCATCTGACTCCTGACTACTTGGTAACATGTCATAGACTTACACTTTTGATCATATCGTTTGGTATTGCATCAGCTTCCCACCAATCTGATCCATCCGCTCTGTCTACTAACAAAGTCCTACTCAAGTATTCCAGCTCAAATATTCATCTCCTCTGTAAAATCATTCCCATAGGGAACTCCTTTAATATTCCAGGAATACTTTGTTTTAGCACTTACCACTCATGTTGCAAGATGATTTTTTTTTTCTTTTAATGCAGCATTTATTTCAGCCAGAGTCTAAGCTCCTTAAAGGGGAGAGAAACCATGTATTGATTGTTTCTGTATCCCCAAATCCTAGCAAATACTAGGTATTCAGTAAATGTGTGTAAAATGAAGTAACAAAGAGATCAAATTTGTTTCAAATTGAACTAACTACTAGAATCTTCAGAGAATAAGGTCTCCTTCAGAAGCTTGTGAACTCCCTTGTCTTTCCACCTTAAGTTACCTCTTCTCTCTTTTCCTCTTACCCCATTCTTGAATGTGTCTCAACTTCTGTATCTTTCGTTAATCCTAAACCCACTGTATTTCAGTTTCAGCCCCCACAAATTTATGGCAGATTTTTAAGAAGATGGTAAACAACTGCTGATGGTGCATTCTAGAAGGAATTAAACTATCAGATGGTGGGTTTGACCACGTTAAATTTAAGGCTCCCTCTTGCGCTAACATTCTGTGAGTTATCTTTCAGCAGGTACTAGTTCCCTCACAGATTTATGGTGCCCTTCACATTACACCATATGGACTGTCATCCATTCTACTTGGTAACTGTGACTCTCTTATGGAGCCTCTCTTTTATCATCCAGTTGGTGACAAGTAAGAGGGAGTGGGTAAAGTGCCCATTTACTCTTCTACCTACTTCTTAATAAATCCACAGCCAAGGGAATGGACTCTGTAGAATTGGAAGTCTGTCCTGGCAGATCAGATGGCTGGCCTTGTTTACACATCTCTACATTCTACTCTCTATTATCTGAGATTAGCAGAGTGATAAAACTTTGTGTGTGTGTGTGTGTTTCCTACTTTACATCCATAATCTACATGAAACAGAAAGGACCATGTACTTCCAGTATATAAAGGAAGTTGCAAGAAGAAACAGAGTGAGACATATTCAAACACTGGGTCACATCTTATTGTCAAATATATTCAGATGGATTGGGATAAAGATGGTCCAATGCATGTATCCCTATTACCCCTGAGCATAAAAGCTGATATCAGCAGATTCAATTTAGGATGAACATTTCTCTAGGATTAGGTGGGGACAGCAGGATCTTAAGTACTCAGGGGTGAATGCCAATTTCTGACACAAGTACTGCCACAAACTCAAAGATTTCCTTATCATCAAAGAAGAGTAGATTTTTTATTGGTGGAGCATTTAATAGGACTAAGATCATGGAAATTATCTAGAGCCCAGTATTTGTAACACCCAATAGTCAACTTCATGATGCCCTATATAGAATTCTGCTATTTCTGGCCAATGGATGATCATTTCATTTGTTTGCTGATTATTTCCTAAAAACATGCTATACACTTATATTCTACCATGAGTGGTTAAAAACTCTGAAGTCTTATTTTTTTTTTTTTGTGATTATATGTTGCTGATCATTTTATTTCTCTAAAGCTATTTTGTTGGGAGCAATTTGGTTTAAGATTTCAAAACAAAATGTGGGGATTTAACCATATGACTTTCCACTGTATTTACAAAAACAAAGTTTCACTAAATAAGTTTATACATGGCTCTGAAATTATACCTTTATTGAGACTAGAAAATAAACATTTTGAAATAGGTTTCCTGGAAATCTGGTTAATGCTAGCATTGCAAATCATGTATGTAGGTGTGTGTGTGTGTGTGTGTGTGCACGTGTACGTGAGAGACCTACAAATAATAAGAAACAAAATGTAGTAGATCAACCATCTATAAAATCAAACAGGACACAGACTAGAAACAAATGAACACTTTCAAAACTTAATAAAACACCCAATTGAGGGTATGTGGGCTAGAAGCACAGCTACATCTTTTAACCACACAAAATTGCATTTCATTTCAGGTTCCTGTCAAACAAAGCTACATGTATCAGACACTTAAAATGAAAACTGACATTAGTACCAGCTGTTGGATGAAGGCAGGCAAAAATCTTTCTTAAGTTTAGCTTTTGCTGCATCTGTAACCTGCAGTTAGCTGTGACTGATTCAAGTTTATGTCCTTGAAATAGAGAGTGAAGCACCCTGGTAGATAAAATTAATTGATGAAATTTAAGTATATGATTTAATGTACAAAAATGAGTCACATGGAAAACAGAAATTAATATATATTCATAACAAAATTACCCCTTGGCTCACTGACAGCAGGGAGCAAAATAATTCTGGAATCGAGAGGAATTCAGGTTAGAGCTGAGGGACTTTGCCGGTTATGCAATTACCTTGTGGCCTGAAGGGGCCAGTGTCTTGCACTAGGCAATGCTATCACTCTCAAGTATTCCAAAGCCCTAAACAATTCACTCACTTCCCTTCCAAAAGTGTATGCATAGATGATAATCCAGGGGAACTGGAGAGCTTCAGATGCCCTATTATTAATATCTGGCATGTAATATTTCATTCATGAAGTAATGACTTTGGTTCTTTGGACCCTCAGCAAGAAACTAAAACAAATGTGACTACACTTTATAATAAGCGACAAATCTCTTCTTGCTCCCTTTTGGTATTTATTCATTGTGATATCATTAATCAGTGCTGTACTCCTGATAATAAATCATGATGTTCCCGAGAATGCAAAAATGCATTATTCTTCTGTTGTCCAGTATTCTGTATGCCACAGTCTTAGTTAAAAACAGCTAGAAGGGTCTAGGAAAAGCATTTAGTTTAAATTCAGTTATTCAACTGTTTTACTTTTGAGACCATCATGATTACCTTGGGATCTCATTAAGAATTGTGAAGATTGCTTTGTCATTTGTCTATTGTCCCTGGAAGGAAAATAAAATTCCTTCTTTTTGATTTTGAATCTGTAGTCTAGGAATGTTTGCTTTTTTCAATCTATATATTATGAATATGCATATTTGCCTGTTCTAGTATCCATTGCAGATGATGGACATAAAAAAGGAGGCAAAAATTATGTCCATTTGATCCACTTCCTAATGGGAACATTATCCATCTGTTCTTAATAGACTGTAATCAGCCCTATTTATTTTTGATTTTTTTCTAAAAGAAATTGACAAAGACAAAATAAAAGATGCATTTAGGATTCGAGAAAAATAGCTTCCTCATCATGAATCTCTACTAGATCTAATTTGTACCATGTCACAGATCACATCATGAAAGCAATATCAACAGATTAAAATAATACTCGTACAATCTGCAATCAAAACAGAAACAGTTGGCATTTGATGTCTGACACTTATGTTTTCCAAGTGTATTTTTAAAATTGAAGTAATAGTAATATCCACTTACTAAAAAAAGTAAGATGGATTTATAAAATAAGGCTCAGGATGAGTTTTCTTTTGCACCACACCCCAGGCTGTTCCTGGAGGAACTACACTCAATACTTTCAGCTGTTTTATTCCTGATATCCACCCCATATTTCTATAGTAAGTGGTTTATGTATGTGTATGTTCTTTTACTTCTACGATTGCCCCAATACTGGTACATCATAATATTTGATTAAATAAATATTCAGTTTTTGCATTAAGGATTACATATATACTTTTAACTGGTAGGTCAGGGGCATAACCCACTACCTTTCTGGTATTATACATTTTTTTGAAAATTGCCTTTTTATATTTTCTATCTAATTTCTTTCAGACTCTTCAGTGGAACTGTGAAACACCTCTTAGCACCTTTATCCACACAGTAAAATATATCAGATAATCTGTCAATTTCTTTTTTTTTTAACCAGGAGACATCTGACTTGGAGCCCTCCCATGCTCACTTACAGGCATAAGGCGGCTTGTGCTACACAACCCCAGGGTGTGCATTTGCACAGACTATGATGTGAATGGCAGTTTCTGTCTCTATTCCAACACTAGTTGTTCCCCAGGCCTGATGCATCACTGTTGCCTTGAGTCTTCTTTTTACCATTATTGCGATATTCCTTTCATCTCTCTCTCTGTGTTTTCCTGGATTTTAGATTTTCATTGCTCTAGGTTCTCTACATCATTTTAGAGGAGCTCTTTTCTAGATTCCAGAAGGCATGCAAAGGATGTAAAGCTTACAGTTTAACAATATTTTCATTCTACTCTCCCACTTGCTTGATAGTTTGGTTGGTTATAAAATCATAGTTTGAAATGTTTTCCTCAGAATTTTAAGGCATCTCCCTCTGTTGATGTTGAGAATTGCTGTGTTATGTTGTATCTCAATCCTTTGTGTATAATCTTTTCATTTTTTCTATGGAAACACTTTAAACCAAATGTTTTAGAATTTTATGATAATGTGCCATAGCGTGGTACTTTTTCAATCCATTGTGCTTGGTATTTAGAGTCCCTTTCAATGTGGCAACTAACCTTCAGTTGTGGGAAATACTATTTCTTATTTAATCCCCTTCCCCCTCCTTTTTTTTTTTTTTTTTAACTTAGATCTCTTGCTAGGTAAATGTTTGACTTCTTCCTCCAACCTTCTAATTTTCTTATTCTTCTTATTTGCCAACTTGCTTTTTTTTTTTTTTGTCCTCTTTTTGCAAAGTAGGCTTGATTAAATCTTTCAAAGTTTCTATCAAAACTTGTATTTTGGGACACCTGGGTAACTCAGTGGTTAAGCGTCTGCCTTTGGCTCAGGACATGATCCCATGAGTCCTTGCTCAGTGGGGAGCCTACTTCTCTGTCTGCATGCTGCTCCCCACTGCTTGTGCTCCCTCTCTCACAAACAAATAAATAAAATCTTTAAAAAAACCCACCAAACTTGTATTTCATCTATTCTGTTCTAACATTTCCATATGCTCTTTGTTTTTTATACCCCATTTTAAAAAACTACACCTTTTTTTTTTTAATTTTGAGGATGAAATAGCTTCTTTTATCTCTCAAATAATGTTTGTTTGTTTGTTTGTTTGTTTTAAATCTCATTACATTGTCTCTGTTTTTGCCAGGTTCCTTTTATCTGCTGTCTCTTTTTCATGTTGGAGGCTTCTTTTTCAAATCTCTTTGGGTTCTTGGCAACCATTCAAATGTAGTAGTGAGGACTGAAAAACTGATGGGAAACTTTATGGTATGTATGTGTGGAGTAAGTGTTATTTATAGAAAGTAGATCTGACACAGATCCAGAGATTTGTTGTGGGGCCCCTGAATGTCTTGTTGGCCTCTTTTCTGATCATTTTCTCCAGAGATTAATTCATTCTATTGCTAGAGTGTATGGCTGCTAGCATGATGAGGGTTTAGGTGGGAGAGAGGGCTGGAAACTCATTGTTCAGTACATAGAATTTATTCTCTATTTTAGTAATAGAATTTAACTTTATTCTCCTCACCTCTGCCTTCACCAAGTTTTTAGCTTCTCTGGTCAATTTCTTTCTTTTTTTTTTTTTTTTAAGATTCTATTTATTTATCTGAGAGAGAGAATGGGAGACAGAGAGCAGGAGAGGAGAAGGGTCAGAGGGAGAAGCAGACCCCCTGCTGAGCAGGGAGCCCGATGCGGGACTCAATCCTGGGACTCCAGAATCATGACCTGAGCCGAAGGCAGTTGCTTAACCAACTGAGCCACCCAGGCACCCCCTCTGGTCAATTTCTTTAAAGACTGAAGCTCTCCATCTCTTTATAAAGGGAATAGTTGCCTGGTTGTCTAGGGTAGGAGTCTGGGCTTGAGGAGAGGGGTTGTCTGAGGGGAAGCATTGTACTATATACACTTCTGGCTTTTTGCCTCCTACTCACCAAATTCTACACTGGCAGAGGCTTCCTAAGGCTCTCCAGAATTCTGCAGCGTAAACTGGCTTTATCTCATTGGTGTGCCCCACCGCATATGCTGACATTTTAGTTGTCTGCACTCACGTATGTTACAACTCATTCACTTCCTTTACACATCCCAACATTTGTTGACATATAATGCCTACTGTTTCCTCATTTTATTTTCCTTGTGGTTTAAAACTCTTTATTATCTTGTTATCATTTTGGTAGGGGCTCAGAAGGGAGTAAACATAAATACATGTGTAAAATCTGCCATGTCGTACAGGAAATTCTCTTAATAGAATTTTATTTATCAAAGAAATTGCCATATTGAAAATATCTGTGTGTTTATATACAGAGTATTTTCACTATGCTAAAAATCCTCTGTGCTCTATCTATTCATTCCCCCCCCCGCAAAGCCTTGGCAATTACTGATTTTGGAATCAGTTGGAATCATCCAGTTTATAGCTTTTTCAGATTGGCTTCTTTCACTTAATAATATGCATTTAAGTTTCCTCAATGTCTTTTCATGGCTTAATAGTTCATTTCCTTTAAGCACTGAATAATTTTCCGTTGTCTATATGTATCTCAGTATTTTTATCCACTTACCTAATGAAGGACATTTTGGATGCTTCCAAGTTTTGACAATTGTGAAGAAAACTGCTATAAGTATTCATGAGCATGTTTTTGTGTGGACATAAGTTTGCAACTCCTTTGGGGAAATACCAAACATATGATTAGTTTTGTAAGAAACTTTCAAATTGTCCTTGAAAGTAGCTGTACCGTGTTATATTCCTACCAGTGGTGTATGAGAGTTCCTGTTGCTTCACATCTTCACCAGCATTTGGTCTGTCGTTGTTCTCATAGGATCCATGAACTGTCCTGTGAAGTGGGATGCTGGGGAGCAAGAATGACAGATGTTGAATTTCATGCCCATTTAGCTGAGAGACAGATTCATACTCAAAATTACTTTGATTTAAAGAATGTGAAAAATTTGATAATCTTTATATATCTGGTATTATGGGTGCTGTTCATGCCCTATTGCTGCTCTAACAGATTACCAGAAACTTGGTGGCTTAACACAAATTTATTATGTTACAATTGTGAGGTCAGCAGTCCTAAAATCAAGGTGTCAACAAGGTTACATTCCTTTTGGAGGCTTTACAGGAGAATCTGTGTCTTTGTCTTTTTAGCTTCTAGAGGCAGCCTGCACTCCTTGCTTCTTAGTCCTGTCCTCCATTTTAAAAGCCAGCAGGGTAGTATCTTTTTTTTTTTTTTTTAACAAAACTTTTTTTTTTTTTTTTAATTCAGTTGTAAACAAAATGAAATTATGGTCTGCTTTGGTGGGTCTTAAGCCATCATTCTTAAAGGAAGAAGCATATTTGGATATACATTTGGAGCTGAATTGAGGGACTCCTTTTTTTTAATTTTTTAAATTTTATTATTTTTTTATTCTTATGTTAATCCCCATACATTACATCATTAGTTTTAGATGAAGTGTTCCGTGATTCATTGTTTGTGCATAACACCCAGTGCTCCATGCAGAATGTGCCCTCCTCAATACCCACCACCAGGCTAACCCATCCTCCCACCCCCCTCCCCTCTAGAATCCCCAGTTTGTTTCTCAGAGTCCATCGTCTCTCATGGTTCATCTACCCCTCCGATTTCCCCCACTTCATTCTTCCCCTCCCGCTACCTTCTTCTTCTACTTTTTTTTCTTAACATATATTGCATTATTTGTTTCAGAGGTACAGATCTGAGATTCAACAGTTTTGCACAATTCACAGCGCTTACCAGAGCACATACCCTTCCCAGTGTCTATCACCCAGTCACCCCATCCCTCCCACCCCACCCCCCACTCCAGCAACCCTCAGTTTGTTTCCTGAGATTAAGAATTCCTCATATCAGTGAGGTCATGTGATACATGTCTTTCTCTGTTTGACTTATTTCACTCAACATAATACCCTCCAGTTCCATCCACGTCGCTGCAAATGGCAAGATCTCATTCCTTTTGATGGCTACATAATATTCCATTGTATATATATACCACATCTTCTTTATCCATTCATCTGTCAATGGACATCTTGGCTCTTTCCACAGTTTGGCTATTGTGGACATTGCTGCTATAAACATCGGGGTGCACGTACCCTTTCGGATCCCTACTTTTGTATCTTTGGGGTAAATACCCAGCCGTGCAATTGCTGGATCCTATGGTAGCTCTATTTTCAACTTTTTGAGGAACCTCCATACTGTTTTCCAGAGTGGCTGCACCAGCTTGCATTCCCACCAATAGTGTAGGAGGGTCCAGCAGGGTAGTATCTTGAAATCTCTTTTTTCTCTGTCTTTTTCTCTAAACTTCCATTGTCACATCTCCTTCTCTGATTGTCCTGTCCTGATGAACCTCTGTAATTACCCTGGGTCCACCTGGATAATCCAGAATAATCCCTAACTCAGGATCACATCTTGAAAGTCCTGGTTATAATGTAAGTTAACATAGTCATAGGTTTTGGGGATTAAGATGTGGATATCATTGGTGGAGACATTATTCTGTCAACCCCACATGAATTGAAAATATTGCATACAAATGTAATTTGGATCAGAAGAATATAATTTTAACTCAAGAAGGAGAGGACCAAAAACAAACAAACTGACAAATAAATAAGGGTTTATAATTCATAGTTGAAATATTTTATTATTTTTTATTATGAAATAATCCTGTGTTCATTATGGCTCATCCAACTAGTAAAGAAACAGTTTATAAATATGTATACTGTATATATATAGTTTCTTCACTTTTATTATATATGTATATATACATATACATATATATTGTTTCTTTACACACACACACATATATATTATATATATATATATATATATATATATATATATAACATGAAGTAAAAATTAACTTAAAATTCTAAGGCCCATTGACAATCACTATTAAAATTTGGTGTTTATATTTTCAAATCTTTGTCTTTTAAAGAGGAATATCAATCCATGAACACAATAGTGAAATCTGATGCATGCTTCAACCATATTGATAGACTGCATATTTCTTTGATGGAAATCCAGGAAATGATTGGCTTCAGGTCAAGTTCTGTATGTCTGTTATTCTAAATAATTAGTTCATTATTTCCTGTTTTATTCACTCACTATGAATGTGAAATGTCAATTTTAACCTTCTACTTTTACTATTCATTACTTATCCCTTATTAATCTCCTACTTATCCTACTCATTATTTATCTTAATTGAGGAACAGACTGTGTTTAGATCATCACTTGACTGAATCTTAATCCCTTCTAACATGAACCTCCTTGGTATTCATGTCATTTTATTATTCTACCATAAATTTTATATTTAAATTTTATTCTACAGAACATCATTTTGGAGTCTTCTGGCAAAGAATTATTAGTATTCAAGATTTAATAAAATAGGAAACAACCAAATGAAAAATGAGCTAACAAAGTAAGAGTATATTCCTTGAAAGACTAGCAATATAGCTTTAACTGTGCCAAGACAGATGAAGAAAAAAAATTTAAATAAAGTCTGTTTTAAATAGAATATAGATATAAGGTAGCACTTTTAAAAAGAAACAACAAAGCCAAAAATTTACATGAAATGTAAGGTTTTCTAGATGTAAATGTATAATTAATGGTCCCACTGTATGATGAATTAATAGTAGGAACCAACCATCTGAAAAGGGTATCAGGCCTGAAGGGTTTTACAAATACTTTTATTCAAAAGCTCTAAAAACAATAAATCTTATCTTGAACAAAATGTTCCTGTTATTGGCTGGCTCCTTTTATGTAGGTATTAATACCAGGGATGCCAGAATAATTCAACAGATCAAGATAATTTTCTATACAGAGTAATATAGAACAAACAAGTGAGCATTTCAATTGATACAGGGAACAATTTGATAAAATTCAACATTTATTCATGATAAAAATCTAACAGATTAGGAATAGAAGGGAACAGTCTTAATCTGATAAAATTATGCATTAAAATTATTTAAAAGTATAACTAATGGTCAATCAGAGAAAGACAAGATCATATGATCTCACTGCTACGAGGAATTCTTAATCTCAGGAAACAAACTGAGGGTTGCTGGGGTGGTGGGGGTGGGAGGGATGGGGTGGCTGGGTGATAGACACTGGGGAGGGTATGTGCTATGGTGAGCGCTGTGAATTGTGTAAGACTGATGAATCACAGACCTGTATCTCTGAAACTAATAATACATTATATTATATATAATTATATATTAAAAATAAAAGAAGGTAGTAGGAAGGGAAAAATGAAGGGGGAGAAGTCAGAGGGGGAGACGAACCATGAGAGACTATGGACTGAGAAACAAACTGAGGGTTTTAGAGGGGAGGGGGCTGGGGGTATGGGTTAGCCTGGTGATGGGTATTAAGGAGGGCACATATTGAAAGGAACAGTGGGTGTTATATGCAAACAATGAATCATGGAACACTGCATCAAAAACTAATAATGTAATGTATGGCGACTAACATAACAAAATAAAATTTAAAAAAAGTATAACTAATGGTGAATAAATAGTACAATGTTACTTTTGGGACAACTTTTATTTCTTCTACTTTTGAAAATGATAAGCTGATATAAGAAGAAGAAAGGTAAAAATAAAATAGAACAGCTTTATTATTGACGAGGATTCTTAGAGAACTTGATTTGTACATACAGCCACATTGGCTTTCTAATTCTTTTCTCCTGTTTTGAACTTGTTTCCCAAATGGAAACCTTCCTCTGCCTGTCTCAAGGTGAGTACTGCATAGATGACCAAAGAATCCAGGATTCCAAATGGTAAGTGGTTTTGAAGAAAAGTACCCCAGAAGGGGGTGATTAGAGCATGCTTAATTCCTTATCCTAAACTTAGCAGTTTGATGAAGTAGTAGCCATAGTCACATGGTATTGTAAACTTGGAAGTCTATGGAAATGTGAGGAATGAGTAATAAAGTTATACCTTAATAGATTTTATTGAAGCCAGGAACAAGGTGGTGATTCCTACATTATATCCACTATTTGATATTGTACTAGAGAACCAGGACAATAGACTAAGTCATCAAAAATAAATGGTTTAAGGAAATGAAAGACACAAAGGTAACAGATGCAAAATCAAGAAAAATAGATAAGAAGTTAGAAACATTAAGAGAGTTCCATAAAGTTGCCAGATATAGTATAAATATTGAATATTGAAAAAATAGAAGAATATTGTAAAAAGGGTAAAAGAAAGCTTGAAAACTGGAGAAATATATTATGATTATTAATGAGAATACATATTTTATAAAGGTGACAGTTTTCCTTCAAATCATTCTATACATTAAATGCAGTATCAATTACAGTCCAAAAGTAATTTTTTGTGTAAATTTACAAACTGATTTAAAAATTTCTGTGGAAGAGTGACGGCCCAATAATAGGTCAATAAGAAAAGGTAAGAATATGGAGATTTGCTGATAAAATATACTAGGAACTCAGAAACAACTCGTGGATCTCATGGAAATTTGATGTATTTGATATGAAATAAAGGAAGAGAGGTAGATTATTCAATAAATGGTGTTAATTCTATTGATTTTCATGTGAAAAAAGAAACATTACCAAACTGTGTACAAAAAGGAATTATTTAAGTTATAGAACTAATGTAAAACATAAAATTTTAAAACAATTCGAGGAGATTATGGGTGGATCTTATACTTTTTTGTAGGAAAGTATTTATTAAACCAGACATTAAAAATATCAAACAAAAATGGAAAATTTATAGGTATGTCTATTTCACAATTTTAATATACTGAGAATATATTTCAACATAAATGAAAAAAGATTACAATTAAAATTTTATGCATTTTCATGGGCCCCTGAATCCTTTGAAAATTATACAGAATTGCAAAATTATGTCACAGGCATTTTATCAGTCTGTAAAATGGGTGTATGACCCCCAAAATTAATTATAAGAATCACTATTTTAGGCGATCTGTACTAAGCTATACACGTATTCATGTATACTCAGGAGAACAGGAGAGTGCTCTTTAATCTATTTGTTCCTCAAATTCTAACATTTTTTGGCACTTGTCTTTGCTCTTCCACTGGTCCTTGGCTTTTAGACTCAGTACATGTATACCACTCTCCTTTTTAGGAAGAATTTGATTGACTTTTCAAAGGTGTACCTGTTAATGATAGTCTAGGAAAGACATCTGTTTCCCTCAGTTTTGCGATAGAACTATGGTGAGGTCATTCCCTCTGAGAATTAGAAATTAGGAGCAGATATATCTGACAGCTGTACCTGATAGCTTGAGTGTTAAATTCAAATTTCTTATGAAATTAAAAAACAATGAATACTTCTTAGTATAAGTATATCCTATGAAATATTTTGAGCATACTTCTAAAAATGTGTGGCTAATGTGAAATTAAAATTTAAGTGGTATGATACATTTAGCAACCCTACCTTTCTATGGTGTGAAGATCCTTATCATTGCCCACTCCTAAGTAACTTGGATAAGACCAAGGTGTCCATTCTTTGCAACATAAATAAGGATTTTATGAATATTGCTCTCTGACCCAGAAAATGATTCAGCCCTGGACTTCTACATTAAATTTATTGCAGAAGACCAAAACCATTCATCATTCATTAAGTCTATCTTCCTAGGTGATTAAAAACAAAAAACAGAACAAAACAAAACAAAAAACCATGATTTAGCTCACCAGGATTACCAAAAGTA
Organism: Mirounga leonina; assembly: GCF_011800145.1. NCBI lineage: Eukaryota > Metazoa > Chordata > Mammalia > Carnivora > Phocidae > Mirounga > Mirounga leonina. The sequence goes on from NW_023270426.1 coordinate 70,674,349, forward strand.
TTCAAATCATTTAAAACTGTAATTTGAGTCAAGTTTCTAAAACACCAAGAATCCTAAATTTACAGATTCTCTTTGAGAATGTTTCTTCTCTCATCATTACCCATCATGTCCCCACACATACACATTGTTATTATCTCCAAGTCTGTTGTTTGACTTTCAAGTTTTACATTCCAAATACATTTTTGGTGTGTGTTATGCAGGAAATCAGGGAACTAATACATAAAAGCAAGCCTTAGAAAAATCTAGTCAAAACTGAAGAATTTAACTGTACAATACCTTTTGAGTACAAGAAATTTAAGGTTCCTTTTAAATCTATGCTCTCTGATCCATAGCGTTTTAAAATATTGACTCAAATTATACTTTATGTGATTAAATTCTTTTGGCAATCTTGGTATTCTGTAGCATGATTTTATATTTTCAAATCATCCAGGAAGGTAAATTTATGAATAATGAATAATTACATATTTGAACTTAATTACTGTAGGAGTCCAGGGTGGGTGTGTTTTCTGGGACTGTAAGAAACATGAATAATATGATGATTTAAGGTGAATTGTAGAAACTGTCATTTTGCAATTCAAAGAATAACTTTAAGGATAGATGTTGTGGAGGCAGAATAATGGCTCCTCAAAGATGCTTGTGTTCTAATACACAGAAACTATAAATATGTTATTTTACATGCAAGGAGGAATTAAGGGTACAGATGAAATTAAGGTTGATAATCCGTTCACCTTAAAATAAAGAGGTTACTTTGGATTATCCAGTGGGCTATGATCACAGGGGTTCAAACTATAAGAGGGAAGCAGAAGAGAAATCAGAGTCTGAGAAATATTTCAAGATTCTATTCTGCTTGTTTTAGAGACGGAGAAACTATAAGAGGGAAGCAGAAGAGGAATCATAGTCAGAGAAATATTTGAAGGTTCTATTCTGCTTGTTTTAGAGATAAGTCAAGGAGCATAGGCAGACTGTTGAAGCTAGAAAAGGAAAGGAAACAGATTCTCCCCTAAAGCCTCCGGAAGAATGGAGCCCTGTTAATATCTTGGTGTTAGTCCAGTGAGACCCTTTTTGGACTTCTGACCTTCAGAACTTAAAGTTAATAAATTTGTGTTGGTTTAAGCCATTACATTTCTGCTAATTTTCCACAGCAGCAATAGGAAACCAATACAAATATATAATTTATATAACACAAAAGATTTTCAATTCTAGGCTAAAGTTTCTCTCTTCTTTTTTTTTTTTTTTTTTTAAGAATTTATTTATTTGAGAGAGAGAGAGTGAGAGAGAGAGCCCAAGAGGGGGTAGGGTCAGAGGGAGAAGCAGACTCCCCGCTGAGCAGGGAGCCCGATGTGGGACTCGATCCCGGGACTCTGGGATCATGACCTGAGCCGAAGGCAGTCGCTTAACCAACTGAGCCACCCAGGCGCCCCTAAAGTTTCTCTCTTCTAAGATAGTGCATTAAGATGGTATATTTACTTTTTAGCCATCATTTATTGGGCTCACTATATGTGAGTACTTTGCTAATGCACTTTACATATTTTACTTCATTTTTTCCCCAACCAATTAGGTTGGTTATTATTGTGCTCTCTTCATGGATAAAGAGGCTGAGCCTCAGCGAAATGAATTCATGTGCCCATCTTTGAAAAGCAAAATAGATCTATCCGAATTTAAAAGCTCCTAAGTATTATATTTCATCTTCATTAGTGGAAATAGCTAATGTGTGATATGCCCATTGTTAAAACAAATAAATTTTTTGGGGGAAAGGATACACTGTTCTCAAGGGCAGAAAGATTAAGGAAGATTTTGGAAGAACTTTGGGTTAAGAAAAGTTTGCGTGTATTGTTTATAATATAATCTGGGTAGACATTTCTAAAATTTTTTTTCAAGATTTTACTTATTTATTTGACAGAGAGAGAGAGAGAGCACAGCAGGGGGAGTGGCAGGGGGAGAGGGAGAAACAGGCTCCCGCTAAGCAAGGAGCCTGACACGGGGCTTGATCCCAGGACCCTGGGATCATGACCTGAGCCGGAGGCGGATGCTTAACCAACTGAGCCACTCAGGTGCCCCTGGGTAGACATTTCTAAAGAGACACTATGCGTGTTTTCTGGTGTGCTAGTACTGAAAGAGATATATTTTACATGGGTTGAAAGTTGTGACTTTTCTTGCTTCATGCTAATGTTGGCATTTTGTTATACATTTAAAAGGAAATTCTGATATTAATTCAAGTTGTGACCTTAACTAATATTGGTTGTACTTTTGGTCCTGATAAAAATATGAGTTGTGAACATGACACTGGATGTAAGATGGCTAGAAGAGAAATTGAATGATCTAAGCAGTTCACAGGAATAGCATCATATTGGCCTAAATGAAACAAAACTTAATTTGCCCAACCTTAACTATATATCAGGGCTTGCTAATGGAACAAAAGATGGGGGAGAATCTGCTTTATCAGTTAATTCTAAAATTCTCTGATACTACTTTTCTACTTTGTTTTATTCCATTTGACTTTATTTTAAAACAATCAGGAACCATGAATAGAATGTCTTCTGTTTTATTCTTTGCCTTATTTCCTGCCTGAAGGCAAAATCCCGTTCACTGCTGGGGTTTATCTCATCAACTCTTTTTCCAGGATGAGAACTTAGTGGACCACAGTTAATGATAAATAAGTGTATGCTGTATTTAGATAAAGTTTATATTACTTATAACTGGTATTTCAGAAAGTGTTCAGACTCTGGGGGGGGAAAGGAATTGACTGAAAACTAAGAAAGCAGTTAAATTGCTTTGATAGACATCTTTTTTTTCCTTTTCTTTTTATTAATTGAATATTGTGATACTTCGCTTTCTTGTGTCTAATGTTTTGCATCTGATGGGTGATGTCTCTATCTTTACCAGAGTAGATTTCAAGAACTTTTTGTTTTCCAATTGTGTGGCCCAAAGCATTCCTACTATTTCTATGAAAGAAACTCTGACCCGATCTGGCTGAAGCAAAGAGACTCAGCTTACTGAAAAGTCCTAGTGTACAGCTGTCTTCATGGGCTGAAACATCATCATTAGAATTGACTTCCTCCCATCTTTTAGCTCTATTTTCCACTGTTTGGGCTTTAATCCTGTGGGGGCATCAAATTCCTATCATCGCAAAATCAGTTTCAGGGGAAAGAGAGCTTGCTTTCTAGGTTTGAGATCTGTTGATATAACTGGTTTAATGTAAATCTTGTGCCCTCCCTGAACCAGCCCTGTGGTTGAGCAGTGGAAAATCCTAAGTAGCTAAGCAGAAGTTATGTATTTCATTTGTGGGGGCGGATTCAGCCTCAACAGATCCAAATAGTAGGAGACTAGTGGCATCATTATCGTAAGAAGTGGAAATGGATGCTAGGTCGAAACCAATGAATAATCACGAGGTCTTATTTTTCTAGACCCTGCTTTACAACCAAAGTGTGAGGAAAACAGTCATCCTTGATTGTTTTGACAAATGGTACTGTGCATTCTCTTTGCCTGGTTAGGATGAGTTGAGTTTAGTGTTTCCTTTGAGGATCGTGGAAGTGACTTGACCTTTGTAAGAATAAAAGTAACACCACTGACATCAGCTCAAATGAAACTAGTTCTCCATAGTCAAGTGAAAAGTTGCTGAACAGTGCCTATTCTAAAAGCAGATTACAATGAAAGATGACACGCAGAAGAATTAAAGTAGCTGTTAATTTTAGATTCTTGCTAGTTTTAGTTACAAGAAAGAATTTAATTAACTTCAGTTTAGGTAGATAGCAGAAGAGAACATCTGCTTTCTTGATCTAGAGGGAGTTAAAATCAGTTTTGAGCCATTAAAATAGAAGGGTTGGGAATCCTGATTGAACTTTATAGCAGATGAACAAGTATAGGAATATAACTTTCCTAAAGCTACATACATGACTAGCTCGAGTTTTTTTGGACTGGTTTAATGGCAGGATAGGTTTATTATTAATTGAGTGAAACCCTAAACATGTTCAACGTCATATATAAGTACCACATCATTTAAAATTATGAGTAACTTTCTTAGAAAAAGATTCGAGGAAATCAAGTTTGATAACTTGGATGACCACGTATATTTACTCACTGAAGTGAACTTTTAATCAGTTTGTTTTAAATGACAATGCAGTTGGGATCCAAGGAAATGAATCTCATTTACCACTCCCATTATCCAACTAATTGAAGTCAAATGAGTCAGACTTAAGCACTGCCTTTGGTGCTCTGATGTGTATAGTTTTCTGGTTTGATTTCTAATCCAAAGAATTCATTGATGTGGCAATTTGGTATGCTGAGAGCTCAGCCAGCTAACAGAAAAATGGTACACAATGTATAAGAGACTCCTCTGAAATCCAGTTCAATGAAAGATAGTGTTTAGGGCTTCCTGAATGAATTACAGCCTGGTAAGATACTGCTATAAAAGCGGCGAAACCATTAGCATAGACAGTAGAGATGCTCGGCTGGAATGCTTTTATATGCCAATTTAATGTTTGTGATTATGCTGCACAGATTCAGTCCTTCATAAACCCATTTCTATGGCAACAGAGAAATGTTGAAAGCCCATGGCATATAACTAAGACTTTTGTGAAAATTCTGACTAATCTAAAGGAATACGTTATCTTCTTTTAATGCACAAATTTTGAGAAATTGAAAATTACTGAATAACACATGAAGCAGAAGATCTGACATCTTATAGTTAAGCCTGCTGAAAGCCTTATTTGATAGCTTATTAAATGCAGCTGGTATATTTAAAAGTAAGACTAGAGGGGGAAAAAAGAGTTGAGTCTGTAAAATGCTTTCGTCCAAATAAGCCTTTAACACCTTGGTGATAGTAAGAAAATTCAGCCAATCTTCCTGCAGCAGTTTACTTTTAGGATTCATTTTCAGTTTTTGAATGGGATATTGTGAGATGCAGCACAGAGATTTCAATAACAAATAAATAAACAGAAGATAACCCATGGAAACTTTTAATAATCTGATAGCCTTGTAAATGCTTTCTTCAGAAATCAACTTTGGGGACTTTGACATTTATTTTCTTATAACAAGGGTGAATCGATTATTGAATGGTTGAAAGCACACAATGCATATTGATCTGTTCATGCGTAGCCACTTTCTCCCAGCAGGCACCTTGCTGCCTGCAACATATTTTTAAATAGGATTACTACTCATTAAATTACAATGACCTGAAGCAATGGTCAATGAAAATGAAATTGCCTCGGTTCATCATGGTTTGGAGCATTGCCATGGACATTCAGTGGCTTGCTTTCCCTGGTGGAAGTCGACCTGAAGAATGTACATAGATGACTGCTTCAATGTCTAGAATTTAGCTAAGCAAACCCCAAATTTTGTGCCTATGACCAAGACTGAAATATGATCAAAGCATTATATCATAATGACAACTAGTTTTAAGGAATCTTTATTAAGCAATATATATTTTTAATCAGATATCTGATATTTTGTATAGCAGTTTACCAGCTACTGATGCAAGAGATTAGAGTTTAATTTTAGTCAATATCAGAATGCTGATGAATACAAAAACCTGTTTTCTTGCTGTGAAAATAAAGCATGTTTTGTAATCTGTACTATACAAGGCACTCTTTTGAAAAACAAAGTAATTGTCCTCCCTGATTTTATAAGCTAAGAGGAATTTTTTCCTTTTTTTTTTTTTTTTATGGCAGAGAAAGCATATAGGCAATCACTTTAAAACAGTGTCCCAAGATATTAATGGAGGCATCTAGATTAGATGATCATAAGAGGGTAGGAAGAGGTATAATGCGGACGTAGTAACATTTTTCCAAGGGTTATGTATTATTCACATAGTAATTCTTTTTTTTTTTATTTTTTTTTTAAAGATTTTATTTATTTTTTTGACAGAGAGAGACACAGTCAGAGAGGGAACACAAGCAGGGGGAGTGGGAGAGGGAGAAGCAGGCTTCCCACGGAGCAAGGAGCCCGATGCGGAACTCGATCCCAGGACCCCGGGATCATGACCTGAGCCGAAGGCAGACACTTAACCGACTGAGCCACTCAGGCGCCCCTCACATAGTAATTCTTGACCATCAGGGATAAAAGGCCTTAAGTGTCTTGTTACTCTTTTCCTGCTTATATTTTATTATTCTATGACTTAACCTATATTTACACATTATAATCTGTCTAATAATTTCCACCTTCTTAATTCATTTGCTGATATATGAGGACTTGGTATTCGTATATGTTTCATATCTTTCTCTGAGAGATACAGGGCCTAGGTTATGATAAAAATTTGGGGGTCCAAAGCCCTCATTCAGGTATCTTATAACTCTCTGTCTACTAGGACTTCCCATTGTATACCTTTATGCATTGGGAATTTGTTATTGGTAGATCATGTAATCTCTTCATTTCCTCTGAGAAATTGGGGCCAAGTTCAAAAAGCTCTTCTGATAAAGTGTCAGGACCATAAGGTCAGTCACAAAGTGTGAATTTTCTTTTCTTTTCCCCTTTCTTTACTTTTTTCTTTTCTCTTCATTTCTTTCTTTCCTTTCTTTTCTTATCACATGTAATATAGCTAGTTAAACTTACAGAAGCACATTTAGTTCCACATCTTCTGTCTCTCTAAAGTTCATGTTATTGCCACGTTATCTTCATTCTGGTGTGACTCTGACTTCTATGTCTACTTGAACTATTGTAACTCTTTGGAAACTCAGAGACTTCACTATTGAGTTAAGGCCCTCGGGCTCTGGGCTGGGGTAGCTATGAGCTTAGAGTTCCTTGATGGCACATTAGTGACCTTACTATCCAGGCGTGGTCTTAGTGTTTACATGTTGTCTCTGTATCCATACTATTTCTTTACATTCAGAGTGAGCTTCACTTTTTTCTGGGGTATCCATAATAGGACCTTTAGCACCCCACTGACTGTCCTATACAAAGTGACACCCTCTCTCCACTCCAGCATTCCCTGTTGTGTTACTCTGTTTTGCTTTCCTCTATAGCACTTCTCATCTGACATACTATACATCTAATTATATATTTATTTATTGTTGGTTTCCTTCCATCTGAGCCCCTTTAGGGCAGAGACTTTGTTTACTGTGGTTTCTCCTGTTCCTAGATATAAATGCTAAGTAAATATTAGTTGAGTGATTGATTATATGCATGAAGGGCTGAGTTTTGAGGGTTAAGAGCCTAATCGCAGTCTCATCTCTGCTATTAGGAACAATTCATTGACAATGAGATTCATGGGTCTTTGAGGAGGATATAAAACTGAGAGATCAAATTGCATTCCTGATATTTATAAAAATGTTATAATTACTTTAGCTTAACAGTTTCATGTTTTACTGATTGGCACCTTCTGATTATTTAGATCCGCATAAATTGATATTATCTGTGTTGCAAAGAAACAAGAAAAAGTGGAAGGTTAAAAACTGATTTCTATCTAAGAATGATGTTGCCCTTTTGGAGAATAATATTAGGTAATATAGGTAAGAAGTTTCTGTGTAATAGCTTTTGCTTTATTTCTGGTGCTGAATTAAGCTATTCACTTTTATTGTTCAAAAGTGTAACTACTGTTTGAATGCAAATATAAATGGATTATGACCTTGATAATGTAATGTTTGGAAAACTTAACAGTTCTTTCACCATAAATCCCAGGAGAAACTAGCTCCTCGTGGTGGGTTCTGTGCAACCTTTCTGTTGTGGAAATAAATAACATGACCACTTATGAGAAAGAACTATCACCATAAAAGAGAGATCATTGCTCAATCAGGGTGAATTTAAGGATGGAAATTTAAAATGCAATAAAAAATGTCAGCTGTTTAGGAATAATTGGTCAAATGGAACATTCAGCCTCACTTGAATGATTTTAGATTATGAGTCATGACTTCATCTCAAAAGTTAAGTATTGCAAACCCCTGTGAATTTTAAAGTCTAGTAAATAAACCAAAAAAAAAAAAAAAAGGAAAACTAAGCTGGTTGGAGTATAAAAAGATGTTAACAAATGAAAGTTCGCTTGAGGATATGAGCAGATGTGAAGTTCCGGAAAATATCTAGAATTGATGATCTTTTCTTTATGCTGTTCATCATTTCCTTCTAGAAATTGTGCTGCTTCCCTTCTTGGAATTCTTCTCTCCCTGATTTTATTATCCAAATCTTACCCATAACGAGGGCTTCCTTCTCCAGGAAACCTACCCTGTCATAATTTACGCTGAGGAATCTCTTCTTTTATAAAATCTGGGAGACTTTATATTTATATATAATATTTCTAAACTTTAGTTCTTTGATTCTTCAATAGGATTTTCAGTAACCAGGGGGCAAGGACCACAGTGGTTTTGCTTCCTCATCCTTTTTCTCCTTCTCCTCTTTCTTCTCTTTTTTATTTCATTTGACTGCTGGCCCATTGATAGAGTTGAATGTGTTTTCTATTTCAAGGTGCTTGATACAGTTTGGGGAACGTGTAGTACAGTTGAAGGGTTTGGAGTCACACAGGTGTGGCATTTAATTAATACTCTGCCAAAGATCTAGTAGGTTCTTTGACCTTTGGCTAGTTTCTTCCCTTTATTTTTAAGTGACCACTTTAAAATGATATACCTGTTAATGTCATTGTGAAATTAAACTCGATAATGTATGGAACCTGTTTGACATACAGAATGTACTCGATCATGTCCTATCTCTTCTCATCTTTATTTTCCTCATTTGACTTTGTGTTGATCCTAATTTTTTGTTTGAGTCATGAAAACTTGTATGGCAATTCTAAATGAAGATACTCTGCCTGATCACTGTGGTGCTACCTAGAGGTGCTTGGTAAAGTGGAAGATAGAAAGAATTATTTAGTCAAGTAAATGATCATTTTGGGGGTATAAATATTGTTCTTTCATTTCAGTTTTCTGACTTTTCTTCCTCTCTTCCTCCTTCCCTTCCTTCCTGCCTGCTTTTTTCCCCCAAAAGCTTAACACCTATATCCAGAGATAAAAAGCAATTTTTAAAAAAAAATTTTTTAAATTTATTTATTTGACAGAGAGAGACACAGTGAAAGAGGGAACACAAGCAGGGGGAGAGGGAGAGGGAGAAGCAGGCTCCCTGCAGAGCAGGTAGCCCGATGCGGGGCTCGATCCCAGGACCCCGGGATCATGACCTGAGCCGAAGGCAGACCCTTAACGACTGAGCCACCCAGGCGCCCCAATAAAAAGCAATTTAAAAACTTTAATATAGTGGCTTATAAAGTGGGTATAGGAATATAATTCATTTTATAACAGCTCAGGAAAAAAATGGTATTTCATTACTTCAATCCTTCCTTAGTTTGACAAACAGAAGCAGTATACACATAATACATTCTTTCCATTGATGAAGATATTCTCCAGAAGCTCACAATTGTGAATTTGAAACTATACATGACTCTGATTAGGCACATCTTGCTATCATTTCAAATTCTTATCTAATTCCGGTGGTTAAACTTGACATTTCTTTCCTACATTTCCCACAGGTGATTTACATTTCATATGATATATAAAATTAACATCAGTTTTCCTAAACTTAATCTAATTTTATTTCTTGTCCACATTTCTTTTTACTCAGGTCCATTTGTCTAGCTTTTCTGTCCTTACTGAAATTTGCAACACCATCTAATTTATCATGAACTGAACATTTCATTTCCTAATCGTTCTTCCAAACCATTACCGATCATGTTAAATGAGACAGATTCATTTTCTGTCCACTCATCAATTCCTTAGTGGGCTCTATTTTCATTATTATTTACCTTTACTTTTAGCCCTTAAAATAGTTTTTATTCTCTATTATAATATTTTTATGGAGGCCATTTAAAATTTTTGAATAAAATTTTATGATACACAAAATGTTACCAGAACTGGAATTTGTTATGTCTCTGGTACTTCATTTACTCTCTCTCACTTTATATATATTTATATGTATATTTTTTAACTAAAATTAAAATGTGAAGAAATTGCACTTTTCTCTTACGATGAACCAGTGTTGTTTCTTTGTACTTTTATTTCTTAGTATCTTTTCAATTTTTATCTTGCTTTTTATTTGCTCATTCCAGAATGGAAAAGCTTTGTGCACTAGAAAATATGGACAGGATTAGGCTGTTTATTTGCTTTATTTCACTTTTGAGCAATATGTTTAGTAACATCTTTCTTGAGAAAAATTTATTTAGTTGATTTTTATAATAACTACTCTGGCATAAGAGAGAAATCTCTATACTTTTGGGACCCTAAAATAACCTTGTATAATTTAGAAACAGTATTTCTAATTACTGAGCTTTTTGTAACTTTGATGATAATATTTATTTCTAAACTTTTCCCATATTCATATAAATAGATCTGTACTTACTATTGATCTTGTGACCTAATTTTTCTCTCTGGGCCATTTTTTTTTTCTTTTTGTCTGAGAAAAAAGATGCATTTTCAAAATACCTAAGGATCAGATTAAATTTAAAAAAATATTTCCAGCATTAAAGTTTTAGTTGCATCTACAGTCATTTTTTTTTTTTTTTACTAACCATTTGAAATAATTTTGCCTAAAGCAGCTCCTTTTTATTACTTTCTTACTGGCACTTAAAAAAAAATATACGTGTTGCCATCTAAAACTGGCATCCCTTCCTCAACCTTAATGTATTCACTAAGGAGTGGTTGTAAAATTTTAACTTAAAGTACTTTGGGGTTGTTTCCCATTCCAACAAGCTCTACTGGAAAAGAAAATATCTGGGAGGGGAGCATACCTAGGAATGATTTAAATATAAATATGGTAACTAATGTTAGTCTCACTCTATGAATATATTTATCATTTTAATTGCTGCATAGGGATTCTAATTATTATTTGTCCTTGCCATTATTAATAATTTTTTTCATTTGGCTTCTTTTGATACCAATTTAAAGAAATGTTTTCTAAGAAGTAAGGCTCTTGTAGGATATTGTGATCTTTAATAATACAAACAACTATTCAGACAGATTTATAATCAGAGATTACTTTCAATTTCTGAATTCCTTGATGTAAATTGGCACTTGACTATATATTTAAGTTTTTTAAAAAATTTGGGTATAGTTGACACACAATGTTACATTAGTTTCAGGTGTACAACATAGTGAATACTCGACTATATTTAATAAAGCTTCTAATTTTACTGCTCCAGGCTAGTCTTATTCAAAATTTAAAATTAAACCTACTTTTCTTTAAGGCTCCTAACCTCTATTTAAATCATTTCTTTTGAATGTTTAACAACTTAGTAACCAGGTACTAGGGGTGTTTATTTCTTGTATCCAGTAGATCTGGCAAAGACTCAAGATGGTTCCAAAAGTTTCAGCAAGAATAAAACTTTCCTGTGTTACATTTCTTTGATTCCCTGAGCCTAGCTATAATAGATTGTGTTAAATTATATGGTCTAATTTATGTTAATGTGTAAACTAGCCAATATGTTGTAAACTAGCCAATATGTTGCAAACTTCTCCCCAAATAGTTTCTCCTCTATCTTATCAACAGAGAGAATTTCAGAAAGTGCAATTTAACAGAAGAGGTAAATTTTGCCATCTTGATATATATTGCATCTCCCACATCATAAGGCTTTTTTATCTGCCTATTTTTCCCACAAGTAAAATCAGTTCTGTTGAGGAGACTTCAGTGTTAGGGCCTCATCTGGGTTAACTGAACCTGATCATGTTTATCTCATGAGATTTTAATTGGTTTGATACAAGTATGATGCATTATGCATTCAGCCCCAAATTAGTGATAATCTATCTATGTAGTACAGTATCGTTATTGATTGCATTTATCACATTTTAATATACTAGCAATGTAATATTTCTAAAATTTTAAAATTTAACATTTTTGAATAGGTAATCATTTACATGGCTTAAACATTCAAAAACTGTAAAATGATAGTAAAAATTTCCCTAAAACCAATGTTTTTCAACCACCTGATTTTTCTTCATATAGACAACCACAGGTATCCTTTCATTTATATCCTTCTGAAAATATTGTATGTATATGTAAGAAAGTACATAAATTCACACACATCCTTATTTATCTTTTTTAAACCAAATGGTTGAATATTATACTCATACATATCAGATATCATTATTTCATATTAGTACATAAAGATGTAGGTTATCCTTTTACTATGGATGCAATATATAGATGTACCACGGTTTATTTAACTAGACCCCTATTAATGGATATTTAGTTTTTTCCCAAACTCACTCTAGTTTAAACAATCCTACATTGAATAACCCTGTACATAAGTTATTTGTACCCATCTGAGTTGAATTATATTTGAATTAGTTGAATTAATAATATTTGATCCTGATTTAATAATATTTGGTGCCTTGCCTTAGTTTATGGAAGTTTAACTTCCCTTTTATTGAGTTAAATTTATAAGCATTTCCAATTAAAACATTTTGTCACTGAAAATAGAAGGATGTTATACCTTTTTTAAAAATTACCTTTTAAAGAATGAAGTATGAAATGGTTGATTTAATTAAATTTAAGAAAAAGGACAACACATTCAGTGTTGGATCTGACTTATTCAACTAGTATAGCATGAAAATATTAGAAGTAAAAGGATTTCTAGGATGCTTTTCTGTAGTAAGCCAAAGAATCAATGAAGGGGGATAAAACTGCTTTTCTTCTTATTTCTAAAGCCAATTACAGCATGAATTTGAATCTGGATATGGCAAAGTTTTTGGTTTTCTTGCTTCCCAGACTTGGTGTTTACTATGAGAAAGAAAAGCAGGCACTCATTTGAGGCTGATTACATTTTGGATACAGGGACAAAATCATAACATCTCTCTTCCTATAATCACATTTTCACCTCCTCATGCAGTGCACACCTGTGCCTTGTTGGCAGTTGTACTCAATGGGAAGTCACACATCACATAGCTCCAATAAGGGAGGAAATTAGTTTCTTGCAATATGTGTCTTTTCAGATGACACTGGGTGTTTCTTACTGAAGACCTGCAAACTAAATAAATAAAAACTCAGAAGAGAAAGTTTGAACAGAATTCAGTGCAAAGAGCTTCTGGCATGATGGGTACAGATCTCCACGCCATGGGTAATGGAATCATAATGACTTTAGTAAATGCTCATGCCTCAGTTTATTTAAAATTTAATAGCAATCCAAGGAAGAAAGTGTTAGTATAAAATTATGTATACTAACTCTGCACTTTGCATGAATTTTCAGGCTGGCTCAGCTGAACAATTAAGATGTGGCAGTGCATTCATTTGCCATATGAGTTCAACATTGTCTTCCCCTACCCCACCCCCTGCCCAGCCCTCACTGGAAATATTTTGCAGCTGTGTGACTTTCACATTGTAAGACTCTGTCTGAATTTCTCTTGTGAAGCCAAGATAGTTCTTGGAACTTTTACTTTGCTAGATCGTTTTCAGCTTGCCAATTATTTAATCTTCTTTTCATTTTTGTCTTATTGCTATTAGCTACTTTCAAGCTATCTTTGCTATCTATGACTTTGTTTTACATATTTTACAATCTGGACTATCACATGCTTGGATGTGTTTTGCTACCTCCTTAATACAATTAATGTCTGTATATAAAGGGAAATTACTGCATTTATGTATTTAATTTGTCAAGTTGGATTACTCAACAAGCATATTAGATATATGATTAGGGCAAAAACAGAGTGGGAAAATCATTCAAAATTTTATTTGAAGTCATATGTTTATTTCACAATAAACACAAAAGTAGTCATAATTAGAAAAAAAATCAGGATTTTGATGGAATTATTTATTCTTATTTTGTGACTTAGTGTTGTTTTATTTGGAATTATATCCAGGAGACCATGAAGTCTCTTGAGATCCTTAGGATCTTTAATAATTTTAATCTGATCCTACTCATGCATTCTCCCAACAATTATTTTGTCTTCTTCCCAAGTTCCCAGATATTAGAAAAGAGAAAATCTATTTTTCTTTTCATTTGTCTACCTCATTCTTTTTATGGGCAGGTTATTGTGTCTACAGAGCAAAAATGTTCATAGTTCTAAAAGCTTGATCTATTTTAGGGGTTGGCAATGATGGCACATGAGCCAAATCCAGTTTGCCACCATGTCTGTATGGCCTACCTGCTAAGCAGGGTTTTACACCTTTTAATGGTAGGAAGAAAATGAAAAGATGAATAGTATTTCGTGATAACTTAAAATTATATGGAATTGGGAGACCTTTACTTCCAGGAAGAAGGAGTACTCCTCCTGCTAAGTATATCTAAAAACATTACATATGAAACAAACAAAAAGACCCTGAAAAATAGAGAGGAAAAGACAAACAAATTAGGGTCCTCAGGACCCAAACAATAACACTGTGATGTTGTGATGAGTTTCTTTATTTTTCTTTTTGGCTCATGTAGCCTACACTTGGAGCTGAAAGAACCAGAAGCCTGGAAATGTCATTGGTCACACAATAACAAAAGCTTCATCTTTCTAGCCAAACACTAGGAAAGGGACAGCCTAGGAAGAAAATTTTCTGACAATAGCTGCTATACTTCAGCCAAACACCACATAAAGATTAGTCCAACTCCCAACTTTTCTGGCAAAGGCTGAGTATGAAACCCTTGCAAGGCTGTAATGAGGCATCCCAACCTCAATGGTTTTTCTACCAGGGTCCATGTGGTGGTTCCCTACTTCCATCTCCCTAGCATCTGTGGAAACAATGTGGGGAGCCTAGACTCTTATCTAGTAGTAATGAGATGCGTCTCCTCCTTCCCACTGTGGTGGTGTCAGAGGAAGCTTAGTGATGATTCAGGATTTTCACCAGTACCCAGTTGTAATGAGTCCACCCCTTACCAACCCATGGTGTCAGTGGAGGCACTCCTGTTCCTCCCAGCCATGATAGTATTAGTGGAGGCCTAGAGGGGATCTAGAACTCCCACCCTGCCAGCAGTATCAAGGAGGCCTTTCTGCCCTTGAGAGTCCGTGGATGTCAGGTGGAGAACTTGGATTTCTACCCTCACTTTGAAGTAATGAGATGGTAAAACTCCACATTTTTCCTTTGGAGCAGTGTCTAAAAATAGAGGATTTAAAGAATATCTAGAATCTCATAGGATAATACTGAAAATGTCCTATTTCCATTTGAAAATCTCAATTTGAATGAAAAAAATCAGTATCAATATCAATATGACAAAACCTTAGAATATCTGACAAAGATTTTAAAGCAGTCGTCATAAAAACGCTTTGATGAGCAGTTACACAGTTGAAATAAATGAAAAAAACAGAAAGTCTTAACAATGAAATAGGAATTCTCATCAAAGAAATAGAAGATATAAAGAAGAACTAAATGATAATTTTAGGATTAAAAAGTACAATAACTGACATAAAAACTCAATGGGAGGACTCAACATCAGAATAGAAAGATCAGACGAAAGTCAGTGAACTTGAAGATAGAACAATAAAATTTACCCACTCTGAACAACAAAGGTAAAATTGCTTGAAAAAATAAATAAAGCTTAAGGACATGTAGGACTGTAACAAAAGATCTAAGACATCACTGGACTCTCCAGAGGAGAGGAGAAAGAGGGTGGGTCTAAAAAAGTATTCAAAGAAATAATGGCTAAAATCTTCCTAAATATGTTAAAAGTCAGCAAGTTGTTGTTCAAGCCCAGAACCCAGGGAAATCCACACTGACACATTATAGTCAAACTTCTGAAAATTAAAGGCAAAAAAACCCCCAAAAAACAAAAAACAAAAAACAAAACTCTTAAAAGCCATGGGAGAGAAATGAGTGTTTATTAATAGGGACAAACAATTCAAATGGCAGTGTGTTTTTCATCAGAAACCATGGAAGCCAGAAGAAAATAGTACACATTTTCTAAATCCTAAAAGGAATGGGGTATTAACATAGAATTCTTTATCTGGTGAAAATATCCTTCAGAAATTGTAAGGAAATCAAGACATTGGTAGATGAAAGAAAATTAGCATAATTTTTCACCAGCAGATTTACTCTAAAAGAATGACTGAAGAAAACTCTCTAAACAGAAAAGAAATGATAAAAGAAGGATCTTGGAATATCAGGAAGAAATAAACAACATAAGATCAAAAATATGGGTGAGTACTATAAAATTTTCTTCTCCTCTTGAGGTTTCTAAAGTATGCTTGATGGTTAAAGCTAAAATTATAGTACTGTCTGATATGGTTTTACAAATATGTATAGGGAATATTTAATCTAATTACATTACAATATAGGCAATTTTATCTATAAATTATAAATTATATTATAATTGGTAAAATGTTAACACCAGTAGACTGTAATGAGTTACTTATATATAATGTAATACATAGCACTACTACTACATAAGCAATGCAAAGAGCATCCTGAAAAACTGTTGGAAAATCAAAATAGAATTCTAAAAGAATGTTCAAGTAACCCATAGTAAAACAGGAAAAAGAAAAAATGAACAGAAACCAAAAAATAAAATGGCAGACATAAGCCATAGCATATCAATAATTACACTGAATGTAAATGGTCTAAATATATCAGTTAAAAGGCAGATTGCATAGTGGATTAAAACACACACACACACACACAAACTTGACCTTGCTTGTATGTTTTCTATAAAATCTCACATTAAATGTAACAAAACAGTTAGGTTGGTATTTATAGATCATGTGACTATTAGTATATGAATAGCATATATAATCCTAAATATGTATGCACCAAACAACAGAGCTACAAAGTATGTGAAGCAAAAACTGATTGAACATGAGGAAGAAATAGACAAATACATAATGATAGTTGCAGACTTCGACACACTTATTTAATTTCCTAAAATGTCCATAACAAAGAGGGTGAGACTAAAAAAGTATTCAAAGAAATAACAGCTAAAATCCTCCTAAATATGTTAAAAGTCAGCACGTTGTTTTTTGAGCCCAGAACCCAGAGTCATCATAAAAATGGTAGCTTAAAACAATAGAAACTTACTCTCTTTGAATTCTGGAAGCCAGAAGCCTCAAATCAAGGTGTTGGCATTTTTTTTTTTTTTCTGGATGTTCTAAGGAGAATCTGTTTCATACCTCTCTTCTAGCTTCTGGTAGTTGCCCAAAATTCTTGGCATTACAGACACCAATTCAATTTCTGTTTCCATATTCCCATGATCCTCTAGTGTGTGTCTCTGTGTCTCATATCAATCGCTCCCTTTCTCTATTAAGGACCCTTGTTGTTGAATTTAGGGCACATCCTCTCTTCAGTATGATCTCATCCCAAGATCCTTAACTTAATTACACCTGCAAAGAGCCCCTTTTACAAAATAAGGTCACCCTCACAACTTCTGAGGGAAAATGTCTTTTCTGAGGCCACAAATTAATCTATTACAACTCCTATATCAGCAACTGACAGAGAAAATAGACAGGAAATTGGCAAGGATAAAATGATAACACTGCTAGCAACCAGTAAGATATAATCAACATTTATAGAACATTATACCAAACAGAAGAGTACACATTCTTTTTAAGTGTCCGCAGAACATATACCAAGATAGATCACTTTCTGGGTATAAAACAAACCTCAAAAAATTTAGAAGGATTGAAATCATACAGAATTTGTTCTTTTATCACTACAAAACTAAACTAGACATAAATAACAGAAAGAAAACAGGAAAATCTCCAAACACTTGGAAACACAGAGTTCTAAACAACACATTTCTAGATAATTTATGGGTCAGGAGAAAGACTCAAGAGAAATGACAAAAGGAAACATTTAATTAAATGAATATTAAAATAAAACAAATTTGTGGGACACAGGTAAAGCAGTTTTGGGAAGGACATTTATAACACTGTTTAAATTAAATAAGCAGAAATGTCTCAAATGAGTAATCTAAGACCCTATGTAAAGAGCCTATTATATAAGAAGACCATAATTAAACCCAAAGGAAGAAGAAGAAAGGAAATAATAAAGATAAGAGCAGAAATCAAGGAAATTGAAAGCAGAAAAACAATGGAGAAGATCAATGAAACCAAAACTGGCTCTTAGGAAAAAATAAAATCGACAGACCTCTAGCAATATTGACAAAAGAAAGAGAGAAAAGACAAAATATTATCACTACCAAGAATGAAATGGGACCTGTCACTACAGACACTTCAAATATCAAGAAGGTCATGCAGGACTAATACAATTATATACACATGTATTTGACAACTTAAATGATTTCTGAATTCCTCAAAAAGTACAAATTTCCACAACTCACCTAATATGAAATGGGACATTTGTATATCCCTATAAATATTAAGGAAACTAAATTTGTAATTTAAAAACTTCTGAAACAACATATCTAAGCCCAGATGCTTTCACTGGAGAATTCTAGTAGAAGTTTAAAGAATTAATGCCATTTCTATACAATCTTCTTCAGAAAATAGAAGAGGGAGAACATTTCCTAATTCAATTTATGAAGCTCTTATTACCTAGATACCAAAACCAAAAGCAGTTAGAAAGATAGAAAAACTATAGAATTATATCCATACCATGCCATACTACTGAGCAGGAAAGAGGTACAAATGTGACGCATGCAACAATTGGGTGACTCTCCAGAAAATTATGCTATATAAAAAGAGCCAATTGCAAAAGGTGTATTATAGCATTCTTGAAATGACAAAATTATAGGATGGGGAATAGATTAATGGTTGCTAGGAATTAAGAATGGGGGTTGGGGGAAAATGAGTGTGGCTATAAAAGGACAACATGAGGGTTCTTTGTGGTGCTGTAGATATTCTGTATCTTGACTATATCAATATCAATATGTTGGTTGTTATATTGTACTATGGTTTTATAAGATGTTACCATTGGGGAAATAGGGTGAAGGGTGTATGGGATCTCTCTGCAGTATTGTTTACAACTTAAGTTAATCTACAATTATCTCAAAATAATCAAAATTATAGAAAATTCAAATTTCAGTGTCCATAATTAATTTTTTATTGGTACTCAATCACATTCATTTTGTCTATATATTGTCTATATGTGCTTTTGTGCTGAAATAGCAGAATTGTTTAATTGTGACAGAGACTTATGACCTATAGAGTCTGAAATATTTACTATCTGTGTTCTTATAGAAAATGTTTGCTGAGCCCTGATCTATTTGATGAACTTCCCTCATCTCTGCTTCAGCAGCTGTCTTTTTTTGCCAGTCTTTAACATTTTCTTGGTGGCTCAGTCCTGCCCCATACTTACCACCTGATATTGTTTTCAGGCTGAGAATGTAATGCCCTTTGGCTCTCTTGATTAGTGCTCTGCTGTTAACTTTACTTCTGGTCTATTCTAGAGCTTACCTTGTATTGTTGGTCTGGAAACTCATCTTTTGCTTTATTTCTGAGGACAAGCCTTTAAATTGTATCCCATTTCTAATAGGTGATTGCTATTTGGCTGCCTCAAGAATATTTGTTTTTGAAACAGGATAGTACCTTGTTTGGATTTCTTCATTCAATAAGTACTTATTAAATTATTGTTATGTCAGACCCTAGAAATTCAGGATCAACAAGGCAGACAGTTTTCACTCTCATGTAACTTAAATTCTTGTGGGATAAACAGACAACATTCAAGTAAGCAAATAAATAAACAAGATAATTTCAGAAAATAAGAAAGTGTTGTGAAGAAAATAAACCAGTGCGTGAAGAAAATAAACCAGCGAGAGGTGGTATGGGCGGCTGGCCTTAACTAGGCAGGTAGTGGTGTTCTGTCTGAGGAGGAAGCTGTTTCACTGTGCCCCTATGGAAATATAGAGCCAGCAAGAGAATATCCTGGGGAATAGCATCACAAACCCTTTTAATAGCAATTACCAAAGGCCTAAAATGCCATTTGCTTGTAAAGCTTAACTTGTTTGAGCAACAGATATGTGGCCATTGTGGCTAGTATGCAGTGGGTGGTATATGAGATGAATTTGAAGAGGTAGCAGAGGCCAGATCAACTGGAGCCTTATAGGCCGTGATGGCAATGAGTTTAGATTTTACCATAAATGAAGAAAAGTCATAGGAAGATTTTAAGTAGAGGAATAACATGAACTGACTTATGTTTTTAAAAGATCATGTTGACTACTTAATGGATCTTGTGATAATCTGGACAAGAGATGATGTCTGCCTATGTATTCTCAAACTGAATTAATTAAAAGTTCACGTTAAGTAAATAAAGGAAGGGGAACATTAGAAGTGGTTAATTATTTCAAAAGTTCTCCATGGGAGCAAGAACATGAATAATGGAGTCTTAGCTCCTTGGTTATTTGATCAGTTGAAGGCTGAGTATCCTGGGAAACTGGAAGAAAAGGAAGGTTCATGTTATCATTAAATATTAAGGGTTACTTCCAGAATAGTCAGGTATGTGATACATCTAGTGTGGTGTAGTGGTAGGGTTCTTCAGAGAAACAGAACATATATACATTATGTATATGTGTATATACATATATATGTATATGTGTGTATGTGCATACATATATACATATGTGTGTGTGTAAGAAAGAGAAAGAGAGGGAGAGAGGGTGCAGGGTTGATTTAAATAATTGGTTTACACAATTGTGGAGGATGGCAAGTTTGAGATCGGTAGGCAAGCAGGGAAGAGCTGATGTTGCAGCTTAAGTCCAAAGGTAAACAGCAGGTAGAATTCCCTCTTCCTCAGGAGTGATCAGTCTTTGTCTTAAGGTCTTCAACTGATTGGATGAAGCCCACTTGTGTTATAGAGAGTAATCTGCTTTACTCACTCTACTGATTTAAGTACTAATCTTAAAAAAATAACTTCACAGCAACATCCAGATGTATTTGTTCAAATATCTGTGTACCATGGCCTAGCCAAGTTGACACATAAAATTAAACATACCTAGAAGCCCCAGTCGCCTAATGGATAAGGCTTTGGCCTCCCAAAATTAAACATACCTAGGGAAGTTGGACTGTAGATACCACAGCCCTGAAGAGACCATGTAGGCCAAAGCATAGGAATCTCAGGAATAATAGGTGGAGTCAGATGCTTAATGACGAGACGGAGACACCTTGACTTTGGGGCTGTACAAGTCTTGTCATAACTATTGTTGAGGTATGACTAGAACCTTGGAAGTAATAATTAAGATTAGATTTATCAGCTGTTTAGAGAGATGAAGGCTTAGAACTGGATTTAAGTTGATTCAAAGAAAATAAAAATATAAACATGACATAGAATGCCAAGGAGGTTGAGAGTAGTTCATAAGTTACATTTTAATTTTATGAGAAAACACCAATTTAAGAATTAAAAAGGCACAGGTAAAACCTCTATTATTTGTGCTGCTAGTATTGGGGTAGGATGTCTCTTTTACTGCTAATTCTAGTCAACTTTGGTTCCTGTTTCCCCTCTGAGACTTGGAGCACTTCAGGAGGCAAAGAATAAGAAAGACCACTATCAGAGTTTTTATGATTAATTTTCAGAGTTCTCATTACAACAAATATACATTAGTCATCTTCTATTTGTAAAACACGGGCTGTATACTCAGGGCAACACAAAGACATAATTTCTGCACTGAAGGAATTAACACTGTAGGTGGAGGTCAATAAGGAGGCAGTGTATATATTGGCCACTTTGGCTTTTGGGTCAGACCAGTAGGGGTTATAATTCCATACTTTAACTACTAGCTGTATGTCCTTGGGCAACTAATATATTCTCTTTGAGACCATTGTAAAATGGTAATAATACAGTGGATTCACATGTTATACTTGAGTTACTTTCTAAAGTAAAAGATAAAATGATAATCCCATCTAATCAATATTCTGCTTGAAAATATCTCATCGCTTATGAAATACTGCATCCACAGTTTCATATATACAGAGCTACACGGTACCTCTTATGTAGTAAAATTTGGCAATTTCTAAATTGGACTTATGAAAGAATAAAAGGATAGTCTGTAAATAAGTGTCTGAGCATTCAACCATTTTTCTTTCAAAATGGCCATCAATCCCCAGGGAAAAAATGGGGAGTTATGTAGGGAATTATTTGTTTCTGCTTTCTTAAAGCATTTTCTCCATAATAAATCTTTTTAATTATGTATGTGTGCTTATAGATTTGATTTCATTGTGAGAAGTAAATTGAATAGTGAAATAGCTACATTTTTTAAGGAGTCGAGGGAGAGGAGATTTACTGGGAATATGTTCTAAAGCAAGTCTAACTGCAACTCCAATGTTATAAGACCATTGTGCAGAGTAAATAAAATACTTAGATAAATCACCTATTATCACACATGACATAGGGTAAACACTCAAATGGTAACTATTTTTGGTTATTTTAATTGATTTATATATTGTAGATATAATTTGATCATCACAAGTTTGATTGAACTAGGTGATGTTTATAGTTTCATTCAGCCTTAAATTTTCTTAAATATTTTTAAAGTCTAATACATGATTGATTCTGACAATTCACACAACTGTTTAGAGTATCTTGAAAAGGGAAAAAAATGATGCCTGGTTTGGAAATCAGGAAGGGTCTCATGGAAGGTGGAGGGTTTTTGAGACACCCTTGAATAGTGGTGTTTAAAGGCTAAAGAGTGATGTTGACAGCCACCTTTGGTCGAATATACAATAGTCACTCCTCTCCCTAATCTAGCCTTTCCCTATGGCCTTGCTGGTAGAGCCCTGACTCCACAACAGACCAGAAGCTTTCTTTCCCAGCTTTCCGTGCAGCTAGGCATAGACATGATTTATAAGTTATGGCTGTTGGGTAGCTTTGAGGAGATCTTTTATCTCTGATTATCAGAGAGAAAGGAGAGACAGACAGACAGACATTTTCCCATGAGCACAAAAATATAGAAAACATTTCTGTAATTCTATGTGCCACATGCCATTTTACAATTTTTACAGTTTTTCATATTAGAATATTAAATCCTCACTTTACATATATTAAGCCATTAGACCCTAGAAACTATTTTTATCTCTATTATAGATGAAAAAAATAAAGCTTGGAGAACTTATATGTATTCTGAAGGTTATAAAGCAGTAGATTTTATTTTTAACTCAAGTTGTCTAATTCCAGCAGCTGTGGTCTTGACTATTAGCTATGTAATGAATCCCAGCAGATTGAAAGAAGGAAAACACTGGCTCCTTGAAAACTGTTGGGTCAGAAAATTAATCAAAACATGCAACTGAGTTCCTCTGCATTTATAGAATTTAGGAATATTTAAGGTCTTTATTGTTTAACTCATGGTTAAGTGGATTTTCTATTATTTGCAAGTAATAGAGATAATCTAGGGATTCCTTAGGCAGTACTGGTGGTAGTGTTGGAGTGGGAAATGAACATTTCAAGCAGAGCAGCATGGACAAATTCAAGGATGGGTTGGGTTTAGGGATAGTTATTAACCTCCATTTGCTGGCCCAGAGTCCATTTGAGAGAGGCGTAGGCAGTGAGTCTGGAACTACAGGATGAGTTTTAAAGTAACAGCATCTAATTCCAATCTTCACTAATTCCAGGTAGCACTGAGAGTTTCTTTTTAAGGTCATTAATGTGAGAGCAATGAATGGAGAACATTGCTTTAGGAAAACAACCAGATAATGCAGAAGGTCTTTCTTCCAGAGATAGGGACAAAGCAGCAATTACATTTCATAAATATGGCTACAGAAACAAATTTCTCTATGGCATCTGTAACTGAAGAGTTATCTCTGGCCCTGAATTGTAGTTATATATATGCAAACTCCTAAGAAATATCTGTGCCAGGACTATGTGCTGCCCATTATGTTTGCGTGGAGATGTTTGATTTCTCACTATTTTCTCTTTAATCTATTGCAAAATGTTTTAGAGCAAAATTACTTCCATTATCAAGTCCTCTAATGCTTTTTTTCTTAGAATCCATATAACGTATGCTTTGTAGTTCCCCTGTCTAATGAAACACTACAGCAAAGGCTCTAAATCAAACTTGGGCTTCTCTTCAGTCCTCCCATTTTGCTGAAACTGAAGGACAGATCATCTGTATTACCAAGATTGGCTGTTTTCTTTTTAACATTACCTCTATTCTCCTGATAGTAGAACATTCTTTCCAGTATAAAGTAAAAAATGGGTTTTGATTGAAACAGAACTAATTTCAGATGTGGCTCTAACATTTCTATTTTATGTCCTTGGATAAGTTCTACTTAGGCACTCCAAGCCTCAGTTTTCTCATATGTAAAATGAAAATAACAGTTCTTTCCTTGTAAGGCTGTTGTGAAGGATAAATGAGTCCATATATGTGTTCAGTAAATGCTAGACATCTTATCCTTTTTTCTGACTCCTAAAGAATAAGTGGAAGTAATTAAGAGTTTTTGGAATATATCCTGGAAATGTGAAAGATTAAAATTATTTTTAAAAAAGGAATTAATCATTTTGAATCTGTTTAAATGTTACTTTATATTATATAATTCAAGATAAAGTGTCTGCTTCTTTTGGAACTCTTTGTAACTTGTTTCTTTAAGATTCTTGTATTACATTGATTTGTAGAGAGCTTAACCCATAATTTTTATATCTAAAAAAATATCTGTTTCTTCTATAGTCATCTGCTACCTGTTTATGATATCAACAAGGCAGTCACTATCAAATGGTAGCAAAATGGAAAATCAAATGAAACATGGAGGTCATTCTTTGTGTCCTATTTGTACTGATTAGTTCTTTGAAAAACAAAGATTTTATCATAGGTTCTCAAGGAAGTTCTTACTAAATTTGAATTTATGTTCACAGATTGATAGTAACAGATTTTCACTTTGTTTTGACAAAAAGCAACCATGACATTTAACAGTGACTCACCTGCAAGAGAATGATAAAGAAATCAGGCAGTAGATCAAATGAAAATCAGTCACTAAGTCATATATAAATCTGATTCACTCTGATACTCACCTTTGGTTGGATTTTCATGGGTATCTCTGTCTGGAAATTCCAAATGTATCTACTAAAAGCAGATACTTTAATGGTTATAAACTTAGGGATACTCTGAACGGAGAAGTTCAGGAACTGGGAGACCCATAGGCAAAGGCATGAGATAAATAAGTCTAAATTCAGGACAGGTCCAGGACAAATTTTCTTAATAATGTGATATTTTTCACAGAACTGATAACTTCTAAAAAGAGCAACAAAACTAAAATCATCCTTGGAAATTGAAAGCAGTTTCATAATTTCCTACTAAATAAGTATTGATTTAATTTTGACATTCAGTATTTAAAATTGGTTTCACCATGTGTCATTCAGAGTTGAATTTATCCCAGGGACATTTAAGTAAGTTGCTGGTAAGTGTAGTGTCAGTACAGTAGTGATAATGGGAAGAAAATTATAAAAAATCCATACATTTCAAACTTTAAAAAATTTTGTAGCACAGTTACATTACATATTCCAGATAGAGCCCTTACCATCCCTGTGTCTTCCCTTAAACATCCAAGGGAATTATAGATGCAGTATCAAGATTTAAAGAAAGGTCCAAAAAGCATTTTAGATCCCCCAAATAACACAACTGGAAAGGACTTTTTTGATCCAACATACTCATTTCACAGGAGCAGAGACTGAGGCACTGAATTGACTTATGTTGAATGACAACAATAACAAGGTTTAGGAAGATTTTACAATCCAAGTAAACAGGCAATCACTGTAATCACATTATTTGCATGTGAACATCAATTATAAGGAGAAACTTGGAGGTGATGGTCTTTCCGATAATACTTGACATAGAAAAGAGAAGAGAAGATAAAAGGACCACCAAATATGACAAATAAACATGTAAAAAATGCTTCACATTGTGTGTCATCAGAAAAATGCAAATTAAAACACCAGTGAGATATCACTATACACCTATGGGAATGCCCAAAATTCAGAACACTAACACCACCAAATGCTGGCAAGGATATGGAGCAATGAAGGGGGACTCTTATTGCTGATGGGAATGAAAAATGCTACAGCCACTTTGGAAAAGAGTTTGACAGTTTCTAATCTACTAATCATACACTTACCATGTGATTAGCAATTGCACTCCTGGTATTTCCCCTAAGGAGTTAAAAATTTATGTCCATATGAAAATGTGCACATGAATGTTTATAGCAGCTTTATTCATAATTGTCAAAACATGGAAGCAATCAAGTCCTTCAGTAGATGAATAGTATATAAACTGGTGTATCTACACAATAGGATATTATTTAACACTAAAAAGAAATGAGCTATCAAGCCATGAAAGGACATGGAAGAACCTAAATGCATATTACTAAGTGAAAGAAGCCCATATGAAAAAGCAACATACTGTATGATTCCAATTATATGACATCTGGAAAAGGCAAAACTGGACACAGTAAGACCCAAGTTGCCAGGGGTTGGGGTGGGGAGTGGAGGAAGAAGGGATTAATAGGCAGAGCACAGAGAATTTTTAGGACAGTGAAAATACTCTGTATGATACTATAATAATGTATACATGTCATTATACGTTTGTCCAAACCTACAGAATGTACAACACCAAGAGTGAATCCTGAGGTAGACTATATGGACTTTCGGTGATTATGATGTGTCCATGTAGGTTCATCAGTTGTAACAATTGTACCACTCTGGTAGAGGATATTGATAACAGGATGCAAGGCCTGTGTGGGGGCAGGACATATATGAGAAGTCTCTGTATCTGTCTCTCCATTTTACTGTGAACCTAAAATTGCTCTAAAAACATAGACCTGAGGATAGAAAAGTTTGAGAGAGATAGTAATGGGTTAGCCTGATCCCAGATTGTCTTGGTGGAGTTTGTGATGAGCTCAGTCTAATCCAAAGGAGCCATTGTTTTCACTCCTATAATTTGTTAAAGACAAATTGCACCAAACAGGTTAAACTGGCAAGGAAGACTTTATTCAAGACTATTGTAATAGGGATTGAGGTTATTGAAATAAGGGAGACAGTGAACTCAATTCTGTTGAAACAAAAGGTAGAAGAGTTTTTAAACACTGGGGTAAATTATTGGAAAACTACAGGAGGACACACTGGTCAATGTGATTAGATCATCTGTGTTTGCTAATTGTTGCTTATCAAAGTTAGGCTCCTACCTTCCCACAAAGACTCAGAGATAGGAATACTATCTTTCTTGATGATTACTTCTCAAGGGGATGGTTCCTGGGTCTTAGAGGAAAATATCTTTGGGTTACAAGAGTCTCAGAGAAGATTTATATCTGAGAGGCAGAGAAAGAATTTACAATTGCAAGTTTTCAATAAAAAGGGGGATTGGGGCTTATATTCAGGAAGACACCTGTCTAAAGTATTATCAAGGTAAGGGGAATGGTAAGGCTCTCTTGGCATGATACCACTATTTTGTAAGTCACCTTTTGTACATATTCACATGACATTTATGATTGTCTAGATGAGTCAGATGCTCAGGGAAGTACATGCTTAGAGTCTCACAATAAAGACTTGAAGGAAGTTGCATTTAGACTTTTCACTAGTACTTATTCTACTGTGTTAGCTTGTTTCTTTAAAATAACAACTAATATTTGGGTAATATTTACAGTTTCTATAGCACTTTCATGTAGATTATCCAATTTGCATTTCACACTGAAGCACAGGTAGAGAAGCAATAATTACCTTTAATTATAAATGAGGTAATTGAAACTCTGAGGAATTAGGAGACTTTCCAAATAATGGAATCGGAATCCAGATCTCATGATCCCATTAACTAATGAATTAAGCACATATTTAGACAAATACCCAATATGTGTTCAAGTTCTATGTCAAGAGCTAGAGATTCAAAAGGAAGCAATGTTTCTGCCCTCGTGGAGCTTGCATCCTAATGAGAGATGAAAAGACAGAATGAAAGGAAAGAAATATGAGAAGGAGATTATGACAGGAACCAGTGAGGGCATTGAGGGAAAGGGTATCCTGTCAGGGAGGCTAGTTTTGCTTCTTTGAATGAGATGTTTGGGAAGGCTTCTCTGAGGAGTGGACATTTGAGCTGAGAACTAGCATGATAACATTCCTAAGAGAGGGGACAGTAACTATACAAGTCTAGAGGGGGAAGCAATCAGCAAAATACTTATTATGTGCCAGACATACTTCCCAGCCCTTTATGAATATGAACTTCTCTAATGCTCAAAGCATCCTTTGAGGTAGCTTTTTTTTTTTTTTTTTTTTTACTCCAAAGTTATAAATGGCCACTAGAGGTACTGGAGGAAGGCTGGTGTGGCTGCTGCATAATGGGAAGGTAGGAGTATAGATAAAGCTGAGGTCAAAGAGGGACATAAGAGTCAGGCTGCTCAGGGCCGTGAGCCATTAGAAGGACCTGGGGTTTTATTGTACAAACTATGAAATAAACTAGAGTGTTTTCAGCAGGGAAGTCATGAGGTCTGACTTACCTACATCACATCAAACATTTGTTTATAGACTCCAGGGTGCCTGGGTGGTGCATCCGTTAAGCGTCTGACTCTTGGTTTTGGCTCAGGTCATGATCTCAGGGTCATGAGATAGAGCCTCGTGTCGGCCTCTGCACTGGGCTTTGCACTCAGCACAGTCTACTTGAGTTTCTCTCTCCCTCTGCCCTTCCTCTCCATGCATTCTCTCTCTCTCACTCTTTCTCTCTCAAATAAATAAGTAAATCTTAAAAAAAAATAGGTATTCCTTCTCTCTAATGTTTGCTATTTATATTCAGGAACTACTCCTGAGGCCAACTATTATAAGCCCTCTACCTTAGAAAATAGGTGAGGGGAAAGAGTAAAAGGGTTGGTTGGAGAGAGGTGGGGCTGAAGCTAGACCATACCTTATTGTGTGGAAACCCTCCAGCAAAACACTGGGGCATGTGTTACAGTATTGATATTGACAGATATCTGTGTCTTGTCAACATGGGAGAGCTTTGGGGTATAAACATTATAGTGGTCATTTCATTTTACTTATTTTTTTTTTTAAGTTTTTTATTTATTTAATAAATCTCTATGTCCAACATGGGGCTCAAACTCAGGACGCTGAGATCAAGAGCTGCATGCTCCACCGACTGAGCCAGCCTGGTGCCCCTCTAAATGGTCATTTCATTTTAATACACTTACTGCAACTCCTTATCACTAGTAGCATCATTCTGGATATTTTTTCAACAAGCACATTTATCTCTGGTTATTCAAAGTAGTTGGCATGTTGATCTGCAGATTTATGCCTCTTTGAAGAGACTGTGTTTATTATTACTATGTTGAGACAGTTTATCAAGGTTAAAGTATAAATGAAAATAACCAATATCTTACACAGGAGATTCAGGAGGAAAGTTGCAATTCGTTCTTGATTCTGAGTACATGGAGCTTAGGTTGATACTTGATATATACCTGGGAAAGAATATGATGGATGTATTGAAAGTTAATGGGAATAAAAAAATAAAAGGTATATAAACTGCAGTCTTAAAAATGAAGTTAAAATTTTTTCAGCAGTTTGTATTATAGATTTTATAATCCTTTAACATCCTGAAAATAGAAGAACTTACACAGAGATTTAGTGACTTTCGAGTCAAGCAAATTAGTTGATGAACAGGGATCATACAAGAATATCTTTCTTAATAGAAAAGCCTGAGATGAATAAAAACCCTTAAAATCAAAACACTAAAAAGATTAAGCCAATTGAGTTCCAATCAGCATACTTCTCAGTAGGCAGAAGAGTATTTTCAGCAGTGTTCAATGAGTTCTTTTTAAAAAATGATATCTGAGTGATGAAGTGACTGATACTATTACAATATAGGGAGAAACACTGATGGCACTTCTCTCCCTCCTTATTTGCAGCACTTCCTTCAGTGCAGTTGGTGGTCTTGTTACAGACAGAAGAGCCCACTCAGCATATCCAGTGTTAGATATTTCCAACTTCTAACCTTGCATCTGGGAGAGATTGAGGATGAATGCCCTGAGAGCTCTGAGTGTCACAGGATGAAGCTCACGTGAGTGCCAGTGTGAATACATTTATTCCTGGGAGTAAACATTCTTTTCCCTTTCTCCCTGGACTTTGGTAGAATATCTTCTTATGAACTTCTAGGTGGGTACTGTCCTTACCTAACAAATCTGGATTCTGGGTCGTCTGTTTAGTAAATGCTCTCCGAATCTCCAATGTGCCAGACCCATGCAGCTGTTCTTGTTTGATTGTCGACTTAACTGTGAACTGTGCCTCCTGACATTTGCTTGTGAAGATAACTTTGGCAGAGTTGTTAAGAAGGAGAGAAGGAGATTTTGTGTCAGTTAAAATGCATCAACATTTTAATTGTTTTAGTTCATTTTCTGTCCAGAAAGCTCTTGAAAGTTTGCCCATTGCGCCTGGAAATCCTGGACATTTATTCTGCCCTGGGGGCTCTTGGTGCTCGGGTATATCCATTTGGCCCTATTTCTCTTTGGTATGATTTCATGTTTATAAATTATTGTTTTTCCCTTTTGTAATAAGGCACAGGACAAGATACTAGGGAGGAAGAGGGAATAATTACTATTACCATTCATGGGGAAATAGAAATATGGCAAAACTGTCTTGCTTCCTTGGAGCGTTTGGGATGAACTACCATGATTTGGAAGCATTTTGTGAATTTGCAAAGATCTTTAAGACTAACCATAGGTTTCTGTGTTAATTTCATATTGATTTTTAGCAATTTCAAAAGTTTGAGACTTAGCTTAGTATGTGCTTCTAGGCTTTTTAATTAGATCTGTATATATAATTCCAAACTGTTGATGGAAACTTTATGAATTGTTTTAAGGTTTAGGAGAAAGAAAAAGAAAGAAGCATTTTATCCTTTTACTTAGTGGTGATTTTCCTTATGGTGATTGAAGTGAATACAATGGAGAATTTTACTCTTGTTAGAATATTTTGAATATTTTAAAACTTTTATAATACTGGGCTTTCATATCATTCCACTGTGTTAGAGCATGACATTTTCATAATCCAGTGTTAAAATAAACTTCATAAAATAAGAAATTGTTAAGGCTTTATTTTGTTTTAGAAGGAATGTGTATATTTTTCACTTAATTTTCTAGGCTGCTAATTTAGTTACTAAGAGCTTCATAGATTCTCTTTCTATAAACTAGAGAATTATAGGATGATTTACTAAAGGCAGTGCATGTGGAACAAAATCTAAAGGTTTTACAATAGCTGCTTTTCAGTGAAAAATGTGGTTTAACTTTTTTTACCTGGATAATTTTGCTTCCTGTATCACTAAGACATGTCTCATCTTGTCTCCACTTTGATCATCTTTCACAGGGATTAATTCACAACCTCCCCGACTTGTCATTTCCTCTTCATTCTCACACACCACCAGCTAGTTCATTCTGTATTTTAGTAGAAAGCCTGCTGTACTTTAGTAAAGGCTTGGCTCTGAGTCTGGTTTATGCCACCAAATAACACTATGACTTGGGGAAGATTATTTGATAATAATCTCTTCATGCCTCACAGAGTTTTGTGATTAAAGACATGAGATAAAATACATTGGGACGCTTTTTAATGTTTAAGTGCCATATAAGTAAGAGGCATCCCACCCTTATTTATGTCATTCCCTTGCTCAGAAATCTTCAACTGTTTTCTGTTCTTAAGTAATCAATTCAAACCTTTCCTATCATTCAAGGACTCCAATCTCCTACCTTAATATTGCCCCTTAATATTACTCCTTCTTTACTTTTCCAATCCTCTTCCATTCCCTCTCATGCACTATTGATTTCAGTGATGTTTTCCAAATTCTGAGCTTTTGTACATGTTAGTTTTTCTACATAGAATTTTCTGGCCCAAATATTCAAATTGTTGTGCATTCAGGAGGTTTTTCATGACTGTGTTCCTACATATGGAAGCAATCTTTCTATTATCTGAAAAACCAAATCTGTTTTTCTTTATTTCATCACTTTCTATGTTATTTATGGTCAGACCTTATTTCCTGTACTTTAGTTTCTTGAAAGGTTCTTTGTACCCCAAAGTACCTAGAATTTCCCACTGCACATTTTAGTTGCTCTGTAATATTTGATGAATAAATATAAAAGAGCATATTGTTTTTCTTTTTTCTCTCTCTTTAAAATTTTTTTTAAGCTTTGACGTATAATTGACAAAGTAGTAAGATACTTAACATGTACAGTGTGGTGACTTGATATACATATACATCATAATGGGATTCCCCTCATTGAGTTCATTAACATATCCATCATTTAACATATTTACCATTTTTGTGTGTGTAAGAATATTTAAGTTCTACTCTCTTAACAAATTTCAATTATACAATATAATATTATCAACTATAGTCACACATTAGATCCTCAGACCTTATACATCTTATATTTGAAAGTTTGTACCCTTTTA
Organism: Mirounga leonina; assembly: GCF_011800145.1. Taxonomy (NCBI): domain Eukaryota; kingdom Metazoa; phylum Chordata; class Mammalia; order Carnivora; family Phocidae; genus Mirounga; species Mirounga leonina. The sequence goes on from NW_023270426.1 coordinate 70,706,503, forward strand.
TCAACCTCTTTCTATTCTCCCTCTCCCCAGCACCTGGCAATTACTTTTCTACTCTGTTTCTATGAATTCGACTCTTTTTTTTTTTTAGATTTCACTTATGAATGATACCCTGCAGTATTAGTCTTTCTTTGTCTGCCTTATTTTACTTAGCATAATACTCTCCATTTGCAACCATGCTGTTGCAAATAAGATGATTTCCTTTTTTTAAAGGCTAAATAATATTCCATTAAATGTATATTTGTGCGTGTGTGTATATACATAGATATATAATATATAGATAGATAGATATATCAAGATACAGATATTCTTGATCCATCATCCGTTGACGAACTCTTAGGCTGTTTCCATACCTTGACTATTGTGAATAATACTGCAATGAACGTGGGAGTACAGATAACTCCTCGAGGTGGTTTTGTTTCCTTTGGATATATATCAGAAGTGAGATTGCTGGATCATATGGCAGTTCTGTTCTTAATTTTTTGAGGAAACTCCATGCTATTTTCTATAGTGACTATACCAGTTTACATTCCTGCCAAAGTGTATCAGGGTTCCCTTTTCTCCACATTCTTGCCAATATTTATTGTCTCTCATCTTGTTCATACCCATCCTAACATACTGGTTTAGGATAACTTCATAGCGATTTTGATTTGTGTTTCTCTGATTAGTGATGTTGAGCACCTTTTCATGTGCCTGTTGGCCATTTGTATGTCTTTTTTGGAAAACATCATCTGTTCAGGTCCTTTGTCCATTTATTAATTTGGTTATTTGATTTTGTTTTTTTTTGCTATTGAGTTGTATGTGTTCCTTATATATTTTGGGTAATAGCCTCTTATTGAATGTGTAGTTTGCAAATATTTTCTTCATTTCCCATTCCATAAGTTGCCTTTTCATTTTGTTGATGGTTTCCTTTGCTGAGCAAAAGCTCCTAAGTTTGATGTAGTCTCACTTGTTTATTTTGCTTTTGTTGCTTTTGATGTCAAATCTGAAAAATCATTGCCCAGACCAATGTCTGTGGAACTTACCCCTATGCTCTCTTCTAGGAGTTTTACAGTTTCAGATCTTACATTTAAGTCTGTAATCCATTTTGAATAGATTTTTATGTATGGTGTAAAATAGGGGTCCAGTTTCATACTTTTGCATGTGGCAATCTAGTTTCCCCAACACCATTTATTAAAGACACTTTTTTTTTTAAAGATTTTATTTATTTATTTGAGAAGAGAGAATGAGAGACAGAGAGCACGAGAGGGAAGAGTGTCAGAGGGAGAAGCAGACCCCCTGCTGAGCAGGGAGCCTGATGCAGGACTCGATTTTGGGACTCCAGGATCATGACCTCAGCCGAAGGCAGTCGCTTAACCAACTGAGCCACCCAGGCGCCCTAAAGACACTATCCTTTCCCTACTGAATATTCTTGGCTCATTTTTCATAAATTAACTAACCATATATGTGTGGATTTATTTCTAGGTTCTGATTCTGTTCTATTGTTCTATATGTGTATTTTTATGCTACTAACATACTGTTTTGATTTTGATGGCTTTGTAATATAAAGTCAGAAGTGTGATGCCTCCAGCTTTGCTCTTCTTTCTCAAGAATCCTTTGGCTCCTCAGGGTCTTTTGTGGTTACTTACAAATTTTAGAATTGTTTTTTCTATTTCTGTGAAAAATGCCATTAGAATTTTGATAGGAATTGCATCATTGAATCTGTAGATCGCTTCGGATAGTGTGGACATTTTAACAACACTAATTTTTTGTTTCTTCTTCAATTTCTTTCATCAGTGTCTTATAGTTTTCAATGAATAGATCTTTTACTTCCTTGGTTATATTTATTCCTAAGTATTTTATTCTTTTTTAATGCTATTGTAAATGAGATTGTTTTCAGATGAAGATTTTTTCAGACTTGAAGGATTAATAAAACATTAGTTTCAGAGAAATTAAGACTATCATTTTTCTTATTCCCCGAACTCCTTTCAAGAAGTTTCTGTGCTTAATGGACCCTAAAGAAAAAAAAAATGTTACTATGATGATGATTACAAGTATGTACAGATTGCAAAAATATGTCAACACTAATTTTTTAATTGAAAGTTAGATAATGAGCAAATTTTTCATTAAAAACTACTTTTCTGTGTAGAGATTTGTCATTGAAGGTTATCAATTTCTTCTGACAATCCCCTCAAGTTAGTAATATCTCTTGCTTAGACTTTACTTGCAGGGACAAAATGCTGGAATATTGTGAAGGCAAGGAAAAATTTTTTCTGTACCCTCAACGTCTTCCAGAGAGACAGATTAACAGGAGAAAGAACAACAGCTTTAGAACATGTGCACAGAGGCCCAATAATGAAATTGAGTCCTAAAGAAATGACCAAGGCAGGCAGTTTTTGTACTTTTTAGAAAAAGTAACAATAAATCTGTGAGGAGGAGTTGACAGGACAAAGAAAACTTAACTTTGTGATCTTCAATTAGTAAATAATTCGAAACAGAATTTGTGTTGTGTAAATTAGTAAGAAGTAATAAGGGTTGTTTATACAGCCTTCTCAGCTCTAAATTTCCCATCTCTGACAATAAGGATGTCTCTTTATTTTCTAGTACCTGGAGAGTATCGTTCACGTGAGAGATTTATTTCCTGCTTTCAGGGGGACATAGGAGGGTCCAAGTGTCCTTCTTGCCTCGACTGTCTCTTAAGTTAACTTTTATTTGAAATAATCGATATGCCAAAGTGGCCCAATTGCGGGTAGCCTACCCCTGACTCCTACATTTGGAAATAAGAATGAGGAATAAAAGGGACATGTATCTATCCTATTATTTATCTCTTGGCCATATTAGGGATAGTGTGTGTGTGTATGGGAAGGGAGGTGTTGGGGTTGTCCCAGGAAATGTGGGCAAATGACAGGACTTTGAGGCTCATTTGGGAAGATTTTACATTTCATTTGATCTTAATGATAGTTCAAAGTATTTAATAGGCATTATGTTATTTGTATTTGTATAATTGATGGGACATGCTCTTCTCTTATTTCATTAAGGAATTGAATACCTATTTGGAAATGTTACACCATTCCTAAAAGGCAGTAAAAAATGAAGGGAAGAGTTAGATTCACTAAGTGGAACATTTGTCCCAAGTTTACTCTATATTTCTTTTATGTGGGTGTTCTAGTCACTATAATGGCATAGTAAAACTTCCTAAAACTTTAGTAATACAAAACATCATTTATTATTTTCAGAGATTCTGTGGGTCAGAGATCTTTTCAGGACATGATGGGCTGCTTTGTCTCTGCTCCATAATATGTAGGGCCTCACCTGGAAGATATGAAGACTGGAGGCTGGAATTATTTGAAGGTTTCTCTGGGCATCTCTGTCTCTAGTCTCTCTATGTGACCTTGCTAACTTGGTGGGTTTAAGGTAGTTGGACTTCTTGCAAATTGGCAGAAGACTCCCAAGGCTCATGCCCAGAGAAAGAGAGGGAAAGCCAGGAGAAGCCAAATTGCCTTTTTTGACCTACTCTCAGAGAAGTCACACAGCATCTCTTCCTGTATTCTCTTCGTCAAGGCAATCACAGAGTCCTACTCAATTTCAAGGGGAGGAGAAATAGACCACACTTTTGGTGAGAGAGCAGCAAAGTTCCAGAAAAGCATGTGGGACCAGAAATCTCACACTGGCCATTTTTGGAAGACTGTGATGTATGTGTTGAACTTTCAACTTAAACTATGGTATAGGATTCCAAAATTTAACATGAATTACAAGGCCTTGGTTTGGGAGTGTAGGTCTATTTCACACTACTATTCTAGCTTTATTTATTTATTTATTTTTTTGGAGGGTTTTAGAATTTTTTAGTTTTTCTTGGTAAGTTGCTTCAGCAATGGTCATATGCTTGACAGCAAAAAATAAAAATTAAATGGCCATATTTAAACAAACATATACTCCTACAATGATTTCCCCAGAAATAATGACCGTGTAGAAGTAATTAGAACTTCAACTGTGTTAAAGTTGGCTTCCTTTTGCTGACTTGGTTCAGCAGATGCTAATCAAGCTTAGGAGATGCTAATACAAGCTTGTAATTTCAGCATACAATATCCAGAAATGAACGTGAAGAACTCTGTGACCTTCAGAGATGGAATTATGCCCTTTCTAGCAAAGCCTTTTATTTCTAGAATGTGTGCTGTTTTCAGCAGGCCTGAGTCATTAATGTCTGTCTCCTTTCCATGTTGTTCTGGATGGCCAAAGCATCATTATTGAGAAACTACTTTGTGCAGGGCACACTTTTTTCCTAATTGCTTTGCATGGAGATGAGTGCTTTTTCAAGGTTGAAGCCTTTGGATGAGATAGACTGCTACTGAGCTAATCAGAGCATATGTGAGGAGGGTAAGGGGGTCAATGATGTTCTAAGAACAGAGCCTTTTTCTATTTACCTTTTTCTCTTTTCAAATACAGATCTATTCTACAAACTTTAACATTTTCTTATTGTTGTTTTGCTTTATTCACACCTGTATATTAATTTTCTCTGTCACAGTAATACCCCTTAGACACACACATGCGCGTGTGCACACACACACAAACACACACACATATTAATTCTAAGAAAGATTAAAATCAGTATTTCCATGATATGGGCCTTATTTTAGAAAACGGTTCTTTTGTGTTGTTATGAATATTGCAATCAGTTGGTATATTTCTGTTAGCCCACTCTAAGTATACACTTTATAGAACTGAAGGCAGAGAATACATACTTCGGCCTGCAACTTTATGCTTCTAGAGTAGTCAAGATTTTAGTATATGTCATGATCTAACTAACTTTTAAGGCATAGTGGTAGACCACTTTTTTTTTTAATAGACTTTACTAGGTTGATAGTAAAGTAGTAAGTTGATATGTTGACCGCTTAAGTCTATACTTCAAGTGCCATTTTTTTATTCACTAATTTTTATGCATTTTGATTTAACTCATTATATTTTTGCCCTGAAATAATTCATGCAAAATGTGCCATTCAGAAAAGCAGAGTATATCCTGCATGATTGTTAATGTATTTTTTACATGGATTTAGATAGCTGAAGTGCAAAATGAAAATGGACTTCTTGCTTCAATAATGAATATTTTAGTCCTTGTCCTCAGGGAGGTGAAAGTGCTGATGATGTAGCTTCATGACGTGCAAGTCTTGGTATTAGCATTACTTGGAGTGGAGAAACTCAAATGAGGTATTTGTGATGCACTTTTCTTACCCACACCCATGTTTGTGTGGCCCAGTGACATCTGTAATGAGGTGTCTCTCAGGGTCAGGGTGCAATATTAGTTACCAGCATTCTGTGATTTCTCCAATGGTTCAGTGAACCAATGGTGTTTCTAGTAATAAAATAGGAAAAGAAAAAAGGAAAGAGGGACAATGCAAAAATGAATAAAGGAAAATACATCTATGTGTAGGCAAGAAAGCGAAGATTAGATTAGCCATACGGAAGCAATTCCTGTCTGATTTGTTGAATAATATAATTTGAAAAAATGAAAAAGGAAAATTGAGCCAAAGGAAATAGCATGGGCATATGGACCAAATTGAGTCAAGATTATAAAATTAGAATTTAATTTTTTTTTGCCATCTTCTGTTTCTCTAAATGTTTATTTCTGTTCAGAATCTATGGCTATAAAGACATATGCATCTTTTCTCTGCATGTTTTGAAATGTTTTTCTGAAGTCTGGGCTATACCAAAATTTTAGTTGTTTATTATGAACTTTAGGTTGCTTAGTAACTTTCTATATTCAATAATAATAATGCCAACAGTATATTAAATATCTACTCTGAACCAGAAATTGAACACACACACACACACACACACACACACCCCTTAAGAGTAGATGAAGGTGTGCAGAATTTACTACCTCAAAATATTCCTTTTTGGCATATGGGTTATTTTAGGCTGATTATTTTTAGGAAACAGAAGACAGGAAAAGCTCTGAAAATAGTAAAACTTACCCTTTTGTAAGAGACATTTATATATATAGGGGAAATCCCTCTCTGTACCATGAAGTGAAGGATGACCCCAAATCCCTAGAGACTGCTATTAATGAAGAAGGTAATGACTTAAATCTGCATAGAAACCTTACCCTTGTTCACTGTGCTTTTCTTGGTAACCTCCCATAACTGGCCCCCCACTACCCCAACATGTTCTTTTGTCTTTAGCTGGAGATGGTATTTAAGGTGGTAGCTTGGGCCATTTGGGGTAGTTACTCAGCTTTCCAGGGTGTCTCTCATGTATACTGGAGGTACACATGCTATTAATCTTCTGTTTGTTTTTCTTCTGTTAATCTATCTTATTTTACAGGGGGGTCTCAGTCAAGAAACTTGAAGGATAGAGGGAAAATTATTTTTCCTTCGCCACATAGATCATTTTGATTTCATTATACATATGGCAAAACTGAGATTCAGAATGTTTGCCCAGAAGTACATATTTTTTAATTGGCAGGCCCCAAACTACATCTTCATAAAAAGTCTGTCCTTTCCCTACTGTTCTGTCATATCTGTTGGTCACAAGTAAGTCATAAAATTTAGAATGATAGTTCTTAATGTAGCTTCTGCTTACCAGATGCAATTATTTATAACTCTGGTCAGATTTTAAAAGGAAGTTCCATTGTAAGTGGAAAAAGGCTTAAACTTGTGTCAGGATATTTGAAGTTGCCCATTGATATTATGGTTTTGTTTTGTTTTGTTTTGTTTTGGTTCAGTTATGTCATCTTAAAAAAAAATGTAATCTTTATCTTTTACCGGCTAATCTACAGTTAAAAGGTCCTTTTAGAAGAATGAATTATAGATCGGAGGTTTATATTATAAGCAAAAAGATCAGAAAAAAGGGAATTTAGTTGTTGCCTTAATAACATTGATAGCAAACAGATATAGTCTCTATGCTTCTGCTTTCTCCATTTTTCTGCTTTTACTAATCACACTAGAATTTAATCTTGGTCGTATCCTCCTTCTCTTACCACTCAATTTTCAAAAAGACCTAGTTCAAATGCAGCCTGTTTCCAAAGCTTTCCTTAATACCTTTCTTCCTTCCCCAAATAAAGCAAGAATCTAGTTTCTGTTTTCCTGTAGCATGTTGCTTGGCTCTTACAGCACGGTTCTAAACTAACATCGTTGAGCAAGAATTCCTGTCCCCTCAGTGACCCTTCTAGCTGGACTACGAATCACACTGACATGAGACAGATTAACAGGAGAAAGTCAAATTTAATAGGTGTACGTATGGGGAATCCACATAAATATGGAAATTCCAAAGACAGGCAAAATGAGGTATAAATGTGATTCTGAGGGGTAGGAGTCTGGGATTTCAGATGAAAGGAATGCAATTCTTGGGCCAAAAGAAAAGTAGTATTTGGTAATTAGATGTTTGCCCTGCCATATAGGTAGGTCACCCAGATAAAGTTTATCTCTGCTAATAACCCTTATTCTGGGAAAGACCCCCAATTCAGATTCTTGTGTGTGATTAAGAGAGGGACAGAAGTTTCTCTTGAGCCTCCAGGGTTTCAAATGCCTTCAGCTCAAAATAATCCGTATTCTGGGGGAGCTGTCCTGAACCCCTTCATGGTTGATTAATTATTAGTTATTTATAAAAGTCTCTTTTCTGTCTTTTAAGAGTAGCCCTAGTGTCCTCCCCAAAAATTCATCTTACTGGTTCATCCTTGATAACATCTCAAAAAAATGTAGGTTAACCAAAATATTTGTTACCATCTCTCTGTGACTTCCTTTTATCCTCATACTCTTAATTATGTTTCTGTTGATGTGAAAATAGCAAATAGCCTGTTGGCATTTTTAGCATTTGCCTAGCACACCAGTAGAAGAACATACTGGAGAAGAATTATTAATTGAAATTTCAAAATCTAATATAAGTAGTCATTATGGGGGGAATCTATCTCTGGATAATTTTTATACCAAGTGTATAATTTAGTATTATTCATGAATTACATATGGAGGGGATGAGGCTGGAAATGAGGGCTAGGAATGACACCTTTAGGTTTTATTTATAAGATATTAATTCCTCCTTGATTCCCATTCGTAGGTTCACAGATTTCCATTCAGTTTAGATCACAGTTCGTACTACTCACTTCTCTCCTGCTTGATTTTCAATGTGGGTTTTCTCCATCCTATATCCTATGAACAAAATAAATCCTTCTATTACTTCATTCAATAGATCAATGTCCTATGCCATTGTATTTATTTCCATATGTTAGTATTCGCAGCTGCCTTTGTTCAGTACCAGCAATCAGGGCAGTTTGATATTGTTTGGTTCTCTAGCACAGAAGGGAAGTGGCCCTGTGGCTAACTAGAATGACCTGGTGGTAACTTGTGGATATTTATTCAGGAAGGTACGTCCTTTAGGGGCTCCCTCTGTTCGTCTCAGTGCAGAGCTGGACTTCCTATTTAAAACTTGGGCTATAATGGGCTGCACTGTAGTTATTCTTTTAAAAAGAAGTGTTGATATTTCATTCAATTCCTATATTTCTGAGAAAGGCCAACAAATATTTCTCTTTTCTATAACATTAGTTTAGTTGTAATTTTAGTGGGGAAAATGCCTTAAGTAATTTAACTTGGGATTTACAAAAATTAGATGAGCAGGAACAGAGCTTGAAATGTAAGTGGAGAGCTGAGCTGCTGTACCGGGTCTTTGTTCTTGAGAAAGTTGCCAGACTGCTTACGTGTGAAAGAGAGAATGTGTTAGGGTCCCATGGTGCCTATTAAGGCTTTCAAAGTAACAACTGAACTTCACTGGGCTCTGAGTGCTTGAGGTAGATAGATGGCTGATGCTCGGATTCAAATGCTACTCCTGCCTGAAGGCCCTATTTTTTGAAATACTGAGATAGCTTGTAAATTCGCTGAATGCAAGGGAATAAAAGTGACTGTTATTCACCAATTAAATTCCTTCCTCCCAGTGCAGAAATCAATCCTGTACTTTAGTCAGTGGGGGAGATAAAACTCTAGGACAGCAACCAGCTGTGGTGGCAGAAGGAAAGGCAATGAGAGTTTAGAGACAGGAGCCATGCTTGGCTAAAACAGGGGAAGAGAATGGACTCAAATTGGCATTGGGTGTTCACTCAAGGGCATGTATCCTCTGTCCTCGGCATAAGCTGATAGAATAAAAATAGACCACATGGGGCAAAGGGCTGACTTAAAAAATTAGTTCAAGCAGCTTGGTTGCCTCCCAGAGATGTGGAGGGGCATTCTGCGGTTACATCCCAAGGGTGGACAGGAAGCAATACTGTTTTCACTTTGTTTGCCATGACTATTAAAGAAAAGTCCAGGAGATGGCTGTTGGAGTAATGAAACCAGCGTATTATGGGTGAGTGGATACCAGGTGACTGGGAGCATTGTGGACTGAATGCAAAGTACATTAGAATGAATAACCCAAGGCAGTGATTGTAATTGAGTGAGATTAAATTGGAAAACTTTCAGGGGCCATGACGAAGGCATTATATTGCTCACAGCACTAGAAGACAACATGCATGTAAATTAATTGAGCTCATGTAGGCCAGAACCTGGATCAGAACATCTATATTTCGAAAATGGTATTTATGGAAAATTATGTATTTGATGGGTAGTTATGAGTAATTAGTGGTAGAAAAGAATTCTTTCCCTCTTGAGTGAAAAAGCAACCCAGGAGTCCTGGAATAGTGAATTCGCTCTAGAATTTTCCCCATGTTCAGTTTCCCATCCCTAGCGGATCCCTGCCTTACAGAAACAGGGACTGTGATTTATCCCTGCTGTGGAACAGGTGGCTCCACGTCCTTCATTATACCTGAGCAATTTGTGATGGTTCTGTCACACTCTCAATTTGCTTGCCCATGGATTGGTGGGTCTTTTTGGGTCACAGTAGAAAAAAAGCAATCCCAGAAGTTCCTCCTTTTAAAATGGTATTCTTAGGATAATCTAATGTTTTCACTATTTTACATCAAACGCCATTGCAAGAATAGCTCACAGGATTGCAGCCTTGAAGAAGCATGGGGTTGGAGCTTCAGAAGCCCCAGCTTACCTTGTGTTCTTTTTTGTAGGGCTCTGAATAAGCCATACACAGGGAACATCACAGTGGTAACTCAGCTTAGTGATCACAATTTCCTGCTTTGTATTTTTGAAAAGTTTTACTTCTCAAAGGGCCTAGATCAGTAAGCCCTCTACATCAAACTTGGACAGGATTTTTGAAATTTCATTTAAGCACAGAAATTTAAAGTTGCCTGTGATTGTAGCGTGCATTATCCCCAAAGTGAATTATTTCACATGTTGTGCTTCTGTGCAAAACAAAAATGCACATGTCCACACATGTGTACATCCACACACATATGTTTAAAAGGGTGTTTATTGATGAAAGTGTTTTTGGTGACCACGTTTTCAGGCCATACGTGTAGCAAAAGATGCAGTCATGTTTTACCCTGTGAAGTGGGGTAGGTAGCCCTATTGTGTCTATTTGCACTTTGGGGGAAATGAGTTTATTACACAAGATAGCCAGTTATGAGCAAGGACGTGAGTGAACAAGAGGCAGAGGATGATACGTTGAAGAAAGAAAGGAGAGAAAAGGATGGTAAGGAATGTGTCTTACTTGGGGGTAGTGCTTATATGACCTGAGAGATAACATCATGGGAGGTGGGAATGGAATTTGGGAAGCCCAACTCTTGACAATTATATGTAGCTTTAAATGATCTCTTGCTGTTAGTCATCTATACTTAATATTGAAGGGGAGCAGAATTTGCCACTCCAAAATATCTCTTTGGCATGAAGATCTTGAGCTGCTTATTTTTAGGAAACAGCAGACACAGGAGAAGCTCTGAAGACTGAGTAGAAGTTATCCTTTTGTAAGAGACATTTAGATTTATAAGGAAAAAAATCTCCATTTGTAAGAGTGTTTCCCTCTCTGTCCCAGGAGGAGGAGGATGACAAAATCTACCCTCATTGGTGGGGCAGGCAACTAACTTAAATCTGCAAACAGCCAGACCTTTATTTACTGTGCTTTGCCTGATATCTCCTATACCTGGTTTCCCTCACACACAATATCTTTCCTCTTTAGCTGGAGATGGTATTTAAGGTGGTAGCTTGCTTTTCTCCTGTTAATCTGTCTTGTATTACAGAGGAGTCTCAGTCAAGAACCTAGAAGGGTAGAAGAAAAAATTATTTTTCCTTCCTCTAATATATTTTTCATTCATTGCATTGGAAATTCAAAGTCCACCACCTTTCTCTTTCTCCCTTTCTCTTTTTGGTGAGTCACCCCATTGTTTTGTCTTTCTTAATCTGGAAACACAATAACCAAAATAACATCATCAACAAAAATAATAATTCTTCTCTTTGCATTTTTAAATTCCTTTCATTTTGCTTATTTTTACTGCGTCTTTTGGTGTTCTTCTGAAAAAAGGTTTGCATACAGGAGGTAGGTAAATATGAAACTGGCTGCATCAGGGGTCATACAGTTGAGTCTAGTGATCATGAGTTTCTGATTTCTGGCCTGTTTCTTATGCTTCTTCTTCTTTTTTTTTTTTTAAGATTTTATTTATTTGACAGAGAGAGCACAAACAGAGGGAGAGAGAGGGAGCAGGTTCCCTGCTGAACAGGGAGCCCGATGTGGGACTCTATCCCAGGACCCTGGGATCATGACCTGGGCCGAAGGCAGCCGCTTAACCGACTGAGCCACCTAGGCGTCCCACTGTTTCTTATGCTTCTAAGCATAATGGCAGAAAACCTGACTTGTCTTTGCTCTGTTTCCTATACATGAAAAGCCCTGTTGCAATGACATTGGTTTGATGTCTTTAAATCACATAAAAGTTACTAAGTGTAACACATTTTTCCAAATTTTATTTTGCTTTTTAATTCATTTTCACTTTTTTTACATGATGCTGTTCAAGATTTTACATATGTGCACACACACACATGCACATACACATAAATATGTTTCTTTTCCTGAGTTATTTACTGTTTTTTAAGTCCTTGCTGTTTCTGAACCAGTTCTATAATAATGTCTTCAGTTTTTTGATACACTTTTTTTTCTTTAAATTAAATTGTCTGAGATTTGTATCAAAGTATGCTATGAAGTGTAAATGTGCTTTTTAAAAAAAGTAATTGTTTATACCACCTACTGAATAATTTACCCCTTTGTTATTGGTATCCATGATCCTTTATATCACATATTAAATTCTTTTGTACACAGAGGTCTATTTCAGGGTATCTTTGTGGTTTTCATTATGTCTGTAAATTTTCTTGCCACTATCACACGATCTTATTATTATAGATTTTAAGTACACTTTTATATTTAGCACAATAAATTTACCTCCATTATTTTTCTTTGTCAAAAATATATTAACTGTTAGACATGTCAATTCCAGTTTATATACAGGGAACCACTGTGATAACTTCAAAAACAGTTCATCTGAATTTTATAGGCAGTGGCATTAAATCTATATATTAGTTTAGAAGAATGTGTATTCATAAATAAATCAATTTTCTTTTTAAAGATTTTATTTATTTGTTTGACAGTGAGAGAGAGCACAAGCAAGGGGAACAGCAGGCAGAGGGAGAGGGAGAAGCTCAATGTGGGGCTCGATCACAGGACCCTGAGATCATGACCAGAGCCAAAGGTAGACACCCAGGTGCCCCAGTAAATCAACTTTCTGATTTATAGTAGTGGAATAGTTTATGATTTACTCAAATTTTAATATTTTATATGTTTTTTATGAAGATCCTACTGAAATTTTGCTTGCTATCTGAAAGGAATTTTTTATTATAGTTTATAGTAGCTAATTTAAATTATTTGCTTTTATTATTTTTTTCTTATAAGAGGCTACACTAATTAATTCCATTGTTAACTATAAAATTTTATAGATCATATGGGGTTTTCTCAGTATAGAATTATACTAATGAGAACACTGTTTCTTTGTGTATTTGTTAGAGCATTTAGAAAAATGTTAAATAATATTAGGAAATTCAATATGTTAATCTCATTCCTGAAACCTTTAGAATTTGATCACCAAAAATGGTTTTGGTCTGATTTTAAGATACATTAATGGTGAATTGTTCATTTCTTAAAATATGTATTGATAGTAAGTATTGAATATTATCACATGTCTTTTGGAGTCTATTGAGATTATTAAAAGTATTCTCTTATTTGAATACTGCTGTTAAAAAGATTTTCTATGATTTGTATTCCTGAATTAAAACCGGCTTGGTCATGGTAGAAGCACTGTTGAATTTAATTTGCTTGTATCTTATTTAGAAATATTCATACCTATATTCATAAATGAATTTTCTTTAAGGTTAGTTCTATGTGTCAAATGTAATAATATTAGTCAAATTGAAGTTTAATATTATAACAGAATTTAAGTGAATATAGAGTAGCAGGACATTTTCAAACTTTTTATGCCATTCTCTGCAAGGCACCTGACCATGCTTTTCTTAAGGCAGCATAGTTTTGAAAAGCCACACATTTGCATAATGTCTTTGCTGTTGTTCCTTTGTTCTTTGAGTTGTACTGAACTAATTGCTTTAGAAAGTTATTTCCCAAATTCTTCCCACAGGAAACATTTAGGTAAATCAGGCTCTTCAAAGTTAGAATCAGGGACTTGGTACTGCTGGTGTACATCCTAGAACATCAAAGAGCAAGACTAGAGACTCTGAAGAAACATAACATCAAAAATTCCTCCTCCCACCACTCCTTTGGTTAAAATGTCCATTCTGACTAGAAAGGAATCAAGAAGGAACCAGGAAAAAGGCAATATTGCTGCTAACAAAGGCTTAGGAAAAGGCATTCCTTCACATTGATTCTGATGAGGGACTTACATGCATCAGACCATCAAACTTTCTTCAGATACTTCCATCCAAAGTCCCTTTTTCCTAGCTTCTTTCTTTAATGGTGTGTATTGCAATTATCTATTCCTTAGGAATGTGAAAGAAGTTACTGAACTGAAAGAAGTTACTGAAAGCTACTGAAGTCACTTTCTTTTGAGACATTTTGTAATCTTTTCCACAATTCCACTTTTTATTATGGCTTTTTTTTTTTTTTTCAGGTTTTCTACTTCTACTTGAACTAGATTTTGTAACTGTGTTCCCAGAAAGGAGTACATCTCATTGACACTTTTAAATTTACTATTGCAGAATTGTACATACATAATTTAAAAATCTTCTCTGTTGTTGCTTATATAGGTCCTTTGATGATTAATCATTAATTTGGTAAACTATTTCAGGTGGATCCCCCTGAGCTATAGTTCACTCTGAAGGTTTTGCTGAGATTTTTCCATTAATTTCTAATTACAACAGTAGAATTAAATTTCTTTTTATAAGCTTTCTTGTACTATATATGGCAGTTGTAACTTTGACACTCTTATCATGTCACTTGGATTTCTGTGTCTGGGTGCTCTGTGGGCACAGTGTCTTTTCTTCATTCAGAGTTCTAAATTTGCCCTTGGCAGTGAGCTGTCTCTATTTTATGACATGCTGATCTATGAGCTATATCTCTCCTTTGTCTCTTGTTGTAAACAAACCTGAGATGACTGGGAGTATTTCTCTAGTGAATGAATAGTCTGCTTAACATTCTACAGTTTCAAGCATGACAATATAAGACACTCATAAATACCCTGGTTGTCTTGCCTCATCACTGACTTTCAGGAAATCATACTTAACTTTCATATCTTTCCTTTGGAATGAAAACTTGGAGGCCTTCTGAGAAGCTTGAAAACAATTTCATTGAAAGATGAAGGACTTCTTTGTATTAGCCAGGTATGGAAGTAAAGTATATCTGGTTGTTTTCTACTCTTTCAGCTTTCTATTGACCTTCATTGGATATGAGATTTAATTCCCTCAGACTCCTCACAACATATGGTAAATGATTAGGAACCAGTGATTCCCATCAATTGTGGAAAGTGACAGGACAAACATCTGAAAATGCGAACATTTTTTTTTTTGTATGTGTAATGATTGATTTGCCATGAGCCACCTACATCTCTCTGTTTTCCCTTTTACAAAGACATGGATCTGCCAAGCAGCTCATCTCTCTATTGGGGCATGGAATAGAATTTTTCTTCCAATTGGTGATTAAAAACCTACTGATTGCTTTTACTTGAATCATTCTGTAGTATAGAAGCATAGACTCTACTTAAGACTGATCTTTTTTAAAGTAAACCTATCATCCATGCTATACTGTTTTATTTAATAATAGCCTTTCTCACTAGCTGAAGTCATATTTTATATTTTAATTTATTGATTGGTATTTATTCTATGAAAATATAAGCTATATCAGACTAGGACTTGTCTGTCTTACTCTCTATCATATCTCTGTTGTCTAGAATAGTGCCAGGCATTCAGGAGTAAATCGTTCCAAACTTTCTGATATATTTGCCCTTCTTTTTATTGGCGTGGATTAACATTTACATTTTAAGTTGAATAGTCTCATCTATATGTATGTTAATATTATAAGCTACCTCAAATCTTTTTAAAATATATTAGAGTACAAATGAATAATAATTAAGAAACCAACCAGCATAATGTACTTAGAGATATGGCCTGAATTTTCTTAAATTATGTTGTTATATTAAAAATATGTCAAGAGAAAAGGGAAATAGATATTCTCATGTACTGTTGTTGAGCATATGAATTGGTATAACTTTATGAAAGGCAGTTTGGCAGTATCTAGCATAATATAAAAAGCACACACCTTTTGACATAGTGATATCACATTATCAGTGTTAGAAATGTTTATAAATATAGTCATGCCAGTGCACAAAGATTTTTGTAAATGAATATTTATTTCAGCATAGTTTTATTTATTTTATTATGTTCAGTTAGCCACCGTATAGTACATAATTAGTCCTCGATGCAGTGTTCAATGATTCATTAGTTATGTATAGTTTTAATAGGGGCACTGGGTGGCTCAGTCATTGAGCGTCTGCCTTCAGCTCAGGTCATGATCCCAGGGTCCTGGGATCGAGCCCTGCGTAGGGCTCCTGCTCGGCGGGAAGCCAGCTTCTCCCTTTCCTACTCCCCCTGCTTGTGTTCCCTCTCTTGCTGTGTCTCTCTCTGTCAAATAAATAAATAAAATCTTTTTTAAAAAAAGTATAGTTTAATAACAAACAAAACAAAACAAAATCAACCCCTCCCCTCCACCAGACAAATCTGGAAGAAAATCTAATGACCAAGAATCATTGAAAATTATTATGGGGTATGATCTGATGTAAGATTATGAATCAGTTAAAAAAAAAAAGGAAAAGAAGTAGTTCTGCAAGTTCTGACATGAAAAGGTGCCCAAGACACAAAATAAACAAGTTGCAGAATAATGAAGTAGTATAATTTTTTTAAAGATTTTATTTATTTATTTGACAGAGAGAGAGCACAAGCAGGGGGGAGCAGCAGAGGGAGAGGGAGAAGCAGACTCCCTGCTGAGCAAGGAGCCCGATGCGGGGCTCGACTCCAGGACCCTGGGATCATGACCTGAGCTGAAGGCAGATGCTTAACAGACTGAGCCACCCAGGCACCCCGCGGTAGTATAATTTCGCTTTTAAAAGGTTTTTATTTTCATATATACATAACAGTAATTTAACAAATACTAGTAGAATTACCAAAGTAGTTAGATTTTGTATTTTAAGATTGAGAGCCAGTTTGTCAGAAACATAAACCAAGTAAAAAGAACAGTGTAATGACTTAACTTTTGGTGAATGTATCACAGAATCATGGATATTCTCCAGGTGAGGTTCTAAGAAATCATTTAGTTGAAGGAGTGGAAGAAATTTTCCTCAGTCCAAGGTTCTTCCAGCTGGACAAAGAATTAAATTTACATGAGAAAGATTAACAGGAGGAAAAAAACAAAGTTTTATTATGTGGGCATGGAGGCCCAATAATGAAACTGAGTCCTGAAGAAATGACCAAAGCAGGCAGTTTTAATACTCTTTAGACCAGGAGACAATAAATCTGTGAGGAATTGACAGGACAAAGAAAATTTAACTTTGGGAGCTTCAGTTAGTAAGGAATTCTGAACAGAATTTGGGCTGGGGTAGTAAATTAGTAAAAAGTTATAAGGGTTTGTTTTGTTTTGTTTTTTTTAAAGATTTTATTTATTTATTTGACAGAGAGAGAGATAGTGGGAGCAGGAACACAAGCAGGGGGAGTGGGAGAGGGAGAAGCAGGCTTCCCGCAGAGCAGGGAGCCCGATGTGGGACCCGATCCCAGGACCCTGGGATCATTACCTGAGCCGAAGGCAGACGCTTAACGACTGAGCCACCCAGGTGCCCCGGTTTTTGTTTTTTTGTTTTTTTTTTTTTAATGCACCATTCTTGGCTCTAAATTTCTTCTTGTTGGTGATAAGGATGTCTCTTTACCTTTTGGCACAGGAGTGTACCTTTCACGTGAGAGATTTATTTCCTGCCTCCAGGAGGACAGAGGAGTGTCTGAGTGACCTTCTTCACAGGCTGTCTCTTAAGTAACTTTTATTTAAAATAATATCCCCAGGTGGC
Source organism: Mirounga leonina (assembly GCF_011800145.1). Taxonomy (NCBI): domain Eukaryota; kingdom Metazoa; phylum Chordata; class Mammalia; order Carnivora; family Phocidae; genus Mirounga; species Mirounga leonina. The sequence goes on from NW_023270426.1 coordinate 70,723,937, forward strand.
ATATTTGGGGGCAGCCTGCCCTTGACCTCTACATAGTGTAGTGGAAAGGAATGTGATTTGGGGACTATAGACAGGGTTGATTTTTAGCTATGACCTTTGATTGCTATGTAATTTCAGATCATTACTTACATTCTCTGAGCCCCACTTTCCTAATATATAAATCGGAGATACTAAGAATGGTTGATGTGCATTGAGGGCTTACTATGTGCTTGAATACTTATTTAAAGCCTGTATCACCAAGCCCGTAAGGAAAGTAATTATTTCCGCTTTACAGATAAAGAAACTGAGGCACAAATTAAGTAACTTGTCCCAATAATATAGTTAAGCAAGTGTTAGACTTGACATTCTAACCCCTGCAACTGGACTTTGTATCCTAGCCACTTAAGCAACATTCCATACTATTCCCTGTTGATACTCATAGCTAGTTTGCTAGAAAAAAGATATTTTATTTGACTGTCATAGCAGAATGCCTGACATGTGGTAAGCTGTCATTAAATAAAGTTATTTTCTTATTCCAGAAATTATGGTACTGTGTTCTGTTGGGTCTAGAGAGCAGAGGACTGAAGAGCCAAGCCTTTGTTTAGTATTTTAGACTTCAACAATTTAATTAAATGTATGCTTGCAAAATATAAATTGTACAAAACTGATTCATATGTTACAACTAAAAAATAATTAATACCCAGGCTGGTGAAGTTTTTCCCCATAATCAACCAGCTAATGAAAAGCAGAACTTTTCCTTCATTTTCCTTCCTTCCTTCCCTCCTTCCCTCCTTCTTTCCTTCCTTCCTTCCTTCCTTCCTTCCTTCCTTCCTTCCTTCCTTCCTTCCTTCCTTCCTTCCTTCCTTCCATTTCTCTCCCTTACTCCAGTCTTCTTTCTTTCTTTCCATACATAGGGTGTGTTGGGATGGCATATACTTGGAACAGGGGTATATGCTACCTTTAACATTAAAATCTGAGCACCTAAGTTAATGAACTCTTAAAGAAACTGCTGCAAGTTTGGCAAACCCATAAAAATAGCAACATGATTTGGAGCTTGATCACAGACAGCCAGAAGTGGGGATCTGAGGGTGGGAAAGGGTCACTCTACGGCTGCCAGCCAGATGACTGTACACCTGCAGGAAGGATGGGTGCCAAATAAACTCAGATGGAATCCTGATACTCAGCAGTGGAAGATAAAATGGATCCCTAATTAGAAATGTACAATTGGGGGCGCCTGGGTGGCTCAGTTGGTTAAGCGACTGCCTTCGGCTCAGGTCATGATCCTGGAGTCCCGGGATCGAGTCCCACATCGGGCTCCCTGCTCGGCAGGGAGCCTGCTTCTGCCTCTGACCCTCCCCCCTCTCATGTGTTCTCTCTCTCTCATTCTCTCTGTCTCAAATAAATAAATAAATAAATAAATCTTAAAAAAAAAAAAGAAATGTACAATTGGGAGAACATAATATATTGATGGTAAGCATACAGTGATGTAGCGTGTGAGATTGCAATGTGCCACGATTATCACACCTCACATTTGAGGGAGGTTAGCAGAGCCATCTGAACAAATTGAAGGATGGAAGGGCATAGCTACTGGAAATGTAGTCTTTTATTAACATAGACTATTAGGTAAAAAGCAACTTAGAATCCATGTTGGTTTTGGTGAGCACCAGGTGTTTTATGCAACTAATGAATCGTTGAACACTGCATCAAAAATTAAAGATGTACTATGTGTTGGCTAACTGAACATAATTAAAAAAAATAAAAACAATGGTCACCAAAAAAAAAAAAAAAAAGGAATCCATGTTGGTTCTTAAACTTTGCCCAGTAGCAGAGATGAATGACTTTATAGTTCTCAGGAATTCATTCCTGGAATGCTTCAAAAATGTTTTAAGAATTTCTAGCATGAGGGTCTGCGGTAAGCTCAGAATGTGTGTGTGTGTGTGTGTGTGTGTGTGTGGTAGGGGAGGAGGCAGTGAAGCGACGATCCTATAGTAGTGTTGGGCAGGAGCAATCCAATTTTATTTCCCGATTCTTATGAACCATATTGGTAATTTGACACAGAGCTCATGTGATGGAATTAATAAACTTAAGTGATGCTCTTATTTCAATTTTGGTTTATAGAACTTTGAAACCTTGCTATTTTATTATTTTGCTGTCAGTTTTCCCTGGAGTAAACCTTGGCATAGGTTCATTTGATTTTTTTGTAATGTTAATACTATTACTGCTAGATATTTATTTTTAGCAACATTGTGAGCTTTTATATGATGTATTTTCTCTGCATCTTTGCAGGATACATTTTGAGTTTTTAAGGTATATTTTTGGTTGGCATTGTATCATTGTCAAATGCATTATCACACTGCCATCCCAATTCTTATTCAAAATGTACAAGGTAAAACAATTCAGTTTGTTTTCTTAACAAACTGAACAACAAAACCAAAAAAAAAAAATACCTAATTTGTAATAGAGTGATCTCCAAATTGAGGAGGTCAGGAGGGAGAAAATATTAATGCAAATTTGATGTAATTTAGAACATTGATTAGCTTAATCTGTGAGCTGTCACTCAGGTATTGAAAGTAAACTTTTCCAAACACTAGGATAAAATAGAATGTTGCATATTTGCATTAGAATTGTTTTTTTTTCCAAACTGAATTTCTATGCAACTTTTCTTTTAATTCAAAAAGGCATAGTAATTAGCTCAGCTGATGATCTCGACGTTGGTCACACTAATTTTTCTTAAGTGAATTAATTTTTGAGTTGTGTAAAAATACTCTCAAGCCTATGGTATATTTTTTAGCTTTTTAAAATTGAAATAATACCAAATTTTTTATTGTTTATTTTTTCAAAATAATTTTTGATGTTATAAAATCAAATCCTTTCTACCTACAAGTGTGTTATCATAGAAATTGTATAGTTTTGCTCTTTTGTACATGAGGATTTCTAATGAAGAGTGTGACAAAGTGTCCATTTCTCTGGGAACAGTACTGTTTCTAAAACAAAATGTCTCCCCTCCAGGGTCTAAGGGTCTAAAGGTCTGAAAAGGTCTATGGGTATGGGTTTACCTAATGAAATGTAAAAATAAAAGAATCAAAGCTAAAAGCTATGTAAATGAAACAGGATGGCTTTTGTTAAAAATAAAACCAATATGTGAAACAATTAGCAAATATAAAAATAGACTCATGAATAGAATCCCCTCTTAAATTAAGCCCCTTTACCTAAATTTTAGTATCAACCATGTTGATATCATGGAGAACTGTCAGGAGAGCTGACATTCTTAGAAGACATAACATCCCCTGTAACCTTTAAAGAAAGCTGCTTTCTGAAAGCCCTAAAGGCATACTGGTCAGACTGGCATTTGTATAGTGTGGTAGGAGATGTTAAAATAGCAACACATGGAACCCTTTCAAGCAATTTTTATGCCATGGGCAGTGAGGCTTTTGGAAAGAAATCTATAAGTAGTGATTTGTCACCACTTATGTAAAGTGGAATAATTTCAGACAGTCTTTTTTTTTCTTCCAGATCAGAAAGTGCTATACCCAAAGTGAATAATAAATCAAATTTGAATCTTTTTGTCTTGATATATACATCTCTGAGGATATTATTTTTAAACCTAACATTTATTTCTTCATTCTCCACAGAACTAAAGTCCAATTTTATAACTTTGCAAATTTTTTCAATCACTTCCTTTGGTATAACAATTACAAGTGCAACATATTTGTAATAAAACTGTCAACCATGGTTCAACTCAAAATGTATCATGGGGAAGTCAGACTTCTGAAGTGGGAAAAATCTGGTACTTTTCTTTGAGAAGCAGTGAAGGTAAACTCACAGGACACTTCAGAATCAAATAGAAATTTCCCAAACTCAGGGAAGTTTGGAATCCAACTTTTCAAAATTACAAAGCAGACTTTAAGGGTACTTATAAACTATTGTCTGCACCTTTTAGAGCCAATATGGTGTGCAACTTCTTCAATTGTTGTCTACCCTGAGAAAAGATTGACTGCATATTAGAGAAAAAGATGAATATCTATTAATAATTCACCCTCAGTCAGCTGTATTTTTACTATCAGTGAGGCTTTTGAGATCATTGTGACTTTTGTGTGTGTTTGTGAAGTCCAAAAATGAAGCTGTATCTCCCCACCACCTAAAATATCCCTGGAAGACTTGTAAGTCCCCTATTTTGTATACTTTATAATCTGAATATACTCTGTAATTATTTACTGAGATTGTCCTCTTGAGTTTTACATCAGAGATTTAACTTTATTGCTCAAGATTCTACATTTGTTCACAGGATTCACAATTTCAGTTATTCATAATTGAGTATGTGATGATGTGTAGTATTGATTTTGTTTAATACTTTCATCTCAACAGTAGTTTATAAGGTAGATGGAGGAGATATTATAGCTGAGGTTTTGGTTTCCTCGCCATCAACATTTTGTGCTACAGTAGGAGAACAAGCTGAGATTACTGATGAACTTTTTCTACTTAAACCAGGTTACTGATGAGGTTCAATGCATAAGAAGAATTTGGGATCTGACAACTCAAGAATACATTAATGGCTAGGGTTCAAACCATAGTTTAATAAATATGCATAGTTAGGGGTTTTACTGTTTGAATGCTGTCTCTTAAAACAAACATCTATTTGTAATTTTCATATTTATGTCTTCTACTGATTAAATTTTAATTCCTAAAGTGTAGAGGTCTTATTTGTGCATGTTGAATATATATATATATGAGTAAGTATTCAGTTCCCAAAGTAAAACTCCATTTTTCTATCGACTCTGAAGATTTACTAAATTGTGATATGGGTATTTCGGTAGGGCATATGGAATTGCTGAGTATAAATGTCAGGATATTGTAAGATTAAATGTAATGGCCTCATGCCTTCTAAAGTAACCAGGCAATAGTAACCCTATGTAGACGTTTCCCTGGGTGAACAACCCATCGATGGCGAATAAGGTTAATTATCACTTCTTCCTTGCCTCTTTGATCATTCTAAACCCCTGAGTTATGTATACTTTACTCTGAAGATTCATCATCTGGGAAGCTTTCCTGAATCATCTTTAAAGAACTGAACTTCCCAATATGTGATTCTTTAGGTCATCTTCTTACGTTGGAAATGTGACCAGTAGCAGTACATTAGTACTAAAAGATAGAATGAAAATTCTTTTATATTGAAATCCTTTAGGAGTCATTTTGGAAATTACTTGTGAGTGAAAAATCTAAAACATGGTTTTTTATTTTTGGTTAAATTTTTAGTAAAGTAAATTCTTTTTTTCGCAAAGTAGGTTTATTTACCACTGTGAAGTCCATAATTTAATTTCGATAGAGGATCCTATTTACCAATAGCAACATAATGTTTTGAAAACATTTATTAAATTGAGTTCATATTTCCACAAGTGACTCGTTCAACACCAAAAAAGATCATTACATACTAAGAAATTCTTTATCCTCTGAAGTTGGAATAATGTAGAATGTCCCCTCATTCCTAGATAGTGGTGACACAAATCTGATCCTTTTAGTTTTCTTGTCAGAAGGAAAAAAACCTAGGCGAGAATTTGCACATTAGTGAAGTTACTTTTCTGAGATAAGCTTATATAATAAAGAACAGCCTTTACTTGAGATATTTGAGACAGTGCCTTTTTCCTAAAAGTTAGACACACACGCACGCGCACGCACACGCGTGCACACATGCATAGCCTTAGAAAAAATATGTTGATCTTATGACAAACTTTTAATTCATTAAGTTACTTTTTTGGTAAAGTTCATTATGATCATGTGAAAGAGAGAAAGTGATGTTTCCTGACTTTGAGATAGCTATATCAACTCTTTTATGGCATCCAAGTAAGATATAAAATTAAGTGAGAGCCAACCGGCCCTATCTGCTTTCATGTTTCCTACAGTAGATCTCAGTCTTTTGAACCTTAAACTTTTAACTTGACTACTATTTCTGTTATATCTGGGCATACTTCTTGCATTTTTGGTCGCATTTCAATAATTCTAATTATTGAATGCTGTCTCTTAAAACAAGCATCTAATTATGTTGTTTTCCTTCAAATTGAAGGGGACTTAGCCAAAAGCAATTTGCTCAACACAATATTTTGTTAGAAAATACATATTCCTAGTTCCAGGGTTTTTTTTTTTTTTTTAAGGCTTTTTTAAATTCTTCGTTGTTTCATATTCCTCTTTTAGTAATTTAACTTTACCTTGTGCTCTTTCAGTACTAAAATGTTGTAGTACGGAAATATAACATGTAAGTATACTAATCAAAAAAATCTATTAGAAAAACAATAAATACATATATTACATATTAGAAAACTACCCTGAAGAGTGTGACTTGTGTATGTGAATGTCCATACATATGTCTGTGGACACAAGCCAGTAACAGAAGTCGACACTGGATAAGTTAGAAGAATTATGGGTATTTTAGATTTTCATATATTGATTTCTCTTGAATGAGCCTGCATTGCTTTCATAAAGTGAACTCTGCTTCCATTTCTCATTGCTTCAAGAGAAAGAGGGTCTAGGCCTAGACTTTGCAAGATACCTAAAATGAGAGTTGCAAGACAGAATTGAGTTTGAGGTAGAGAATGAAAATACCACGGGGAAAATGCCAGTGCTACACAAATGTGAGCACACGTCCATATGTGCACATACACACACATACCACATACACACAGAGTTTGCTTTTCTCACATATCATTCTGGTCACATAATAAAGAAAGCAGTACTTTGAGAGAAAGATTCAGCTAATAATACTCAAATGCTTTGTAAATATTCACAATGGTTTGCAAACTGGATGCTGATCCATTAGGCCCAGTAGTTTATTCACCCTGTGCCTGCTTTTCAGTACAAAGGAAAAGATACTTGACTAAGCAGATGGGATCAGCATGATGCAAGTACTGGTAGGAAATGCATAAAAGAATGTCGCTTGAAGAACAAAGTCATACCTCATTTCAATTTCAAAATATTTTTAAACATTCTGTAATTTTGGTCAGTGTGTGGTTTCGTATTTGCAGTTATAAAGCATTATATTTACACATAAATTGCAGACTCAGCACTTAGTGAGCTATTGGCTGGCATAAGACATTGACAACACTTTAGAAAGCTTGTGTGTTTGTATGTAAGATAGTCACATATAAGGGATGAGTTCCTGAAAACCAAGCACAATTCAAAGTTATCATATTTCAAGAAAATTTTCTTAGAAGAATAAAGGTAAACCGTGAGGGCCTCCTTTGAATGCATAAATATTCAAGTTTGTAGCCTATTTTATTTATTTTATATTTTTTTATTTTTTTAAAGATTTTATTTATTTATTTGACAGAGAGAGACACAGCGAGAGAGGGAACACAAGCAGGGGGAGTGGGAGAGGGAGAAGCAGGCTCCCCGCAGAGCAGGGAGCCCGATGTGGGACTCGATCCCAGGACCCTGGGATCATGACCTGAGCCGAAGGCAGTCGCTCAACCGACTGAGCCACCCAAGCGCCCTCAAGTTTGTAGCCTATTTTAAAAATTATTTTTATTTTCTCTAAAATAGTCGGAGTAATTTCTCTGATAGTAACATTAGGGAGAATCATAGTCTTTCAGTCATCATTTGTATCAGTCAGCGTCCATTCAGAAGATAAAATCTATGGAATGATTTGAACGAGGAAAGTTGTGTTAAAGGGTTTGGTAGTTAGAATTCTAAATATTATAGTATTACTGATACAAAGAGCAGCTCCTACCCCTAGGGATGAGATAGAGCACCCAAGGAAGAGTTGCCTCTGGATGACTGAGAGGCAGACATTGAAGGAGGTGGCACAGGTGGGGCTCACTGGGTGACAGAAAAATCATTGTACTGCTGCACTGGTAAAACTTGCTAGAAACCTGCCTTCTAGAGCTTGCCAGAACTCCACCTCTGAGAGTGCTGGGGAAACCTCTTCACCATGAGGTGTCTCTCCAGAAAGTTCTCAACTACAGGACTGCCTGACCCAGGTGCTATGGAAGCTCCTGCGCTCTGGGTGCTGGTGGCTGGTACTAAGGAAGCTGCCTGCAGTGCAGGACCCTGTCCAGGAGCACGCCAGAATCAGGAAGGAACACACTTTTCTCATGCAATGTCCTCCTAGCACCCTCCTGACAAAGCTTAACGTTCTGCCAGCAAGCAGAGGAAAAAAAATACTTAAAGGGTTCTATTTTTTCATTGAGCAGGCAATGAAAAATGTATTTGGAGCGAACAGACAGTAAGTTGATAACAGGCACAGTCTTTATCTTAACATTTCATTGCCTCTAAATTTTACTACCAAATTACGGATTTCCAGATTTTTTTCCCCCTACCACCAAGCACCATTATGGCCACTTCATCACTTGAAAAATAAAGACTATAAAAAGATTTTATATTACATTGAAGGTGTACATTAAAATAATGGCATGAGATGCACTCAAATCATTAATAGATGTATTTAAGCACATAAAGATGTGTTGCCCAGATAATAGGAATATTCACCCAATGAAATGAATTTATAATTTATAGTTCAGTCACCATCATTTTAGAAATTAGGCAATTCTTGATGTGTTTAATTTTTCAGTATTTGTGTTACTTTATACTTTGCATACAATAGATTCATAAATATATTTTTATCATATTACTTTAAATTTCTGAAGTCAAGTTCATAGAAAATGTGATTTCACTAAGGATATCCTCCATCACGTGGTTAAACCATTATCTTACTCTTCGCTGTTGGAAGAACAGACAAGAGAGTGTAGATTGATTATCCTAAAGCTAATCACTGTAAGGGAAAGAGTTGTTTCATCTTCCATCCATCCCAGTGATGACTTGGTTATTTTTCAACACTCTAACATTGTCATTCAACCTGTGCTTGACTCATTCTCACTTACATAGTTGAAATTATACTTGGGGGGATTTCTTCATCTTCTTAAGCCATTTTACCTTTCAGAGTTTCACATTATTTTTAGAAAATAGTAGTTTGGGGTTCTGGGCCTGGAGCCCAGCACTCTATCCAAAACCTCTAATCTGAATTAATCATTCTGTAAAATCATGCAGGTCATTTAACCCTTCTCTTCAGCTTCTCAACCTCTGAAGAAGAGGTGCTGTTTTCACCAATAATGCTGAAATCGAAGTCATTCTACTTTAAAATGCCATTAAGTTTAGAAAAAAACAGGCTTGGGTCATATTTTAAAAGCAGTTTTCTTCAAGTCGAGCTTTCCTTCTGTAAAACCAGTGCTAATATTATAAGGAGAAAGCATTTTCCAAGACGGATACTTGGTCGACATTCCTGGCTCATGAAAGACAATGATTTCATGTAAGAGAGTGCCAGGGATGCCTTTGGGCTTTATATTAATTTGTGAAACATTCCTTTCATTATGTTTCCTGTTCAAAAATTATGCACATTTGAATCAAAGCCCAATGACAGTGTCTAGTAACTGAAAAATATTTATTTCTCCTTGGAAATCTTACCTGCCTAATTATCCAATCTTTTGGGAACACAGCCAAAGCCTAGAGTGAATTTTTTGTTGTAGGAAGAAAAGTGAAAAAATAATTTGGTGCTAAGGGGAAACAACTCTCTTACAGCTCTTGTGGATCATCTTGTCATGTTTGGAGTCACTCCTTCTAGCTGCCATCGTTATCTGGTCTTGTGTCATTACAGTTCACATCCTATGATAACCTCAAGGTAAAGAACTCATTTCCTTTACCACCCTTCTTTTTTCTTCTGCTCTTTCATATTCGTGTCCAACTTGCTCTGGCTTGTTCATATTCTGGGAGTAATGGGGTGAAGTTAATATAAGACTGTTAACTCTCAGCTACTCAGGGGCTAATTATCCAGTCTATTGATTGCACAGTCCAGCCTTTGCTTTCCCTGCCTTTTAAAGGGTGGTTGACTGCCTGTTAGGACTTGAACAAGACAAGAGTAGGCGGTGGAGAGAGACAGGGATAAAATTCAAATCTATCTCTTTTGCAGCTTATTAGTGCTGGTTAAGAGCATAGGTGAATGGCAAAAATACAGTTTGGGGACACTGCATGTTAATTTCGTCTTACTTTTCCTTGTCATCTTTTACCATGGGTAATTGAGTTGGCTTCATTACCTTCTGTTCATATAGTTAATTCTCAGAAGTTGGGTTTTTTATTGCTTCAGGGCCGTGACTTAATGGATACTTAAGGCATTTGAGGGAGCTATGGGTAAGCTACATAAACTTCATTTTTCAAATAAGGAAATGGAGACACAGAGTTTTCAAATTGAAGAAGGGCCCTTGGTGGAATAATGGGTCAGAGAGACTTTTCACTCTTTGGTCTGAGTTCACAGATATATAGATCTGATAGAACTACTTGATGCTAGTTCGTCTCATCCAGTGGTTCCCTGACAACGGTCAGCGAATCTAGTATAATACGGCCATGAGGAGTTCTGAGGAGAGTTGGCACAGGGTTTGTCTCTTATTTGTGCAACTTGTGGAGTCTGATATATAAATATATTTCACTTAGCGGAATGTTATGGAATGTAGTAAGCACTCAGTAAAGGGTCAGCTTAATTCAAATTGTAGTAATCATAGGTGTAATGGTATTAGTACTACTACTGATGAAGTCTTTGGTTTTTTAATATTTCAAGAATAATAGAACCATGCATTTACCTGTGGCAAGGCTGTATAGGTTATTAATTATATCAATTAATTATGTAGTAATTTAATTTCAGATTATGGTTTTATGAGGTTTTCCTTAGTGCAACTCCCTTATTTTATAACTACAAACACATAGGCCTGAAGAGTATAATTATTTTTCTAAGTTCGCCCAACAAGGGCAGAGATGCCAATGGAATAAAAATGTAGGACTAAGCGGCTCCTAACTCACTTTTTATTTTTTACAATTGTACTGATGTTGGATCACCAGTGATTTAATTCCTAGAATTAATAAGTGACCTACATTGCCTGTGTTCTTGATGTCTTGATTGGAAATGGGACAGAAGAATAACTTTTATGAACTAAGAGACCTGGGAGAAAGGATAATAGCAGCAATCCTTAGGTGTTAGTAGTCAAACAAAATGCAATGGAATTGTGGTGGAAGTAATGTGTGTCACTTCTAAGGCAAGCCTTTTAGAAAACAGATTTGCCCTTCTCATATTATTTCATGTTCTACCAGCTGGGTGCAGAGAACCATGAATTCTTAGGGGATAGAAGACCTACAAGATAGATATGTCTTGGGTCCCTGGATTGCTACATGGAGGAAAACAACTTTCTAAACAGGAATATCTGCATCAAACTATGAGGACGATGAGAAACTTCCATCATCATAACCTAATGACATTTGGGGGCTATGTTAGTAATACTCCAAATAACATCTACACTAATTTTTTACAAAAGATGTTATAAACTCGCAATGTCTGAACTATAATACATATGTGCATAAGTAATATATTTTCTTATAAAAAGAAAATTCAGTTTGGCATAAGTACTTAACTGTTTATTTTCAAGAGGCTTCTTGTAGTTAATTTGATAAGGCATTCATATAATACTATCAAATTGTAGTTAATTTGATAAGACATCATATAATACTATCGGAAATGCTGAAATATAAATCTACATTCTTCTCAAATAATATTTTGTTATGGCAAACAAAACAAATTACATTTCAAATTATTTGGACTAAAAACAATAGTGAACAGAGCATGCAGAATAGCACATACAAGGTAGGCAAGAATGCATGAAGTTAAACAAAACAATAGTCATGTACCATTATTTGTAATAAGTATAATACTTTTTTTTTCTGCACAGCAAAAAGTCACCACACTATGAAATTTATGTGAATTTCTGTAACTAATATTTCTCTTTCAAAATGAAATCAAATTTGTAGGTTTTTTTGTTGTTATCATTTCACAGTGTCTCAAAACTATGGTAATGTTCACAGTTCCTCCTAATGCCACCTGCTATTTAATCACATATATTCACACACAGAGGCGTGAGCACATTTTAAAAGAAAAAGTCCTACATTTGACTGTCACCATACCCTAGATCCCCATGCTTTTGTCTTTAATGCTTAGCTAAAACCTAATGTCCAAGCTTTCTTCATGTTCCTCTCTTCCTGCCAGGCTCATTTATTCCTTGCTTCTCATCTCAGAGATTCTTTAAGAGTATAACCAGTGGTTCCTTTCCCAGAAGTACCCGTTTAGAAGACTGAGATTTAGAGCTGACTTAGAGAAGCAGAGTGTCTGGGTCAAGAACCTGTGGGTGCTCCTGGTGGGGCAACAGTTAAGTCATGCCAGATTGGGCTGATCAACCAGTTCTCAGCCGGGAAGCTTCCAGATTTCATGGCTATCAATGTGAACAACTGTGCTGGCCACTCCATCCAGTAATGTTGTTGCACAGCATGACCTGAGATGAGATTCCACTCCTCTCAGATTCAATTGCTGTGTGCCTCTCACAGTGCAGGCATATCACAACCCTGAGAAGGAGCAAAGCAAATATTTTTCATATAACATACCTCCCATACTTCATCTAGTACTCAACTAAGAGACAGTAATCTGCTTCCAAGACTGGAGGGAAAAAAACAGCCCTGCGTCACTGTTGAACTTACTGAAAAGATCATCATCAAGCAAAGTTGTTAATGGTTGATTCTACATGACTTTCACTCTCTCTATATAAAGAGACTTTAGAACCTGAGTTCTGAGTAAGATGTGGGAATCCTGGTCCACTGGGATTGGAAGTAACAGATGATGCTTGCATATGGCTTTCTCATGCCCATTGTCCCCAGCCAGGAATGCCTTTTCCCCTTCCTTCCTCTCTCCCTCCATTCCTTACTTCCTTTTCTTTTCTTTTTTAATGGAGACAGCTGCATCACGTTTGTGGAACCCAAGAATAAGTATGTAGCCCTTCCCAGGTTGATTATTTCTGTACACACTTTCCTTCCATTTCTCTGATAGCACTGAATCAAGCTTGCCTTCACAACTGATTCTGAGAGGTAGCTGGTACAATTTTTGGCAAAACAAAAAGATTCGCCTTTCTTCCAAAAAATCTATTTTGTTCCACTTTCAGCCTTACCTTTTGCCCTTGAACAATACATTTTACCTTTCTCCCTCTCTAATTGGGGATAGTTTTTCTGTCTCACAAATAAAAATTTGGAAAATGCAGATATCTCAGGAAAAGTCACTTCTTTGACTTAAAATCATTTGTTCTGGGAGTCAAAAATTGCTATAAGTCTTTGACCTGAAACAAAGAGGAGAGGGAGTTTGAGGTATGTGTGTCTGTGGGGGTGGGGGAAGGCCTTGGAGGCTGGGGAGAATTCATGACTCAGAAGGATTAGAGACCACAGAAAGAAGCTGGTTTAGATTTCCAACTTCTTTTTGCTCACGGCCAGCTCTGTTCCTCTTCAACTATGTGGATGCAAATAAAAAAGAGGCATTGAAAATATGCTACTGGCACAGTCTACTCTTTCATATTCCTTTGTAATATGGTTCTCTATCAAGTTACAGTTCTAATGAGAAATTGCCTCTTTGCAACTATGGAATATGTACCAATGTTCTGGAATAATCTTGCTGAGAATGCAGGAGGAACACAAGCAATAGACAGAATGTTGCAAATCAACCCATCCGAGTTTTTTGTTATGGGCGGGGGAGGCAATCATACTCCATTCCTGCTGACAGAACTCTTGCTCAGAAATAAATATTGGCAACATCTCTTTTCTATACCAAATACAATGAATATTTTTTTTTCAGGATAAATGCCATAATAACCTTGGTATGTTAGGAAAGAACCGAGATGAATGAAGCTTGGCGTTCCCTGGTTTATACCCAGAGAATAGCTATTCATTGTGTTTTATTCTCATGCTACAAAGTAAAATATGCAAGTTTATCTTTTAAAATTACTCAGGGAAAAAAAATAAAATTACTCAGGAAATGACAATGAATTGCAAAATATAGCACAAGAATCCGGAGCAGAGAAAATAGAGGATATACTAATTAATAGAAATGTCTTGTCTCCCCCATAGGAAATCAAGCTAAAATATAATAAATTTTTCTGTAACATAAATCTCTATTAATGATCAATAATTCAATGTCTTGTCTGTTTATGCTTTTAAGCCTCAATGCAAATTGCAGTGGTTTGATATCCAGTCTGAATCTGTTATCATTGGGCTGATGCAGTGGGAGAAGTTGCATTCTGCCCAAGGCTCTAACAAGCCTGCCTAGTTTTCCATCAAAAGACTAAAAACAATCAGCGGCTTTTTTGTTGTTATTTAAAAAGAATCTGTAGTGGGAAAAAAGACTGTTCTGGAAGAAACAGTTAATATATTCAGTGGTTTGTTCAATTAGACCCACAGTTTCTTGATGGCCACCGTGGTGTTCAGCAACACTCCATAAAATTAACATCTAAAGCACAAAAGACCCCCAACGAATAGTTTTAACAACAACAACAACAACAACAAAAACCACAACAATCCCCCAAATTAGCAAAGAAGCAAAATGCGAACTGAGGTGATCCTTAAGTTAGAGACCAACCTGTCAGGAGATGTTTCCAGTTTCAAATCATATAAGGTAAGAAAAGTATGAGATTGTACAGGTGCTATATCATAAAGCTGAACTTTAGCACTGTACTTATTTTTTTCTTTAAAATGCAGTACAAAATGGACTCATCTTTATTGTAGTCTTTAAATAATTATTAGGCTTAATTGCCACAATTCATAGAAATTTTAAAATTAGCTAGTGGTGCTTATCTCTCTGCAGTGCTCTGTGTTAATAAAACATGCCGCTCCATAAACACATTTCACATCATATTTGTCCATGATTATTTCATTGTTTTTCCAAGTACAGATGCCAAGAGACAAAGTGTTGCCGAATTCCTGTAATTACCAGCATTTCCCTCGATTTGTGTCCATGAAGTATGTAGTCAATCTCTATTGTCTTCTGCCTTAGTTTTGAATCTGTCCCCAGTGCAGGAATGTCAAAAACACCATTTAGCTACACAGCCTGCTCAATTTAAAAAAAAAGGAAAACCGCATGCAAGCTACTAATTAAGAAAAGTAGAGGAGTGAGCTGTGAATAAAAAGAACTGCCTTCTAAAAGGCTTTAAAGAGAAACTTGCAACTATGCTGCTTTCCAAAAAGGGATGATTCTTAGTTATCAAAGCTAAATTCTAATATTGCAGTTAGAGGCAAGATTTAACTAACGCCTTAATATTTTAAAAGCAGTGATGTGAATGAGAATTCAGGTAATGTCCATTTCTTCTCTACCTTTAAAAGGAAGCTTAGTAAATTGATTTTTTTTTTCAGTTATCAGACACTCCTTTTTCAAGAAGCTGCTTCCTTCTCTTTAAGGTCATTTTGACAATTTTGTTAAATGTGCATTCCTTTGAAAAAAAATACAGTGATGTCCTATAATGCACAGATATTTGGCAAAGTTGTCAATAAAGTTGTCTCCTCAATGGATAATTCTTCCAAATGATTTATTTCAATAGCTCTTCAGATATATTTAGAATAAACCATATTTTGATCACCGTAGATATAGGATAAATGATTTAGACAGGTCAATAAATAGCAAATAGTAAAAAAGAAAATTCTCCTTCTGTTTAATGTTGCAATATAGAACTTCCCTGCAAGAAAGTGGTTAAAAATTCCAGGTATAGATCTAAAAGTAGAATCTAAGCAGGCTCTGTAACTATATCTACCTTGAGAGCAGGAAATATATGTTCTCTTGAAATTAATTCTTCATTACTTAAAGCTCTGTTTTATTGATTGACAAAAATATGAAAAGGTCTATATATTCAGCAGTATGTTACTGATTTTGGTTTAACTGGATAACTGTGCTGGAAGAATACAGCTATATTAAACTATTTGGATATCTTATGTTTCTTTATGTTCACACCATGATACTTTGAACATGGTAGTCTAGTCACTTGCCCTTATTTCCACTGTTATTCTCCCAGAAATGAGAAACCCATTGAAGTCCATCAATAGTTCACCATGTTTATTTAGGATCTCATTTTCTACCTTAGGACCTAGGTCTAGGGGCACTTACATAGGAAGGCCACTAGATGCTGCTAGTATTCTTTCCATTGCTCAGTATTCTGCAAAGACTTTGTCTTCCAGGATGAGAGTCCTCAGATATTGAAGTCTGTCTTCTCAAATTGGAGCCATTTGGCTTCCCACCTTTAGGAGTAGTTTGGTTACTATCTTCAGACTATTCCTTATTTTAGGCAGGAGGAATTTAAGAAGGTCCAATTTTTGAGACTTATTGTCAAATGACCTTGTAGGATATTATATCAGTTTTTACCAAAATTCTGTGTTTCCTCCATGCCTGCACTTCTGCTTTGGACCTCATGCAGTGTCTCTGAGGGGTTGGATTCTTAGCAGTCTCCATTTTCCCTTCTACCTTCAACCCCAAAAGACTGGAGTTTTATTTTTCAACTTGATTTTGACAACTGGGTTCCTGCTAGCTCCTGAGGAATGGCCTGTCTTCCAGTTGCTGATAACCATGTGAAGCTTCTCTTGGCTAAAATACATGTACTGTGCATATATTCAAAGTTAGTTCAGATGGAAGGACAATATAGCTTCACTGTGGTGACCAGACCAATACAAGGGTTTCATCTGCTAATCTGCTAGCTGGAACAGTGTCCTTTTCCTTTCTGTAAGTACTCCTTACTTCTACCTCCCTCCACTAACTTATTTAATAGAGTAAAATCAATGAAGATAATGTCCTTTGATATAGGAAATTGTTCTTTGCCCAAGGTTATGGAAGTAGCCCCCTTTCCTGTGATAATATTAAAGCTTTTGTTCTTATTTGAGTGAATTATGTTTCCTAAAACTTAAAACTTAAATGTGTTGCTTGTAATGAGATTATTTTCTAAACTAGTAACAGTTCTTGAGATTTATTGTAAATAATATATTGTTGTTTCAAAACTTCAAAAGGAAATTGAAATAAGGAAAACTTCAAAACTTCAATTATCTATGCTCTTGTATGATATTTCCATTATAAATATATCTAGAACCTTTAACGCTGTGCCAATATCCTATTAAACCCTTTATAAGCAGTATCTTTTTAAGTCACATAACCATATTAAGTAGGTACAATTATTTGCTCTATTTTTCAGATTAGAAAACTATAACAGAGAGAGGTTGCCCCAACTTATCCACTGTCTCACAGTTCAAGGTAGTAGGACTTGAATTAAAATGTAAGTTGGATACCAGAGTTCAGTCCATCAATCAATGTAATACATCCTTCATCTACTTAAACCAAATTTGTTTGCAAGAATTAGAATAGCTAATAATTCATCACTTAAATTCTTCGCTTTATATTCTTTAAATATACTTTGGTGAAAAATTATTAAAAATGAGCTTTGTTAAATTATTTCTTTTAAATATGTATTTGCTCTTTCTATGCTGGTAGTCAGGCCCTTACACAGTCTCATCTTTCGCACATTTTCAGTGGAACTATTTGGCATGAAAGGTCCATGAAGTTCTTAAAGCAAAAATATGTCTTTAAGGAAAGGCTAGTATTATGTTGAGAAAGTTATTTTTTTCTCATGGATTTCTGAGTTCTTCAGGGATCTGGATTTCGCTTAAATTAGTGGAGTTCCTATCAGTCAGATTGTTCACTTTTCACTTGTGATGCTTGCTGTCTATCACTTAAGAGAAATGCATGGATCCATTTTGTTCAGTGTGGTCTCTAAAGGACAAGTTTGATATGGAAAGAATTGAAAAATGGTAGCATGTAGTAATTTATGGATTTTTTAAATATACCCTCTATAGTAATTAGGTTTCATCTAAAGACTGCAAGGAGAGTGTTTTCCCCTAATTCTGACAATAACAATTATTCTTATCTAGTTTAGTTAAGAAGGAAAATAATTCAGGTGCTCATAGCTCAGAAACTAATGACAACTTTCAAACCACTTCACAGCTCTGCAACAACTCCATAGGCTATAAAGAAGATAGGAACATATCCTCCTGCAACAAATACTGAGCTTTATTGGGTGAAAATGAATTGCCTATTATCATTTGTTGGAAAAAGAAGATTCAGATGTAGATTTGAATATGAGGATATGCGGCAGAAAAATGCTAGGTGCCATTAAAGATAACATACTATGGTGTCAAAGGAAGAAGCCATATTTTCTATCTGAGATGATTTTGCAAAATATACCTGGGTTAGTGGACATCCTTCAATAAATATTTAAAATGTGTGCACCCTAACTACAAGTAAACTTAACAGAAAAAATATTGTACATGGCACACGATACTGTAATAGATTTTAAAGACTACAGAGTCTATTCAGTTGCTTTTCAGTGTTTCTGTCTGATTTGTTGATATCTGAGCCTGGTTTCTTAAGTGTGTATTAATCAATGTAACTTGGAGGTTTACAGTAGATCTCAAGTAAGAACAACTGGGCTCTATGTTTAGACTTAACATGAATTAATCATGGTAACTTTGTTAATGATCTTTATGCCTCAGTTATTTTACTTCTAAATTTGGGATACAGTTAGTCCTCAATATTTCAGAGAGAAAATTGTGACACCCTCTAAGTAAAAGCTAACATGAATTGCTCACATGGGAAGAGAGTCTACCAAGGGAGATTGTTCAGGAAATGGGTAAGAGGGAAATAAGAGAAGGTGATTAAAACAAAAGGATGGAATAGACAGAGAGAGAGAGCTGTTCCCAGAATTAAAGAGGAAAGAGAAAGTTTCTTAGGGGTGGAGAACTAACCCCATCTTTCAATGGACAATTCATCAGGATATCACCCATGAGAGATCTATGAATTCCCATATAGGTATTATGTTTTGGAACTGATTATGAAGTCAAGAGGATGACCTTGGAGGAATTGTTTTCATTTATCTAAATACCAAATGTAACTACAAATACTAACCATAGCTTTACTCAAAATGACATGAATTATTACTTTCAAATTGATACCTGGAAACCTGTATTTAAGCACCAATGATCTGAAGGACTGACTACTCCAAAGCAAGCAAAGAAAGAAATAAAAAATCGTTATACATATTCATTAAATAATTTCTACACATCCTTCAATTTTTATAAAGATATTGAAATTTTAAAGTTATCTAAATATTTTAAATGGTTGGATTTTGAATGTGTAAAACTTAACTCCCACATAGAGAATGAGACTATTTTATTCTAAAGAAAAGGGCCAAGGAAGAAGATAGTTAATTTATATATTGAGACAAAGTATTTAAAATATAAGTAATACATATTTTAGAAAGAAGCTGGTCATAATGTGACAAAAGGATTGTCAGAGATACTTACATTAGATGCAAATCCATTTCAAAAGAAGCAAACAAGAAACTTTCCTCATATTGGCTAAAGGCTGATGAGGGGAGGGGATATTTGTATTCTGGATATTGTCACTTAACTGTAATCCTGAGCAAGTGCCTTCATCCCTTTGAGTCATCTTTAAGGGGGAAAGAGTAAGAGGATCATTAACTGCAGATACTTGGTTAGAAAGCTTCATACTGAAAGCATGGCCTCCAATAGGAGGGAAGACAGGATGAAAATATAGCAGAAGTACTGCTGAGGTTTGCTATTACTTTTTTAAAAAAGTTTTTGTTGACATATAATCCATATATAATACAATTCACCAATTTAAATTATATAATTTGATGTCTTTTAGTACATTCACAGACTTAGACAACCATCCCCCAATTCAATTTTGGAACATCTTCCAAAAAGAAACCTCATGCCTATTAACAATGATTCCCCATTTAGTAACCTTCCTTTCAAGGCCTTCCCTAGGCAAACACTATATGTACTTCTATCGATTTGCTTCTTTTGGACATTTCAAATAAAGAGACTCCTACAGTAAATGGTCTTCTATTACTGGTTTCTTTCATCTTGCAAAATATTTTCAGTGTTCACCCATTTCATAGCATGTATCAATACTTTATTCCTTTTTGTACATATGCCACATTTTGTTCATTCATTTATCAGTTATTAGACGTTTGGGTAGTTTTTACTTTTTTGCTATTATGAATAGTGCTGCTATGAACATTCTTGTCCAACTTTTTATGTGGAAATATGCTTTTATTTCCATGATTACTTTTTGTATCAGAAATATTTTATATCTGAGTAGTTTAAGGTAAATAGATTAAAAAGTATGACAAAGACAATAAAGGAAACAATATACATTTAAGTTTGTGAGGAGTAACCTATTTACTACATTGTCCTTGTGGAAAATAGTTTCTTCAAGATAAAATTTATAAAGACATGAAATAATTATAAATGTAAAAGTTTTTTTGAGCTACTCAAATGAAAGGCAGGATATTAATTTAAGTTTTGGGGTACTTATTACTGTGACTCTGGACTAGAAGATGTTGAAACTGAATTCTATCATAAAGGAGGAGATAGCTGTTATAATTAAGAAGAATGTTTTGCCAATGAAGTCAGGCTTCTGCTTATGATTTCAGTGTATTTGAGTTTGGTATCCCTTGATAGTTTATACTATAGAGGTCATACTGTTGTACATCTGGCATTGTGTCTTTTAGGGAAATTCCATCTCCACAACACCAGGTGGACTTTCAATACATGATACATCCCTTTGGAGCAAATTAGCTGGGAATAGAAAGATGTGGGTATATATTTTCTTCGTACTAAGTGATTAGTGAAAATAGACATAGTGATGAATATAAATAAAAATTAAGAAAAATAAACAGCTGTTCTCTATTTAGATGTGGTAAACAGATTCTAAAATGAAAAAAAAAACAGACAATTTTGATAACCAAGGAAATACTTAATAAATGGGTCAATAAATTTCTGACTTTTCAAGTTATCCAAATAACTAAACATTTTAATTCCAATACATATGTTAACATAAAAATCAAATCTGAATTTAAACTAAATGCTAAGATGTTTGAAAAATGTCTTTAAAAAAGCTTTTTAAAAACTTGTTTAAGAAAAAATAAAGTTGGTTTTATCTTTCTATCCTTGAAGATGTAGGCTCTGGTCCCAAATAATAATAATCACATAAAATTCATAAGCATACTGAGAAGAGTGGCTAGAGAAGTCCTAATAAATGAATAAGCACATGTGTAGTGCTGCAATTAGAATATAAAGCAAAATCCTGGGGTGTCTGGGTGGCTCAGTTGGCTAAGCATCCAACTTTTGATTTCTGCTCAGGTCATGATCTCAGGGTTGTGAGATGGAGCCCTGCCTTGGGTTCTGCGCTGGGCATGGAGCCTGCCTAGGATTCTCTCTCTCCCTCTCCCTTTGCCTTTACCCCTCTGTCTCCCTCTCTGGGAAAATAAATAAATAATAATAATAAAAAAAAGCAAAACTCTGAAAGGCATTCTGTTGAAGTTAAGTTTCAAATATCTAAATATGCTTTTTCTGGGACTGGATTTTTAACATTAAAAGTTGATACTTTTTCAGACACATTATCTCAGAGTACATCATATTCTGATACTCATATGCCTATCTGAATATCAGATTCTATATTTATATTTATTCTCCAATTGGTATATAGCTCAATTTTGCACTCCCAATAAGAAATCTTTTGTACAAGACTTCATACAGTTTGTAAAAAATATTTCTTCAAAAATAAAGTAGGTGATACTGCTCTAGCTCTTGTAGTTCTAAGCATGAGACAGCTTGTCATTGGTCTTCCCTTGTCAACCCTTCTCAGATATAGGAACCATTTAGATAATAATGACTAAGGTTCTTAGCAATTCATTTTATTTTAAATTTTTCTGGGGGAGGGAGCTGGATTGAAGGAGAACAGTAGGAAAAGCATGAAATGATATGATTTGATGGATTTAAGAGCATTTATAGAAGATATAAGCATAATGAAAATAATAGACGTTTGCAGGGTTTTTTTTTTTTTTTTGAATAAAGACAAGCATAAAATCTTACTTCTTTTGTTCTTTAAATTTTCGTTTTTCATTTTGATTGCCTGATTGCTTAAGTTTATATTCTAGTGGTATTAACTACCTTGTTCTATTTGCATTAGTGCAATGATAATCATAGCTAAAATTTCTACTTAGTTTTTCATACATGCTGGGCACTGTTCTAAGTACTTTCACATACATTATAATAATTGTTATCATCAAAACAAATTACGAGGGAGAGAGAT
The DNA here is from genome assembly GCF_011800145.1 of Mirounga leonina. Taxonomy (NCBI): domain Eukaryota; kingdom Metazoa; phylum Chordata; class Mammalia; order Carnivora; family Phocidae; genus Mirounga; species Mirounga leonina. The sequence continues at coordinate 70,745,952 of NW_023270426.1, forward strand.
TATTTTCACGTAAGGAAATGAAAGTGTGGAAAAGTTAAGTAATTTGTCCAAGGTCACCATACAATTAATTGTCAGAGATGGGATTTGAATTTAAGCAGTCTGATATCAGAGGTAAATAGTTAAAAATTACTGCATCTGTCTTTCATATGTTAATATTAACAACAGTCTCATTTGGGTTTTTTTTTTTTTTTTTTTTGTGGATAAAGGTGGGTGATGTAGAGAGTATCTCTAAATATAGATTCATTATTTGCCACATTTGTGTGTGTAATATACTTATCCCTTAAGAGTATTTGCCCATTAAAAAAAAACAACAACATTGTATTAAAGTCAAAATAAATTATTCTGATTTTACCTGAGAGAGAGGAAACTTCTAAAATAAAATACATTATTCAGTCCCGGCCTTGCCAACACCAAAGTTTAAGGTTTCAGGTTCCTAGTCCTGTTCATTACATGGCACTTCCCTCTAGGAATTAAATATAACATCAGCTAAATGTGTCAAATCTAACTCAAAACCTAAAGTTATGTTGTTCAGATCCTCTAGAAAAATAATAACCTTTGTGGAATAGAGAAAATGAAGGTGTATCATTTTGTTTTAAAAATAGGTATTATGATATTTTAAATATACCATAAAAGATAATGTCAGCATTTTTGAAGGAATAAGACAAAATAAGTCAAACTTATTTGCTAAATTCTCCATAGTGCTTCAGTATCAATGTCTTTCAAGTACATTTTTTTCATAACACCTCTTCTGAAGACATATCTTTCATTACCCCAATGTGTACCCTAAAATTAACTATCATTTTTTTTCTGATATGAATTTGCATTTAAATTAATATAGGACATTTAGTTTTGTTCATGTGAACTTCATAACTGGACCCTTATTATCATAATGTTTTATTATTTTTCTTCACTTGAAATTCAGGTTCCATTTTGTTTTCTTTTATTCCATGTCAGGATGCAGTTACTTTCAGCAATGATGAGAACATGGCAAAAGGCTAATTTACAGTGTCCACTACTGTGTCTGTCTCATCATTCAGTTAATGAGGGCCCCTTTAGGGATCCTAACTAGAAGCTTTGGCAATTTTATAAACTCAACAGAATCAGTGTCAAACCATGATTCTAAGGTGGTGCTGTTTTTTTTACCTTCCAAAGCATTTTCCTCTCTGATTATGGAAAAATGACTTTGATGTGGTGTGATAGACTACTGGGTATTGATGCCTTTTTAAAAATCTACTTTAAAACAGAAAGATACCCAGCTGTGACAAAATGACAATGAAGAGGAAACAGGTTGATTTAGTTACTCCCCTGTGTATCTCTTCAGGAACATTTAAAGATGACTTAAAATTCAGGAATTAGGAATGTGTGTGTGTGTGTGTATCATATATATAATATACGATGAGTGAATATTTACACTAGTGCAGTGAATGAAGCTCCTAGGGAGTCATGGATAGCTTTCTCAGCTGTAATTTGGGATTTAGTGATGGTACTATAGTAAACATTTTTTTTCATGGAACTGGGTTTACTGATCTGGAGTTTCTCAAGGAATGTTGGTCAAGGCATGTTTAATTATGCCATCAGAGAATTCACCAGTGTGCTGAGTGCATGCCACCACTTGCTGCACATTAAAATATTGCAATGAAGGCAGATGATCAAGTTTTGCAATACTATCCATACCACAGAAGCAGTTTGTGTTTGACCAAAAAAAAAAAAGTAGATTAAAAACATGATATTTTTATTAAAAATAACTGGAATAGAAGCTTTTAAGACAAAGGAATTATGACTTTGAATAGTGTTTTGAATAGTCCTTGTAAAGTGTAACCACTCAAATGCAATTAAGTAGCCACTGTGGTAATTATTTCATCTATATTTTATTTTTTCTCTCTCTCTCTCTTTCCTGTGAACACTCTGCTCTTTGACACAGCAGACTGTGATACAAGAACTTTGTCAAAAGCACTTTGAATATGGTTCTCACAGCCTTAGTGGCTAGCATCTTTTTTGCCTTTTGAGGAGACAGAGTCATAAATTGCTGGTCACAAATACAAATGAACATTGCTTGCCAAAACTAACAAGCTAAAAACCAATAAATAAATAAATATTTGAATTTTATTCTAATCTCATATAAACCAGACTACATGCTTTCTAAGAATGGGAAGACCTGTAGCTTTGCAGTTCATCTGAATGACAAATATTAATTAGGAATACTTCACGAATAATTTATATGAATATTTAAACTGTACAATGTTAGGAAGCAAGGTGTCTGTAGAGGTAGTTGGCAGGTATTTCTCGTATGTGTTAAGCTACCAAAATTGGGCTGTTGAAAAATATTATTCTTTTATAACTACATCTTTATTAGAAATGCAGGAAGTACTTACAATGTTATTTGAACAGCCTCCCAACATGTAAGTTATGTGGCAAAGCTTAGATGTGGTAAAAACATGATGGATTAGAAAGAGGCTTTACATCTTTAAAAAAGAAAGATGTTCAATTGCATTGTCAAAGGAACCATACTTATTTGAATTAATGGCTGCTGACTTTTGCCTGGGGTTTTTTCCAGATGTCAACAGAAAGGATAAACATAATCCTCAATTAACTCCCCCTGTATCTGCCAAGCAGTCAGGCCAAGTCCAGGTGAGCAGCAGAGAGAATCAAGGGGAAAGGAACCCTGCCATCCCCTTCCCCATTCCTTTAAAGCAGAATTAATGCCATGCTAATTAAAATGGTTTCATTTTGTTCAGAGTATTTCTTGAAAGTTCAGGCACTAGGAAATGTCAGTTGTTATGTTTTGGTTGAAAATGGATTTTAGAAATACTTTAAATGGTATTGTTATTGATCTCTTGAAAGGAACAGTTGAGTATACTGCTCTAAAAACACACATACACAATAAAATCCTAATATTTTCCATTGAGATTTAAGAACACAATGACAAATCTTCCCTCAAGTGGTCCATGGGGTTCTCGGAAGCATCAGGATTCCTTGATTAGTTTTTTCAGAGTGCCTTGAGGAAGCAAATTTCAGGAGCAAGAGTATTCTCTAACAGTGTGGTACCTGAGAGCAGTTAGATAATGTAACATTGACCAAGCACCCATAACTGGGGTTCGATTTCCATTTGTAAAACGGAGAGGAGTAAGGTCCTTTTTGGTGGGTACCTTAACCACCTTGAGAGGACCAAATCTCTGAAGATTCAGTCTTATTCTCCATCTGTTAATATTTGTAGATTTTGCAAGAAAATGGCTGTAAAAGCTCCCTTTAGGGAGTGAAAGGATACATTTCTCTGGTTCAGTTTTCTTTTGTACTACTCAGACTGAAGCATTTTTTCCATCTTTTCCACTTCCCTCCCTCCCTTCCTTGCTTCCTTTTTATCTTTATTTCTATTTTTGGTCTTAGATGCTTATTAAAATCAATAACAACTGAAACATCTGCTTGAGTTAAGATGCTTATTGGTTTTCTTAAATTAGAAGTTCAGAGATACACTGGATTCAACTGATATTTGATCAGAGACCAGCGCAAGTACTTAGTTTCTTTCCATTTCTGTACTTTACCTTCTACAGGGTCAGCTTCATCTTAATTCAAGCTTGTCTTTAAAGACTACCTCTTTTCTGATAGCTTTCATGGGAGATCAGGAAAAACTTTTTCCTTGAAGCTCATCTCTTCTCATAGCCAAAATTTGACTGGACCCAAACCTGAAGTCACTGCCAAGCAGGTGGAATTTCTGATTTGCTTAAGCCAAGGCATTTCACTTAGGGCTCAATACCACCCCAAATGCCTGGCCCCAAATGGAGGAGATGTGATTCACTAAAAGGAATCTGCATGCTATACTCAATTTCTAGCCAGTTTTACCTGGTCCTGATACTTTAAATTTAATTCAACAGCAGTGACTCTATTATATATATTATTTTACATAATATTTTACATAATAAAAAGCAGTCAATTAGACCAGTTCCTCCCCTTCTTCCCCTCTCTAGATAGATAGATAGATAGATAGATAATTATGTTGAGTTTGTGTACTCAACACCTTCACTTTAATGTATAATAGGCCCTTACAATTTAGCATGTCTCAAATCAAACTCTTTTTTTTTTTTAAAGATTTTATGTATTTATTCATGAGAGAGAGAGAGGCAGAGGGAGAAGCAGGCTTCCAAGGAGCAGGGAGCCCGATGCGGGACTCGATCCCAGGACCCTGGGATCATGACCTGAGCTGAAGGCAGACGCTTAACCATCTGAGCCACCCAGGCACCCTCAAATCAAACTCTTGATTTCCATTCCCTGTCCACTATTTTCCACCTCTACTCATTCCTGTCAGTAAAAATTCACCCAGTTGCTGAGCACATTTTGAAGTTAACTTTGAGTGCTTGCTTTTCTTGACATTTCAAATCTGTTTGGCTCCATATTCATTATGTATCCTGTCTTCTCCTCCCTCCACTACTACAGCTCTCATAAAGCTACCAGCACCTCGTTTCTGTAATGGCCTCTTACTTTACTTGGGACTTCAACTCTCACTCCGTTATTTTACTCTACTCACTATAAACAGGGTGATATTTTAAGATTTTTTCAGAAACACTAATGGCCTCCCATCACACTGAGAATAAATTCCAAAAAAGATCCTTCATAATCTGCCCCTTGGATATCTTACTGCTTACATTGTTTCCCCACTTATAAGTCCTGTTTCAGTCTTATATCTTTCTGGTAGTTCCTCAAAAGTAATAAACACATTTACTGTGAGTATTTCACTAAAAATCTATTTTCAAATAGATTGATAGGCCGTCTTTCAAAGTTGTACCACCTTACACTCACTGACAATGTGTAAGAATTCTTTTTGCTCCACATTCTTGCCAAAACTTGGTCTTTTCAGTCTTTTGAATTTTACTCATTTTGGGTTCTGCTATTCATTCCTTCTTTTTCCTGCTGTTTTTCTTTTCTTTTCTTTTTTCTTTTCTTTTCTTTCCTTTCCTCTTTTCCTTTTTTTCTCTTTTTCTTTTCATGTATGAGTGTGTATGTGTGTTTGAAGGGCTTGCCTTTAGCAGTTTTGCTTGTGCATAGGAACCATTAATGAGTAGAAATTAGGTATCTGGGAAATTACTTGTAATGATTAATCATCTGTTTTGTTAAAGATGGATTCTTTTTCTTCTTTCGGTGAAGTAATATTTACTGAGCAAAAATAGGGTCTGCCTAAATAAAGTGTCTTGAAGTCCTAGAGTTCATAGTCATGTCAATTTATTATTTTTTTCTGGATATTTTTGTTTTTATATAAGAAGTAGCAGACTCATTCATTTTTTATTTAAGCTATCTTGCCTTTCCTATTTGCTCGGATGTTAAACATGACTGAGAGTCTTTGGGTCTTGTCCTGTGCCTTTGAAACAGGAATATATATGTGGGATAGCATTTTAAGAAGGTTTTATTTTACACCATCTATTTGTTATGTTGTAATTTACTAGTACCTTATTGGGTCCTCTCTGTTGAAACATGATAAAGTATAATTAACTATAGGCAAAGTCCAGATTTGGGTATTCTTTCTTATATCATTAGAATAAAAAATTGCATGGACACCATTAATTATGTAGATTCCAAAGTGTGGATAAAACATGACATTATTTCTCTAAGTCTGGAGGTATTAAATTATCTTATTATGTAAACAAATAAATACATGGTTTAGGAAAAAAGAGTTTTATGTCGTATTTCTCTTGTTATTTTGTAAATACTTAATCTTTTGGAATGATTACAAATTTATTGAAAGACATAAACTGTTTTCTGTTTGATGAATTTTTATTATTTTTGTTTCTCTTTAAGAGGTTAGAGTAGTGTGGATTTGGAAGAAGAGATGGAAATAAAATCTTTCTGAAGTTCTTCTAAATCCTTCAAGATAAAATATGCAAAATTTGTTGAAACTGCCTTTTATATGTAAATCCTAATATGTAGCACATAGTAGATTCTCAATAAATATTTGTTTTATGGCTATTTTAATGGTTGAGTAATATTCCACTGGATGAAGAAACCACAATTTATCCTCTCCCTTGTGATAGACATTTGGAATTATTTTTTCTAGTTTTGGACAATTATAAATAAATCTGCAATGAAAAATAATATTAAATGTATATATATATAAATAGCTATAAAACAAATATTTATTGAGACATATCTAGCAAAATGTTGCTACAGCCAATGTCAGAGAGATTACTACATGTACTCTCTTCAAGGATTTTTATGGTTTCAGGTCTCATATTTAGGTCTTTAATCCATTTTGAGTTTATTTTTTGTATACGGTAAAAGAAAGTGGTCCAATTTCATTCATTTGCACGTGACTGTCCAGTTTTCCCAACACCATTTGTCTTTTTCCCATTGTGTATTCATTTCTCCTTTGTTGAAGATTAATTGACCATGTAACTGTGGCATTTTTTCTGGGTTTTCTGTTCTATTCCATTGATCTATATGTCTGTTTTTATGTCAGTACCATACTGTTTTAATTAGTACCACTTTGTAATATAACTTGAAATGTGGAATTGTGACATCTCCAGTTTTGTTTTTTCTTTCTCAAGATTGCTTTGACCATTTGTGATCTTTTGTGGTTCCATACAAATTTTAGGGTTGTTTGTTCTAGATTTGTGAAAAATGCTGTTGATATTTTAACAGGAATTGCATTAAATGTGTAGATTGCTTTGGGTAGTATAAACATTTTAACAATATTTGTTCTTCCAATCCATGAGCATGGAATAACTTTCCATTTCTTTGTATCATCTTGAATTTCTTTCAGCAGTGTTTTATGGTTTGCAGAATATAAGTCTTTCACCTCTTTGGTTAAGTTTATTCCTGGATATTTTATTCTTTTGGTGCAATTGTAAATGGTATTGTTTTCCTAATTTCACTTTTTTTTTTATTAGACTCCACAGTGGGCCTAATGTGGGGCTTGAACTCACGACCCTGAGATCAAGACTTGAGCTGAGATTAAGAGTTGGACTCTTAGCTGACTGAGCCACCCAGGAGCCCCTTGATTTCACTTTTTACTGTTTCATTATTAGTGCATAGGAATGCCACAGATTTCTGTACATTGATTTTGTATCCTGTGACTTTCGAATTTATTTATCAATTCTTGTTGTTTCTTGGTGGAATCCTTAGGGTTTTCTAAATTCAGTATCATGTCATCTGCAAATAGAGTTTTACTTCTTCCTTACCAATTTGAATACTTTTCACATCTTTATGTCACTAATTGCTGTGGCTGGGAGTTTCAGTACTATGTTGAATAAAAGTGGTGAGAGTGGACATCCTTGTCCTGTTCCTGACCTTAGGGGGAAAGCTCTCATTTTTTCCCCATTGAGGATGATGTTACCTGTGGGTTTTTCACATAAGGCCTTTATTATGTTAAGATATGTTCCCTCTAGACCTACTTTCCAGAGGATTTTTATCATGAATGATGTTATACTTTGTCAAATGCTTTTGTCTGCATCTATTGAAATGATCATATGGTTTTTGTCCTTTCTCTTATTGATGTGATGTATCATGTTGATTGTTTTGTGAATATTAAATCACCCTTGCATCCTGGAACAAATCCCACTTGATTGTGGTGTATGATTTTTTAGATATATTCTTGGATTCAGTTTGCTAATATTTTGTTGAGGATTTTTGTATCTATATTCATGAGAGATACTGGCCTGTGGTTCTCTTTTTTTGTGGTATCTTTATCTGGTTTTGGTATCTGGGTGATACTGGCCTCATAAGGCACCTCTAGTTCTTAGAGTTCATGAAGGCCATTAATTATTTTTTCCAGTGAAAAGACAAAGTCAATTTTTTCTTCAAATTATAGTCACATTGGCTTCATGATATATCCATCAGCCTAAGATTCCTTAGGACAAGGACATATCCTGCAGAGATGTGAGTTCTATGTCCCTGGTGACACTGTTTGGTACTCAGAAGTTGTGGCATTGTCTCAGATATTGGAGGTGCAAATGCACCTTGCAGTTACTAAGGAATTACATTCTCTGTTGCATTTGATTCTGTGTTAAATCCTTCTGTGAAAAAGAGGCAGATAAGTAAGAGACTCTCTTGGGTATAGCATATATGGGAAGGGGCATCTCAACCAATTCAGTGACCATTCTTAAAGTCAGTCCCCCCAGTTCCACTGAAACAGGGCTAACACAGTATTTTAAAGATCTGAGATTAAATACTGTGTCTTTAAGTTGTATCCGCTGCTTCTTTAAACCTCTGGAATTGCTTTCATGATGATGAATTCTGGTTCTACTGATATGCCACATCACAAATGTGACAGGGGACACTTGAGAATTATAGCAGAGTGTACTTTGGAGAGGTCCCATTTTCTATATGTAAAAGCCACTGGGTTCACTCTTTATATAATTCTAACTTGAAATGAAAATTAATATATGGTAATCAGAGTTCATGTCATGAGAATACTTATCTTGAGAATACCTCTTTTATCTAAGTGTTCATTAGCAAAGGTAATAAATCTAATAATCTCTCCCAAATAATCATGCATTAAAAAACTATTCCTGAACAGGGATACAAATGTATGTCACCTGAATTAACTAAAGAACAATTTTGAAGAATTTAAAGATCAATTTTAAGCAGGTGCTAGGATTTTATTAACTATTTTTTACTTGCTAGAAAAGAGAGCCATCTCTCTTTATCAATCAAGGCTCATACACTTCATTTAGAATTTTTGACATTTGTAGTTATAAATAGAGCATGCGAACAAGAGCAGGACATTTAGGTGACTCTTTTGGTAGAGTTCTGAAGGATGGGGTTATGCACACTAATAATATGATTATCAAAATTGTTTCTGATGATGTATAGTATTGAAAAATGGGTCTGATGATTTCTTAGTCTGTACTCTACCTAAGGGAAATGGAAATAGATGAAAAGATGTATAGCAGTTAAAAAGATCAGGATACTGAAAGAGCAGTTATCATTATTACAGTAAATTTGGTCTGGAACATTTGAAAATGAGCCTGAGCACTTGGTTGATAACCATTGCCCTGAAGAAACCTACAAATGATTTCCCTTGGAAGTAGGCTAAGGAAGATAATTCCAAAAGAACCTTCTTGATTATAGTTAATAAGCTTTCAGCCTGTAATGATGTCCATGCACATGGAATGAACAAATTCCTGAAGTGGACTTCTGAATTCAGTAAGTCCTCAGGATTTTCTTAAGTAAAAATTGTCCTTTGTGTGTCTTAACAGTGGAAGTCCATATGTGTGGGTCCATTTGTATATGCAAATCAGAATGCACATGTATGCTGTATTTAGAGAATACAAATTCTCATTCTCTTGTACATTTAGCTATTTGCATTGATGTCTGTGAGATTGGATATTATTCAGTAGGAATGGCATAGTAATTCTCATTTCATTTACATTTTATAAGTTTGTACCAGGTGTGTGTCACTCCATGTATAGCATTTATGACTCAGAAACAGCTCTATTTCAAGTCTGTATTTGTGAGTAGACATGTGTTTGTAGGTTTCTATTTTAGGAATTTAAAGGTTAATTATATTCACCTGAATAGTGTTATTCACCTTTGGATGGGATAGCTTAAGTCAGGGAACTATATTAGGCAAACATCATGGTAATGAAAATCTCAGAGGAGAGGAGGCTTTGGAGCAGGACAACTTGGCCTTGAATCCTGGTTATAATACTTACTAGCTACTTGGCTTTAGTCCCTAGTTTCTTCACTTATAAAATGTGAATAATGATGACAATAGGACCTACCTCATAGGATGTTTTTAAGATTAAGTGATATTACAAGTGAAAAGCACCTAGCACATTGCTTGAATGAAACACAGTAAATCTTGAATAGCTGGTAGATATTGCTGTAATTCTTTCTATATCAGTAAACTTCATGAAAGGGGTGGTGGTGGTGATAGAACTGCCATCTATTGTATTTCCAACCCAACCAGCTGCCTCACCATTATGTGCTATGGGCCAGAAGAGCAAAGAGATTACAGATGGTCTGGAACAAGTCATTCCTTCTGCCTGAGAAATAATTTAGAATGAATTTTGAGATTTAATCTTCACAGTACATCAATATTCTTTAATAGACACTTTAATAGACAAAATTAGAAGGCTGAAAGAGAAACAACACACTAAGTCTTCAAAATTTGGTATTCCAAGGTGTTTTGGAAGAACTTATTCAAGATAGACATACATGCCAGGGTTGAAGAATCAAAATGAAGCATAGAGTTATTTAGAGAACACTCACAATTCCAAAAAGGCAGTCTGGGTAATTCATAGCAAATAGTGGTGGCTTTATAAGACAACTATCATCAATAAACATTTATAAGCATCCACTAGGGCCAAGACCATACCTGGCACTAGAAATTACTGAATGATTGCTTAACTCCAAGTCTCACTTTAGTTCTGGAGACCTGGTTATACATTGGTGCTTAAGGGAACAGTCATGATGGGAAATGATCACAGTAAGCTTTTATTGTGACTACTGAAAAACACGTCACACATGGTTTCAGATTTTTGATGGAGCAACTGAAAATATGATTATGTTAAAATATGTCATATTCATCAACATGACTTTATTTAATGTACGAACTGTTTCAATGAAATTTTTAGAAGACTTGAAAACAACATTTCTACACACACACACACATGAAACCATGGGGGAATTCTTGCAGAGAAATATTTAAAGATCCCAACTTTATTTCAGGCTACAGCAGAATAACTTACAGAAGACAGAGTGAGTACTAATGATTATACTAAGTGAGACTCTCTAAACTCTATTTTGCCAGTGGACTTGGTGTAATTCATGTCAGCATGGAAAGAATGGAGTAAGAATGGACAGTTTGGGGTCACTCATATATTGTGCTTGGCTCATGAGCAACATTAATGTACCTTGTTAGGTAATTCTACATATCTCAGCATTGAACGCTATGCAAGTAACATTAAGATTACCTTTTATTTTCAGAAAGAAGCTCTTAATTACTACATTGGTTACATCTATCTTTAATAAAATGTCCCCCCCCCTTTTTTAGACCTAGGGCTTCTCAAACTTTGTATAGACACATCATGGGGACCCATTCTATTAAAATGCAGATTGTGATTCATTATGTTTGGGGAAGGATCTGAAATTTTGCATTTCCGACAAGTTCTCAGTTGATGCTGTTGCTTGTAGTTCATGCACCACATTTTGAGTAGGAAAGCCTGAGCCAACACATTGACAGTTACTTTATTTTAAATGGAAATGCCTTAAATTAGGGAAAAGTCTGCCTTGGTCTTTACTGGGATGTGGTTGCTTTCAGTTCCAGAACCATGAGGAAAGTCTTTCTAATGACATTCTATCAACCTGAGAGAACAAATCTTATATTCCAGGATATTCCTTGTTTTATGTAAGACTTCTTTCAGATTTCCTGACCTATGTCAATAGTGAAGCCACATTTTTTATTTTGTTGTAAATTTATGAGGATAAGCTTATCAGAAAGTAAGCATCATCTTGGAAACAAAATCTGAAATGTTTTATTTCCATTCCTTTACAAATTAACATGGATGGCTGTGTTTTCGATCTTGGATTTTCCAATCTATTATTTTACTTTAGTTTTAGTTTTTTTTAAAGATTTTATTTATTCACTTGAGAGAGAGAGGGAGAGAGTGCACAAGCAGGGGAAGAGGCAGAAGGAGAGGGAGAAGCAGACTCCCCACTGAGCAGGGAGCCTGATGTGGGATTCAGTCCCAGGACCTGGAGATCATGACCAGAGCAGAAGACAGATGCTTAATCATCTGAGCCACCCAGGTGCCCCTATTATTTTATTTTAGTCCCTCATTTATTATTGGGTTAATATTTTGAAAGAATACCAGAGGTAAGTTTCCCTTTTATATAGTTCTTTTTTCTTTGCATCCTGGAACCTTTCTCCCAGTAGAGCTAGTTCAGGAGGCTGAGGCATATTACCCACTGAAACAAGCACGTAAAATAATCTAAATGGAATAGTCAAATTCTTGACTTTTCAGCTCGTAGGTAGACTTTTATAAATCTATTGCGAAGTCAGAAGTTTGAAAGTCAAAACTCTTTTGGCTGGAATGGGTAGACTTTAGTCAGAGAGAACAGTTTTGTTTTGTTTGAATTCCAAAAGATGGGCTCTGAATATCAAGAGCAAAACCTAGAGAACTCAGGGCACAGAATTTACACAGCAAACCACAAGACTGTATGAATGCCATGAAAGCATTGTGCCTACTCACATGGAGCCAGTTTTGATCACTGGTTGAGAGAAGATCAGAGGGAATGTGACTAGAACTCAGAGGCTGCCTGGAATCATGATCTGGGTGGTGGGGGTGAGGAGTGGGGCTGGGCAGTTTATAAATACACAGATATGTTTGAGAGAATCTGAGAATAGAAGACACATGTGACCTGCTTCACAGAACATAGGTTGGTGAGAACTACAAGCCTCTTTTGGAAGATCTCTGTGTAATGTATTACTGAAGAGACGCAGCAGCGGAGGCTGAGAGGAGTACCTGTGATATACCTGGTGGACTCTCTTGAAGTCCTGTCCTCTTAAGATGGGGAAGGAGATCTTACAACAAAGAAGCCTAGTCAGAATGCAGAGCGGATACATGCTTGGACTGGATCGAGGCCATCAGCAGAAAATATCAGCATCTTATAAAGGAGACTAGAAGAGATGAGTTATATACAACACTGAGAGTGAAGAGTCCTGGGCCAGATGCCCAACAATACAAACGGCCTTTGAGAATATAGATTACCTCAAGAAAGAAAGGAAGGGAAGGTCAGAATGGGATGGAAGTGGTGGAAGAATCCTAAGGAGTGACCCCATTTGACGGAGTTATGCTACACGGAAATCAAGATTTAAACTAGAAGTGATTGTGCTTAACTTGAATTGCAGACTGAGTTACCATCTCATCACTGGGAATTGAGGAATTGAGGCTAAATGAGCTAAATTAAGTTTAGCAAGGTAATAATAAAGTTAAAATTTATTAACCTGAGTTCTGTGCCTACATCAATTCATAGTATCTATAGTAAGAGAATGATAATAATAATGCTAGCCCTACTTGCTTCAATTTTAATTAGGAGAAAAAAAAACACATTCCTATTGAAATTCAGAGTAGGAGTCAACCTCAGGGATAATCAAGTTTTGTCATCGCTCTTCTTACAATTTTTGAATACTTTCCCTCGTGTTCTGCATAAAGCTCTAAGTCCTTCATGAAGCCTGTGAGAGCCACGGGGTCTTGCTCCTTGCCAGCCCTGTAGCCCCATCTTGTTCTGTTTGCCCTGTCACTGTCTTTGTTCCAACCACACATTCTTTTGGTTTTTCAAACTTGACCTGCACTCTCCCACCTCAGGGCCTTTTCAGTTGTAATTCTCTCTGCTTGGAAGATTCTCCCTTCCAACCGCAGGTCAAGTTTCCTTGTTAAATGCTTCCAACATCACCCTGCGTTGCTTCTTTATAGTACTTAATCACAGTTGAAATATGTGTTTGTTGTTGTTGTGGATGACATGAGTCTTCCCTCACAGTCTGTGGACTTCCAGTGCTTCAGAGACTGAGCCTATGTTTTTTGCTGACATAGTCCCAGTGGATAGCACAGGCCTGATGTGGTTACTCAATACTTGAGGAGTGAGCAAGTGAATGAGTGAATGGTATGATCCAATTTTACACATGAAGATGTAGGGACTGATGAGGCTGAGTTTTCCAGATATTGCTGAACTATAACCAAAGGTGTTTTATTATACCTTGGGAAGAAGATGGGAGTAAAATTTTCTCTAATCCTCGAAGATATTCAAAAGAAATTCAAGAACATCACCTTATTTAAGAAATCATTACCCCATCTTCTACTGTCCCAGCCTTTTTAAATACATATTATGTTTATGTTTATTACTGAAACTTGTTCTTTTTTTAAAGATTTTATTTATTTATTTGAGAGAGAGAGAATGAGAGAAAGCACATGAGAGGGGGGAGGGTCAGAGGGAGAAGCAGACTCCCCGCTGAGCAGGAAGCCCGATGCGGGACTCGATCCCAGGACTCCAGGATCATGACCTGAGCTGAAGGCAGTCGCTTAACCAACTGAGCCACCCAGGCGCCCCTGAAACTTGTTCTTAAAAGAATCATTGGTCATACCTATATCATATCTTATATATAGTGTTATGGTTAGACTTTAACACATTTATTAACTGCAAGTTGGTCTCCTTGGCTAGCTTCTTAAATTTTGTGGGATTTTTTTGAAAGATGAATACCTATCAGACTGACAATTGCCTCTATAGGTATTTTTTTCTTCCCATGTTAGCCAGAAAGGTACATGATATTTTGAAAAGATGTTTGCTATACCATCAAAAGTGAAGCAATAAAGACCACGGAGACAGCCATACATGTCACTAGACAAAATAAGAGAGTCTCAGCTTGTATTCTCTTATACAAAATTACACAATTTTAAATTGCACTAAATTGGTACTAATTTGGCAATCTTAGCTTTGATATGCTTCCAGTCTTAAAATTCTAAGGACTTGAGGGAATTCACACCAGGTTTGAATGAAATGTATTTCCAGCACAGTGGGAGAAAAGTTTTATTCTATTCCTGTTTTTCTCTATGCTTCTTGGTGTGGAAGCTGTGGAACTAACCAAACCTTGTCAATATTTAGCATCTCTTATTTAAAATGACAAGCTTTCAAAAAATAATTCAGTATCAAGGTAAATAACCATAGCTCTGGCTGCCTAGGTATGTTTTAAACACTGTTGAGGAAAGGGAACATTTCTCCTAAGAAAACTATATGAATGTCAGGCAACTATTTTTTTCTATAAGGCCTTATAAATAATAACTAACATTGTGCTAGGACAATAGAGGATTTTCTCAATATCCTCTGGGTGCCAGGTAGAGTTCTGGCTGTTAGCTCGCATTTATGACAAAGTATTATTTTTCCGCTAAAACAGATAGATTTTGAATTGACATTTTGACATCACAGGAAAATACATACTGTCCTTTCAAAGACTCCTCTCAGATACATCAGGAAAGCAACTATTAAGTGAAATGTATGACAGCAGGACTTCATTCTACTTTTCTTATTCGAGTGTTTATTTGTTTAAATTGGCCATAGATAGGTTCCTAAGGATTTGAACTGTGTCAGAAATGATTTGATTTAAGTCAAACAATGAACATAGTCACACCTTGTCACCACTCCCCAAATGACTTTTTTGGGGGATGGGCCACCTTCATGGGCAAAACGTAATAGTTCAGTAAAGCTTCCCTGGGCATTGTCTCATTTGTAAGATATATTTAAGACTGGAAAATGACATAGGAATATTTATCAGATACGGATATTAACAAAACAATTTCTATTCCTATAAATGTGAATATGGAAGTGCTTAGAGGCAAGTATGTGACAGCTTGAAAATAGCATGTAAATTATATAGCATACCGGATAGAGATATTACCAGAATAATTTCTGTATCTATAAATATAGACTTAGGGATGTGTTGGAGTTTTCATTACAGAAATATTTACTTAGGGGAATTATCACAGTGGGGATTTTATTGTAACTGTGTGTGTGTAACAGGCAGTTGGTAAAGATTTATTGATTATTGTATTTAATTAGGTATGGGGGAATATTCAAATCTATTTTATTTTTTATTTGAGAACTTCCTGTTATTCTTCTGGTGCAGACTTCTCCAAGTTTTCACATATTTGTTTCTTGAACCACTTACTAAGTTCATTCCTTTGGATTTATTTTCTATTTAGATATGAGATTGTTCCTAATGTAAAAATATACCTTATGCATTTTGATAACCCTGTTGAAGACATGACTTCTGGTCACATTTGCCTTATCCACACTTACCCCCTGCCTGTATGAGCTGTTGTAGTAAGCTGTAGATCATTGCACCTTTTTCTTCAGTTCTTCTGAAATCATTTTCAATCATTTTGATAAAAGCTGTCTAGTCCTTATTCATTTTCCCATTCAAAAGGACCCAAAAGTCACTGGGTTCTCATTTGCATGCCTAATCCAGTCTTGTGTTATTAGCAGTATAATATGAGCTTAGATACTATTCTTCTCCAACATGAGCTTAGATACTATTTTGTTGAGATAGTAAATGACATTATAGGCAAAAGTAGTTTATTATTACTATTGATATTAATATTACAGACATTTAGTTGTGACTTTTTTCTCAAGAACTTTATTTGTAAAGCTGGCTAAAAATTATATTCATTTTATGTTAACTTTACCCTTTAAAAATCATGTTTCTAAATCTTGTGGTTAATGCTGTAATTAAAAAGTGTTTCAAGGTCCCCTTTCCTTTACGTGAAACCAGTTCAGTCAGCAAAGTGGAAGTCAGAGCTTTGATTCTCTTCTTAGGTGTCTCCTTATTTGAATGATCCAGCTTTCTCTTAGATTACAATGAATCACATGAAAATGAATATGCCAAAGTATATAATCCAGGAATTTTGGATATTTTTAAATTACTTGTTCATGTAATTTAGACATCAAATCCATATCAACCTTATAATTTAGTCAAAAGAAAGATGTTGTCAAGCAATTATTTTGAATTCCTAAAGTATGCCAGGTACAAGCACTTTGTCATTTCAACCATACTGTTGGGGATGGCTCCATGCAATGAGGATACAGATGCTTACCAAGGTTGAATAACTTGACTAGTTATTGTCAATATAATAACTTGACTTCTGAATGACAGAAGTGTGAGTCAAATTTGTGTCTTTCTGTTTCCAAAGACCGAGATCTACTGAATTTTTGGATTAGCTTCTTTCATGTTTGTTTTCCTCACCTCTAATGCTTTTAGACCTCGGGAGTGAACCTAGGGATACAAGCTGAATAGTAGATTTTTAAGGTTTCCATTGCCAACATTTTTCCTCCTCTTCAACAGATTTTTTAAATGATTCAATAAAAGAACTAGTTTGGTTGAAACCTAAAATTTGAG
Organism: Mirounga leonina; assembly: GCF_011800145.1. Classification (NCBI taxonomy): domain Eukaryota; kingdom Metazoa; phylum Chordata; class Mammalia; order Carnivora; family Phocidae; genus Mirounga; species Mirounga leonina. The sequence goes on from NW_023270426.1 coordinate 70,762,825, forward strand.
ATAAGAGATTCAATATTCATGCTTTTCAAAATTCAAGCTTTTTACCCATTCTGTGCAAATATCTCTCATGGTATTTGGAGATAGCACTGAGAGAACCTCAGGTTCTCAGGTATCAACCATATTGTATATGGTTATTAATATTGTAAATATTTTACTAACAATTTAACTATTCAGTTTACTTCTGTTGGGAGAGGTCATCAAGAAGATATAACTGCCAGATGACCCGTGAGCTGGGTCTGGGCAATTAGAGGCTCTCCACCCTCTCACCTGCCTTGGAATGTGTGTTCTGCTTGCTTTCCCTGCTCCCAGAAGCTGCTCCAAGGTTCAGCCTTGAGATAGGAATGTGTTGAGGCTATCTGGACTGGGTATGTGACTAAACTCAGTTAGGGCCTCTTTATAAACCTCTAAGAGCTGGCTGGTGAGTGCAATCTACCTCTTTTTGCGGCTGTCCAGGACAATCCTCATGCATTAGTTTCCTTGATTATTAAACCGGTCATCTACCAATCTGGAGTCATCTGCCTCTTAGGTCTTTCCCTATCCTTCATGTATGGGGGCCAGTTTCAGATTATATTGGGAAGTTCCAGAAGAGGTTTCTAACCAATAACTTTTACCACTTGTAAGGACTAAAAGTGAATAGCTATTTTGTGGGATGCCTTGGTTACTTTGCTCTTTCTCTCAGGGACCCCTGTTATAATATTGGTCTAGAATTCGTTCTGAATTTCAGATGATGGTAGACAGTGAATAATCATTAATATTTTTAGGGTTTCCACAGAGTATGTGATACAGATGGTGAAAAAGAACATACATCAAGAGATTTGCTAATACATAGATGGCTTAATCAAACCCTCACTTGTATCATAGAATGATAGAGTGTGAAAGGTAACACATTCTTCTTTTAATTGAGGAGAATGAAGTCTAAAGGAATAATTAGTTGATAGTAGAGCCAAGGCAAAAACCTGTTCATCCACAGAGCTGATCAATGAAGGAGCCATGATTTAAAGTCTGGCTGCTTGAGTTCCCATCCCAGTATTCTATGTAGTCTCTGAGGACTGGATGTCCCCTGAGTAGGCCATTAAAGGGTTTTTAGAGGAGGATTGGGTCATATATTTCCTTCCAGTGAGTTCTGAGTGTGGGTTGCTCTCTGGAAGTGACCTCACATGGTGTCCCCCGCAGTTGTAGAGTAAGCTGCCTCCACACTGCCCCCACCCACTGCCCCGCCAAGCAGTTTGTGTTGCTGCTCGGACTCCTGGGTGGGGCTGCCAGTCCAGGACTATTCTGAACCTCTACACAGACAGGTTCAAGTTCCTCCTCGATGGTGAGCCACTGAAGTCACCACGGCTCCAACATCATCCATGCCATTCCTAGTCAGGCACAGGTTGAGAGTGTTTCCTCCTTATCCCACGGCTTGGGATAAGATGGAGATTGCTGGATTCACAGGGCAGATGAGGATACCAAGGTACAGAGAGGGGAAGGGACTTGCCTGCAGTCACAGAGCCAGGAAACAGCTGGTAAGTGCCAGGAATGGCCAGCAATCCCTGTACCAACGGATGAAAGATGACTCCAAACTTCGCCGTGAGAGAAGGCAAGGGAGTCAACGCACAGAGACGAAGACCCTTTGCTCTTCTTTGCTCCCACTTTTATTGGTCCTTTAGGATATCCTTATCACTGTTTCTCAAGCACGTGTTGTGTGACAAGAGGTCTTACTGAAACTGAGAGGATTTACGGGAAAGAGAAGATGCTAATCTGCGCCTTCTACTAAACGTAGCCTAAGGACAAGCACTGATGTAGCTGTTTCTTCTTTGCAGCAAAACTAGAAGAGGGGTTGATTTTCCCCATCTTACCCTCTGAGGAAGCTGAGGCTCAGAGGGCCTAAGGAACTTGTTCAAGGTCACAGAGCTGGTAAGGAGGACGAATAGTAACAATAACAGGAATAATAATACTTAGGTACACGCTTGATAGTTACTGTATGTCAACCATCATCTCACTGAATGGTCACAGTTCTAGGAAAGTAGAGATTATTTACCCCCATTTTGCAGATGAGGAAACTGAAGCCCCAGAAGTGGAGTAAAATGTGAAAGTCACATGGCTACTAAGTAGGGATGATGACTTTTAAATCATTATGAAGAATCTATAGTTTAATTGTATTTATTTGAATAAATGTAGAATCTTGTGTATGTACTAAGAGTCTTTTGTATATGGTAGCTATTCAATGGTTATTTGTTGATTTGAATATTTATTTTAATTAGAAAGAAAATGGAAAGGAGTATCTTCATACCATTTCAGAGAATCCAGGAGTCCTATTGATAAGGGGATTTATTTTATTTTATTTTATTTTATTTTATTTTATTTTATTTTATTTTATTTTTTAAAGATTTTATTTATTTATTTGAGAGAGAGAGAATGAGACACAGAGAGCATGAGAGGGAGGAGGGTCAGAGGGAGAAGCAGACTCCCCGCCGAGCAGGGAGCCCGATGCGGGACTTGATCCTGGGACTCCAGGATCATGACCTGAGCTGAAGGCAGTCGCTTAACCAACTGAGCCACCCAGGCGCCCTGATAAGGGGATTTAAACCAAAGGGCTATTCAAGAAAGGGTAAGAAAATAAGCCCCAAAGGTAGGAAGAAAGAGTATGCTAAGGATAAGGACCCTCATGCTATGAGATTTAGGGTCCTGATGGAGAGTGAAAGTGGATTTAAGAGGGCGTGAAAGCAAATGTGCCTATTCAGCTGCTGATCAGAAAATGACAGATGGATTCAACAAGAAAGTTGAAAAGGCACACCAGGAGAAGAAAACAATACTATTATCTAAGATAATGGGGACATTCTTCACAGATCATTTCTGGAAAAATCAGCCAGCAAGTTTATCCCCTGATTGGGGCACTGAATACTTTTCAATCAGAGCACAATGAGTTGACATAATAAAAGTTCTCAGAGCAAAAGTAAAGCAAAATAGAAGACATTATGGGCAGCAAGCGTTTTACCTTTGTACATTTTGCAGTGCCGTTGAGCAATTACATTAACTATCTTTTTTTAAAAAAAAAGATTTTATTTATTTATTTGAGAGAGAGAGAATGAGAGACAGAGAGCATGAGAGGGAAGAGGGCAGAGGGAGAAGCAGACCCCCTGCTGAGCAGGGAGCCTGATGTGGGACTCGATCCTGGGACTCCAGGATCATGACCTGAGCCAAAGGCAGTCGCTTAACCAACTGAGCCACCCAGGCGCCCCTACATTAACTATCTTAAGGCAGTGTTTCTTGAAGTGTCTAGAGGTATTCTGAGACCCTTTCAGGGTTCTGTGAGGTCAAAACTATTTTTATAGTAATACTAAGATGTTATTTGCCTTTACCAGTTTTACTCTCTTGTGGATACACAATAAATTTTTTCCAGAGGCTACGTAAAGTGTGATATCACAACAGATGGAATGCAGATTTGTGAATATAGCTGTCTTCTATTTAGTAAAGATACTAACGAGGTTTCCAAAAATATAATAGAATGCCCCTCCTTTGTTTTTTTGTTTCATTTGGAAATCTAGTTATTTTTACTAAAAAAATATTATTTATTTTAGTGTATGATGGGTATATTATTATTCTCCTAAAATAAATTCATATTTTTAAAATTCCTCAGCTTTAATTTCAAATATGATAAATATTGGTAGATAAAATAAACATCAGCAAAAGCCCTTAGCACCCTCAGTGATTTTTTTAAGTATAGAGAGAGCCCAAATCCAAAAAGTTTCAGAACCTCTGTCTTTAGGGATATGAGAATATTTCTTCTAAAAACTGCCTGTGGGTGCTAGAGATTGCACATGATCACCAATGTCCATTTCTCTTCTCCTTTTGGAAACATAGGAGGAGAATACTTCCTCACATTACTACAAATAAGCAGACTTATGTGACTAGTTCTAGAATGCTTTGTGGGTAGCAGTGATACCTCTGTGTCACTGTCTTTCAGAACCTTTGATGACCAATATGAGATTTTTAAGAACTCTCTTTTCCTGCCATTGTGACCATGGAGGCATGTGTTGACATAAATATGCCAGAGATTAAAGTGGCCTGGAATACTGAGCCAACCTTAGGAGGAGAGTGGCTCTGGGGGACCACCTGGACCTGGCATGAGTGAAGAAAAATTTTTTGTTAGTGATAAATTCCTGAAACTTACAAGCTAGTTACTACTCTTGAACAAACTAGCCTATCCTGGCTTGTACCAGCATCGACAGACAATATTAGGGGCTCATTACATTGAGAACTAAGGGAAAGTCCTCATACTATTAGAATAAAAGGTGATTCAGAATATTTTTCAAAATTCTCATTATTTTTTGATGCTTTAGAGGTAATTAAAAAATGACATCAGGCTCTGTGTACCTAATGTACATAGATAATATGTAGTTCCTTCTCTTGAGGAACATGTGACCAAAATGCTGTCCTTTTACTTTGGGTGGTTTGGGAAATCCAGAGCTCGGATGTAATAATCATTTGCGTTTATAGAAAGTAACGTTTTCCTAATGGTAGCTCACTGAATGATGGTTATTAAATGATTACTATGCAATATGCACTTTGTTGGGGATAACACAGCGATGAATACAGTCTTCAATGTCACCATTTAACTTACAGGCAGGAACTTGAGGAAAAAAGGGCAAAGTCTGTATACCAACTGAGTTGGCACATTTTCCAGTGCTTTCCAGGAAGTCCCTGCAAGGCCTTAGGCTTACATCTTATTGACCACTCTTAGCTATGAGGAAGGCTGGAAATCACAGGGTTTTCTTGTTAGGTACATTGACACCCTGCAGAAAATTGGTGGTTCTCAATAAGGTGGAAGAGCAGATAGATATTGAGTAGGGAGCCAGCATGTCTTCTATACTTATCCTTCGTTTTTTTGAGGATCTCTCCACCTTAATTATGTTAAAAACATGAGTTCTTGCATGCTGGCAAGGTATGGAGTCCTTAGTCCCCAGTGCTCCAGAGTATCACTGTATCACCCACCACCCTGGTTCACAGGGCTGCTTCAGGTCCAATGGCATTCTTCTCACATCTTACTTTGGAGGCTGGGACATCTTTGAAAACTGCCTATGGATCCATCTGCAGCTATGTACCACATAGTCCTACATCCCACCCGGACTCTGCTCTGGGAGTCAAGCCCAAGTTCCCTTTGCTCTTGGACCCACAGATTTCTGTTCTCACAGTTTCTTTATAATAGCAAGGAAATTGGCTTTCCTTCGTGTTGTAAACCCAGTCATTTTGTGTATACCTAAAAATCCTCTCCATTCTTTGGAAGCAGAAGAATTCATGGACTATTTTTTCTGATGCATCTCTCCATAAAGCAACATTTTCAGCACCAACTACCCATTGGAATAGAAAACAGGGAGAAGAAAATACCATTTAACATCACAGTGTCGGTCTACTACATTAGTGACTGGTTTTCAATATAATGATGTAAGATTTCTGATATGCATATGCACAATGTACTATGGGAAGCCCTAGGATTTGGTTCCAGGGGTTTTCAGTGATGACTTCCTGGAAAAGGTTATGTCTAAACTGAGAAGTTAGTTGAATCTATCCAGTTGAAAATAAAAGCGGGAGGGAGAGACTAAGAAAGGGAGAGAATGAGAAATATTCCAGAGAATGGAAACAGCACATGTAGAAAGAAGAAAAAAAAATATGAAGGAGTCAAGGGATTGTCAGTAATTCAGTCTATGGCTTGAGAGTACACTGTGAAATAGAGAGTGGTGGTGATGGAGAAGGAGTAAGAGAGGAAAAGCTCATTTGGATTTTATCCATGAGGAAACCAAGCAGCCCTAAAGGTTATATTTGGTAGTATCGCTCTGGTTACTGTTTGAAAAATGGATTCAAGCGGTGTAAAACTGGAGTTAGGGAGACCTTTTAGAGATCATTTGTAATTATTTTGATAAGAGATGATGTAAGGTTGACCTCATGCTATAGCAGTGGGAAGGAAATAATTGAATGATTTGGAGGGTTATTATGGGTATAGAATAATTGCAACAACACAAATCAACCTTTGTCTTTGGATTGGCAGTTGAGTGTATGTTGGTGACATTCTCTGAGACAAAAAACATAGGAGGAGGATCACATTCTATGAAGCAGCCCCCTTATCTAAAGTCCCTCCCCATTTCCTGCTCTATTTATTTTTATAACTTATCAATATTTGTTATATTTTATTTTTTTCTGAGTTTGTACATTGCCACTACAATGTAAACTCCTTGTGGGAAGACATTTGTGAAAGTTGAGTTCTCTACTGTATCCCTGACTTCTAGAACAATGCCAAGTACATGGTGGCTACTGAATAAATATTGGATAAATGGTTGAGTGACTGATTGACTGCCTAAATGAATAAGAATGGGCCAATAGTAAGATAAATAATGTTCAGTATTTAGACCTTCTGTGTGTGAGTTGCCTTTTGACATTCTTTTGGGGATGTCCAGTAGACATTAGAGATATTGTATAAAGCTCAGATGATGAATTGATGTAGATATAGAACTTTGTGAGGGTCTCAAACTATAGATGGCTTTTGAAATAATGAGAGTGAATGAGATGTCTATCCTGTGATTCAGCTCTTGGTTAAAGAAAATATCCCATCAGTAGTTATTCTTCTTCACAGCTACTTTTGTTCTGGATAGAAATTTCCTTTCTTCCTTTTTTTTTTTTTTTAAGATTTTATTTATTTATTTGACAGAGAAAGACACAGGGAGAGAGGGAACACAAGCAAGGGGAGTGGGGGAGCGAGAAGCAGGCTTCCTGCAGAGCAGGGAGCCTGATATGGGGCTCCATCCAGGACGCTGGGTCATGACCTGAGCCCAAGGCAGCCACTTAATGACTGAGCCACCCAGGCACCCCAGAAATTTCTTTTCTTTATCAAGACCATGGAAGACTACTTTTTGAAGGCACCTTTCCCACAGTTCACTCTCTCAATCTTTTCTTCACCAGGAATATAATCCCTTCATTGAGATGTATCGATTCTTATATTTCATATTATATCTTACATGTCATGTTCTATCTCATGGCTTAGGTTACTTAGGTACATGGGGACCTTATAAGATTTGGTGATTGATAACTAAGAAGTTGCCAGAAGCAAAGGCTACTTATCTTGCACTCTTTCCAGGCTTATTTAAATGCTCTTGGAAGATGTTATATTCATGTAAGTATTTTCCTAACACCTCCCATTTTCTTTCTTTCCAATTATTCCTTTTTACATTTTTTAGATGACCCACACCTAAATGATTTTTCTCAGGAAAAAAGTTTAAGATATCAGATAGATATTTGCTTTTTTTTTCTTTTCTCTTTTTAGATGGAATTAGCCTCTAATTTGCCACTGATTGTAATAATAAGGAACTCAAAATTCTTCCCACTAGTCAGAGCCAAATTTCATGAATCAGTTCTAGAAGGTAGAGGTTAGTGGTGGCTCTCTGTAGTAGTTATTTTGGGGGTAACTTAATTTTTTTTTTGCTTTATTTTTTAGAGTAAATGTGAGAGGAGTCCTCAGATGGAAAATGTTGATGCTCATAAAAGTGGCTGGAAATGTTATGTGGCTGAGGAACCGATGGGGGCCAGGCATCACTAGTATGTTATTTTCATCCCACGTAACAAGGTGCACTGCAGGGGTCTTGGGAGACTCAAGACAGATTCATGAAGTGGGAGATAAATTGACTGACTTTAGTGGTAAGAAGAAATATTTCCAGGTTTTATGTGACAATTGGAGTAATAGTTTCCTTATAGCTTCTAATTAATTGATAGTGTTTCTATGTAAGAGCTTAAAAGAGTTTGAGGGTTGGGGATGTGAAAAAGGGAACTATCTGCCTAGTATTATTTTTTTCAAGAAAATATGCCGTTATGTTGAGATTTCTTAAAAGTCATCCAGCCTCTTGTAGTAGGCTTCTGTTCACCCAGTATGAGGGATGGCTATTGGTTGTTATAAAATTGTTTGCAATCAACCTATAAATGACTCTGGAAACATGAATGAAACCATTGAAAACTTGGCTTTGCCATATAAATTGTAACATTTGTGAAGTCAGGGACTGTGAGTTATTTTTTAAAATTCTATTCATCATATGTCACAGCACCTCATCCCCATAAATGAGATTAAACAAATATTTACTGATCATTTGTTAATTACACAAATAATTTGAAATCATGCTTTAATACATGATCTTTTTTTTTTTTTTTGGTAGAAGCTCAGTGTTTGCTGTATGCAGGATGTTTGTTTTTAGCTTTTAATTCCCTAACTTGGAAGTCTTATAGGTAAAAATTTGAGGTACAGAGTGCTTTACCCAGAAATTTATTTGTAGAGTTTTAAATGGAACCAAGGACTTTATATTCTTAGTCTTTGTATTAGATAATAGAAATGCTTCTTAAAGTGTGTTTTTCCTTGTGGTTAGAGAAAGCCCTTTGGGAATCAGTTATTCCTCAACTGTACAATGAATAGTTTCCTCCTTATCTTGAAAAAGGAAAACTCTTAGAGATCAGCAGATATTCATTAAGGGAAAGGTTTGAGGGTGAAACATGGATCTACCCATTTGTAGTGCAGTTCGTAGATAGTTGTTTGAAGCTCTAAGCAGCAGTCTCTATATTCCATACCTTACCCTCCTTCATCCACAATCATAAGAAATGCTGACATAGTTAAAAAGCTTTTAAAGTAGCAAGTTCATCTTCTGTCTTTGGGGGAGGAGGTAATGATAAAATAATTATTGTCCATAGAAACAATACCAGCTCTTCATTAAAAATCTAGTAACAAATTGCTCATGGAGTCAAATAAAGATCATCTATTTCCTTCCAGTTTAAAAGTCCCCATAAGTTCCAAAAGCAGATTGTTCTTTAACCCTTCTTTCAAAAATATTTTTGTTTTAATCCCTAAAACCAATCGCTGGCATTGGTGAATAGCATGATTTTAGATTCAAGCTCGTTTCCTACCTCAGGCTTAACACTGAAAGTCACAGTTTTAATAGAATGATTAATTTTGGAGAGGTAGGCAGCCAAGCAATCATGTTAGATACTGGCTATTTATTAATAATAAATGTAAAATACCCAGAGAAAATATACATTCTTAAGTTAATCAGACAAGTGGCTTCAGGAATTACAACACAAAATCTTTCAGCTGTTTCTTGAAAACACTGGAGCACTGGAGTTCAATATTGATTGAAAAAACCTGTAAGCACCAGCATGGAATACACAACTAATCTCTTTGTATAGTCTACACAGTGAATGTTTTATGTCAGTGTATGTGCATGTACAGCCAAGGAATCTCTATCTAGGAAAGTGTGACTTGTGGTTAAAGGACTTGCTCAAGTGAGCTAAATTACTTTCAAGTACCTGGCTCTCAGAAATGCCATGTGATTTAATGTTGTTCCTCCTGATCCATTCACTTCTATGAGACAGAAACTTCCAAGGAAGGTCAGTGGTATATCTAAGAGATTATGATAGCTGAATTATGGTTTCAAACAGGTTTGGCTTTTATACTACCCTAGAAAATGAAATAGCTTTTGATTTAGAGTCATTTTACATTAATATGCATTTCTCTCTTGTATATTTCACTTGAAATTAGGCAGGCCCAGTTTATACATTCTACATTACTTCTTGAGATGCCTTCTGAATTACATATTTTAAACAAATCATTCTGTCTAAGCTGACATCAGGTGCAAACAATGAGAGAATAAGTAAGAGGCTCTGAATTTCCCTAGCTATTAATAGCAACACTAAAGGCATCGAGACCTCTGTCTGACATGCTAGTCACGGTATATTTCTCTGTTAATGATCTTGTATGCAGCAAAAATTTTAAAAGCACCAGATTTCAGGTTCTATGATATCCAACATATCCATCTATGATATCAAGTTTTTTTTAAAGTTATGAATAATTTGGGAAATAAATTTTCAGGTTTCTGTGACTTTGATGATAGGAAACTGAATCCCAAATTGTATAAACTTATCAGTAGTAGAAGATAATGCATTTTCTTCTACCTGCTAAAATGTACTATTTCCCTTTCTGGATGGTCTTATGATTTTCCTTATTATGCTTGACTGGATAGAAACTTCACATCCAGGTAGCATTGACATCTTCACAATATTTATTCTTCCAATCCATGAGCATGGAACGTTTTGCCATTTCTTTGTGTCTTCCTCAATTTCTTTCATGAGTATTTTATAGTTTTCTGACTACAGATTCTTTGCCTCTTTGGTTAGATTTATTCCTAGGTATCTTATGGTTTGGGGTGCATTTGTAAATGGGATCAACTCCTTAATTTCTCTTTCTTCTGTCTTGTTGTTGGTGTATAGGAATGCCACTGATTTCTGTGCATTGATTTTATATCTTGCCACTTTACTGAATTCCTGTATGAGTTCTAGCAGTTTTGGGGTGGAGTCTTTTGGGTTTTCCTCATAAAGTATCATATCATCTGCAAAGAGTGAGAGTTTCACTTCTTTGCCGATTCACATGCCTTTTATTTCTTTTTGTTGTCTGATTGCTGTGGCTAGGACTTCTAATACTATGTTGAATAGCAGTGGTGATAGTGGACATCCCTGCTGTGTTCCTGGCCTTAGGGGGAAAGCTCTCAGTTTTTCTCCATTGAGAATGAAATTCACTGTGGGTTTTTCATAGATAGCTTTTATGATATTGAGGTATGTACCCTCTATCCCTATACTCTGAAGAGTTTTGATCAAGAAAGGATGCTGTACTTTGTCAAATGCTTTTTCTGCATCTACTGAGAGGATCATATGGTTCTTGTTCTTTCTTTTATTAATGTATTGTATCACATTGATTGATTTGCAGATGTTGAACCAACCTTGCAGCCCAGGAATAAATCCCACTTGGTCGTGGTGAATAATCCTTTTAATGTACTATTGGATCCTATTGGCTGGTATTTTGGTGAGAATTTTTGCATGTTCATCAGGGATATTGGTCTGTAATTCTCCTTTTTGAATGCTACCTAGAGCAATCTACACATTTAATGCAATCCCTATCAAAATACCATCAGCTTTTTTCAAAGAAATGGAACAAATAATCCTAAAATTTGTATGGAACCAGAAAAGACCCCGAATAGCCAGAGGAATGTTGGAAAAGAAAAGCAAAGCTGGTGGCATCACAATTCCAGACTTCAAGCTCTATTACAAAGCTGTAATCATCCAAGACAGTATGGTACTGGCACAAAAACAGACACATAGACCAGTTGAACAGAACAGAGAGCCCAGAAATGGACCCTCACCTCTATGGTCAACTAATCTTCAACAGAGCAGGAAAGAATGTCCAGTGGAAAAAAGACAGTCTCTTCAACAAATGGTGTTGGGAACATTGGACAGCCACATGCAGAAGAATGAAACTGGACCATTTCCTTACACCCCACACACAAATAGACGCAAAATGGTTGAAAGACCTAAATGTGAGACAGGAGTCCATCAAAATCCTAGAGGAGAACAAAGGCAGCAACCTCTTCGACCTCAGCCACAGCAACTTCTTCCTAGAAATATTGCCAAAGGCAAAGGAACCAAGGGCCAAAATGAACTATTGGGGCTTCATCAAGATAAAAAGCTTTTGCACAGCAAAGGAAACAGTCAACAAAACCAAAAGACAACCGACAGAATGGGAGAAGATACTTGCAAATGACATATCAGATAAAGGGCTAGTATCCCAAATCTATAACGAACTTCTCAAACTCAACACCCAAAGAAAAATAATCCAATCAAGAAATGGGCAGAAACATGAATAGACATTTTTCCAAAGAAGACATCCAAATGGCCAACAGACACATGAAAAAGTGCTCAACATCGCTCGGCATGAGGGAAATCCAAATCAAAACCTCAGTAAGATACCACCTCATACCAGTCAGAATAGCTAAAATTAACAAGTCAGGAAATGACAGATATTGGCAAGGATGTGGAGAAAGGGGAACCCTCCTACACTGTTGGTGGGAATGCAAGCTGGTGCAGCCACTCTGGAAAACAATATGGAGGTCCCTCAAAAAGTTGGAAGTAGAGCTACCATACGACCCAGGAATTGCACTACTGTGTATTTAGCCCAAAGATACAAATGTAGTGATCTGAAGGGGTACGTGCACCCCAATGTTTATGGCAGCAATGTCCACAATAGCCAAACTATGGGAAGAGCCAAGATGTCCACCGACAGATGAATGGATAAAGAAGATGTGGTATATAATACAATGGAATATTATGCAGCCATCAAAAAAATGAAATCTTGCCATTTGCAACGACGTGGATGGAACTAGAGGGTATCATGCTAAGCGAAAAAAGTCAATCAGAGAAAGACATGTATCATTTGATCTCACTGATATGAGGAATTCTTAATCTCAGAAAACAAACTGAGGGTTGCTGGAGTGGTGGGGGGTGGGAGCGATGGGGTGGCTGGGTGATAGACATTGGGGAGGGTATGTGCTATGGTGAGTGCTATGAATTGTGTAAGAATGTTGAATCACAGACCTGTACCTCTGAAACAAATCAGACATTTTATGTTAAAAAAAAAGAAGATAGTAAGAAGGGAAAAATGAAGTGGGGGGAATCACAGGGGGAGACAAACGATGAGAGACTATGGACACTGAGAAACAAACTGAGGGTTCTAGAGGGGAGGGGTGTAGGGGGAAGGATCAGCTTGGTGATGGGTATCAAAGGGGGCACGTATTGAATGGAGCACTGGGTGTTATATGCAAACAATGAATCATAGAACATTACATCAAAAACTAATGATGTAATGTATGGTGATTAACATAACATAATAAAATTAAATTAAAAAAAAAACAGAAAAGAAACTTCACATCCATCTGCATCCTCTTTCAGTCTCTCTGGATGACTTTTAAGGGTACTTGAATCCAGGCTTTAGAAGGATAGGCAGAGTGTCGACTGATAGTCCCAAATCTTTGCACTGTAGTTGACCGCAACTTTTTGAGCTTGAAGTTATGCTATTCTGGATTCTCTTACGTCTAGGTTTTGAGTGTAAGAAGAAATGTATTTTATAACACAGGAATACTGACTTAGGTTTGCTTTCCCTTACTCCATTTACTCTATGGAAGAGTGGATCTAGTATCACTAATTCATTGATTTATTTAACAAATGTTTGTCATGTTCCTGTTGTCTACCAGGTCTTGTTAAAGACATTGAGGATACAGAGATGATTATAACAATGTTCATGCCTTATATCACTAATTTCTCACTAATGAATTAATAATGTTGTTAGTATTATTTGTTGAAATTAACTCTGAACACTTAAGTTTCCATTACATGATGAAATCTCACAACTTCTTAGTCATAAAAGGAAGGGCATATCAGGAGAGAAAGAATAGTTTTATGCATGAATAATGGGGGTTGAAAGGGAGGGAAAAGTTCTGCAGGAGGCAGTGATGTGGAGGCCCTCACCCATGTTTCATCCATCAGCAATGGCCTTTCTTTGGTGCTAGAACACTTTTCTTATATTTTAGTTCACATAGTGACTCATTCCTCAGTAAACCAAATGCTTTCTGCATGCCTGATATATTTATCTAAATTATGTGTACTAAGGCATCTCTTTATAGTATTCAGTATGCTCAGTTTGAGGACTATTTTAAAGACAGAATTATATGGTGTTTCCAAGGAAAGAGACATGGGACCCCATTAAAAAAGAAGATGACCTGTAATAAAGTTGCATGAAATATTCTCACAACCACCTGAAAAATATTTAAATGCAACTAAGTTCTTTGTTGATAGAAAGTTTGCAGTTATTTTGGAGCATTAGAAGCTTTTGGTCTTAGAGGGACCAGTTAACCAGGAGCTCTGATCCCCACAGCAGGAAGTATTTTTTCTTTAATATTACAGATTTATTCCTGAATGCACGAAGCAGTTTGTGCTGCTGGAGCTGATGATCCTCCTACTATCTTGTCTTTTCAACCAAGCCTCTTTTAAAGATCAGGTCTATGCTGGCATGCTTCCAGCTTAATCTGTTCTTCTCCATATAATGCTGTCTGCATCATTATTATTGATTTGCTATTTACTACTGTATTATATGCTTCCCTAAACATTGCTCTGTGCCTACCATGCGCTGTGTTTCAATCAACAAGTTATAAGTAAATAAGTAAAAAAAAAAAAAAAAGCCTTTAACATTGAAGTTTGCAGGTTAGTACAGTTATTCTTAACTATAGATGAACATTAGACTCAATGGAGGACTTTTAAAAAATGTGGATTCTTATTCCTCACCAAGTCTGATTGGAGAATTGTATCAGTACCTTAAAATTTTTCTCCATGTGATTTTACTGCATGTCTGCATGTCCCTTGGAAGTGGAAGAGATGGCCTTGACAACAAATAGGTATTAAAGAATACAACAGAAGCATTGTCTGGGTAGAGCATATAATGCGCTTACAGATGGGACGGTGCCTAGCTCTGCGTGGGCAGGTCACCTGACTGAGGAAATGATATTAGTTTATAGATGGTTAGAGTTATATCGGTAGAGCAGATAGGGAAGGTCAATGTATGCAAAGTGCAGGGAGGCACGAAATAACTAATATTATAACAGTTTTCTAGTATATAGAAAAGTTCCAAGAGTTGTATAGTGAATACACATTTACCTTTACCTATATCCCCAAATTGTTAACATTCTAAAATAACTCTTGGGGAAAAAACAAAAACAAAAACAGAAACAACCAAAACAAACAGAAGAACCAAAACAAACCCTAACCAAACAACAGACCTTTAGCTTCTTAATGCAAATTATCAATGAAATAAAGGCATTTGATGTTCTAGTTATACTTTTCTTTTTTAAAAAAATATTTTTATTTATTTATTTGAGAGAGAGAATGGCAGAGAGAGAGCATGAGAGGGGGGAGGGTCAGAGGGAGAAGCAGACTCCCTGACGAGCAGGGAGCCTGATGTGGGACTCGATCCCGGGACTCCAGGATCATGACCTGAGCCGAAGGCAGTTGCTTAACCAACTGAGCCACCCAGGCGTTCCCTAGTTATACTTTTCTTGATGCATAAATAATATGCCTTTTAAAAAATTAATGTCCCCCTATCAAAATAATCTTACTGCATTTATGAAACAACAGTTTAGGTTTTCTGTACAGTTTTGGCTAATTCTAAAAGTCTGAGTCTGTGTGTGTCCATGTTTTGCTAACAAAATAGGCTGAACATATGATACACTTTATATAAATGTATCTATTTTTAAGATAAAACTTTATGAAAACATCTCTTCCTCCTTCAATCCCAATTTGTGAGAATTTATTGCCATATCTCTTTGGGAAATTATTTGATATATTCCAGTTCTGAGATGCTTGTTTGCTCTCCATGAACATCTATGGTAATACTGGGGAAGGAAAAAGAGGACTGTCAATAAAGTTATTTCACAACCAATATACAGCAGTATGTTTTCCATTAGAAATTTGAGAATTAGTGACTCTGGAAAAAAGGGCAAGAGTTAATATTTAGGATGACAATTTTTTTTCTGGACATAAAGGTAAATGCCTAAGGTAGGAACTGTACAGCTTTCTTATTTTTTTGAACCATATATTGCTTACATTCAGGAGCATGTTGGATATTGTCTATACTCAGTCCTATGTTCTGTATTGAATTGTCTTTGATTTTAATTATGCAATGTGTGCTATTAGAGCATTGGTAATCTCTTGAAATAAAGAATTTAAACTAAAATGTTTCTCAATTACCTTCTAAGACATGTCTTATAACTCTATGTAATATCCTTTAGAAATTGTTCTAAAATATTATTTTGGTTCATAACTATTTCAAGATTTTTGGAATTATTCCAACCTTGCTCATTGATTTTCACTACTTACAATGTATCTCTTTTTTTTCTTTTTTTTTTTATTATGTTAGGATAGTCATCATACATCATAAGTTTTTGATGTAGTGTTCCATGATTCATTGTTTGCATATAACACCCAGTGCTCCATGCAGAATGTGCCCTCTTTAATACCCATCACCAGGCTTACCCATTCCCCCCACCGCCCTCCCCTCTAGAACCCTCAGTTTGTTTCTCAGAGTCCATAGTCTCATGGTTTGTCTCCCCCTCCGATTTCCCCCCCTTCTTGAGCAACACACAACACAAAATACACAAATGGTCATATTATGTAAGATGTATCTGTATTAAGATAATTATTAATTCAGGAAATAGAAAAGTCAGAACCACTGAGGTGGAATTTAGAGTTCTGCTCAGTGTTCAGCATTATTTTATTAGTTATCACATTAAATTGAAACCATTTGAATCTACTTTTGGTAACTTATTTTTGCTCAAAACAGATAGTGCTTATGAATTGCAGATATGTGAAACTTCTGCAACATTACGTGTTATTAAGGTTTAATGTTTGTGGTTGTCAGAACTATCAAATGCAAATTTCTCTCAGGTGTTCATGCAGTCAGGAATGATTTTCAGGATAGATATGCTAGTTTGAAGCATGGATTAAATCATTTCTGAGGTGATTCCACTTCTTTTCCTTTGGGCTGGACTAACTGCTATCTCTATGTTAGATATATGGTGACTTATAAATGTGAAGCCTGATTGTAGCTCTAGAAGGAAAAAATAAATTGTTGGTCACCTCAGGCATTTAGACTGCTGCTGTTAAGCAAAAGACATTTATAAACACTATTCACTTGAGGAGGGCACTTGTCCCAGATTTCCAGTGTATCCTCTGCTGTCTTGATTTGGGGACCTTTGAATAATGTATACACTTTCTTATATGTTAACAGACATATTTGCATTAAAGGTTAGCCATACATCATCATCATCATCATCATCATTTCCTTCAAAATCAATGCTAAGATTTTTGGCTTGAAGTGGATAAGTCTTTAAAATTTTGACTGCCCAGCATGAATTCCCATTTCTTAACAATACCCTGATTTTCTTTTGAAAAATTACCTCTCCCCCTATATTTGGTCTGGAAGGGGGAGTTAATCATATTGTACTGTTTTTTGGCTTACTGAATTCAGCTAGAAGTTCCCCCACATTTTAATACTCATATACACTCAAGGGGAACATGTGAAACCCAAGTTTAACCAAATAGAATCTCTCTTCTAGGATTTTAAATCTTGAGTAGAATGAAACAGGGTGGAAGAAATAGCTAGAACTCTTTGATTCCAGCAGCTTTTTTTCTTACAGAAAAGCAGTTCTAGTCTGGGTTTTTGCTTTGATTCCAATCCTAGTTCTCCACAACTCCATCCACTTGGTAATTCCCCGATATTTTTCTAATAAGTTCATTTTTATTTAAGTTTATTTAGAATGGGTTTCTGTTGTTCGCAAACAAATTAATATAGGTCACACTGAAGTTAAGTTACATAGTTAAGTAACACCAGTAATTTTGAACAAGGAAATTAATATAGCTTTTAGTCTTGTAGTCCAGACTTTTGTTGGTGTCTGGAGACTATCAATTAACTGCCACCTTTTTTGAATTTTTTTTAAATTTTGAAAAGTTCTTTTGCTCTTGACCTTCAGAAATGAACAATTCTAATAAAATATTAAAAGATATGGACCTGATTTATTTTAGTAGAATGAAAATGAAAGGGGAGAGTTTTTTTTTTTAGCTTGACAATATCTATATCTACTTTCCTCTAATTTTAATGCAGAAGCTGTCAGTGTACATTGGAGACAACTCAGTAAATCTTTACAGAGAGGAGACATTGAAAAATATTCTCCTGATTATCCATTTCCATCTTGAGACCAGAACTACACTACACATGATATACAATAAGTTTCAACCAAAATGGAAAATATAGCTAATTACCATTTTAGTCAAACACATCAGGGATTACCCCCGAAAAAAAGTAAGCAAATAGAGCCTATTTCTAATTATCCAGGAAGAGAAACTTCCGATTGTGAATTATGTTTTCATAGATCTTTTTCTCTTAGTTATTCTTCTCTGTTTCCCTCTGTGTGTGTGTGTGTTATCACCTATTTGAAACTTTCTTTTGCTCATTTGCCACAAAAAAAGAGGATGCATAAGCAGTTTAGCTCACAGTGTTCTTGTAAAGGGTAGATGGAAAGCAATTGCTTCTATTGAAATCATGGCCATTTTACTCAATTTCACTGATATACATACTTACATAAATAAGCCAGAGAGCTTCTTTAATATTCCGGCAATTTTCACTGTAGTGGAAAAATTTGGTCCTGGTTACACTGAAGCTGTTTACTTTCTGTATGACTTTGGATACATCACTTAACCTTTTTCAGGACTTGCTCTTTATGCTGCATAATGAAGTGCTTGGATTAAGTGATCTCTAAGGACTTTTTTCCTCTAAAATGAGAAAAGTAGATATTGTTACAAGTGATTGTCAACATATGCATCTCTAGGATCAATTTCTTCAGTTGAGTGAAGTCAAATTCTGGTAACTAATCTCCTTTTCTGTGGAAAAAAGCCAACAACAATGATTGTGTATAATTTGCTGTGTTTCATCCATATTAGTTTTAGGCTTAGATAGGGTGTCTCTTCATCCAGTGCAGTCTTCACTTAAAATATCTCATGAACAGGATGACTCATCTAGTTTTAAAATTAAATCTTAGTGGCCAAAACATGGTATTTGAATCAGATCCTCAGAGTTTTAGGATGAAATTGGAGGCTTAGTGCTTGCTATTGCTTTTGAGTGGTTTACTAGCTTGAATATAAGACCTTTATGCTCTGTCTGGGTGAGGAAAGTATTTTACAATGTAGAACACTATGTGGTTTATCTCTCAATTTAAAAAAAAAAATTCTTTTCTATATATCTCAGAATAAGTTTAATTTGACAAACATTTATTGACTACCAGGGATGGTTGTGGAAGATAATGGTACAAAATAAAATAATAGCTGTATTATGCAATAGTAAGCTGCAACAATCTACTTACTGAATATGCCTTTCCAACCTTCAGCTCCTTTTTTTCACTCTACCCATACATTAACTTCAAAGTAACTTTTAGATCCTTGATTTTTCAATTTTCTATTTCTCTACCCTAGCTTCATTTTCTTCTGCATTTCATCTTGAAACCATGAACCTCATTTTCATCTCCCTTTCTCCCATAACCTCAACAGCTTTGTCTCCTTATCTTTCTCAATATCTGCACGTTGAAGCCTCATTGTCAACCTGGATTATCTGTTTAACTGTGTTCGGGCACCTGAGCACTGCTAAAGGAAATCATATAACTATGGAAGGATGGGACAGAACAGATTTACAGTTTCTAGCTTCAGTTAGGTACTTAAATCTTCCTGGAAATCCTTTAAACTTTTCATCCGTCTCTCTCCTATGCATTATTATTCTAGGTTTCCATAACTCTTCCCAAATTCCCTAGCCTACTCCTATCCTTCGACTCACAGAAGTTGACTCTGCTTTGGAATTCATAGAGAAGACAGACCAGACTAGGAGGACTTTTCTAGTTTCTCAACATATCTGTATCTGCTCTAGCCTTTTCCCTCTCTTCTCAGAGGAAGTATTCTTTCTGTTAAAAAAAAATCCCTCCTACTTTGCTATGGGTGCCATCATCCCCATTTCCTCAGGGACATCAATCCATTAAATATCATGGCTGAATCTTGTAACTGCAAGATTCCTGTAACTACTCCTTTCAATAAATTTCCATCTCTGCAACCTAAAACAATTCATAAACCCAGAAATCACTTCAATCTTGTATATTTTTCTAGCCATCACACCATATAATTCTGTCCATTAACAACCAAGTTTATTGAAAGAATGCCCCTCATCTCTTACTCATGCCACTTATATATAGCTCACTGTGATTAGAATCCCATCCCTGGAAATTACTGGAACTACTTTTGCCAATATTTCCAAAAACTTCTAATTGTAAAATTGGATGGTTCTTATATAATTAATTTTTGAGTAGTATTTGATAGTAGAGTTGACTTTTTCATTTTCTTCCCTTTACAATGCTTTCCTCTCTTGGCCTCTTTGTTTTCTTTCTACTTTTTGAACTGTCTGTCTTAGCATCCTTTTTGGAGATATATCCTCCACCATATTCTCTATTTCTGTGTTTCCCATGGTTTCATCTGAAGCCCATTACCTTTTCAAAAAATATGCTGGGTGACAAAGGTGCAGATTCTGCCACATTTTCTGTTACCTCACTATTACCGTCAGCTGCTTTTGTGCTCTCCTCAGGACGGAAAAGCTTGGGAATCAGGTTTCTGAGAAGACCCATGGCTATAACAAAGAAATATAGATTGATGACTCACAATGCCTGACTCAAACACAAAGTTGCTCCTGTGCATCTTAGCCTATCTCCGACAGTTCTATGATTGCTCCTGTTAACTGGCCAGTGGCACCGCAAATTCAACTTGCATAAGACTGAACTCATAATGTCTCTCTCCTAAATCAACTGTTTCATTTTATCCTCCTTAGTAAATGGCACTTCAGTTTCATCTGATTTCATAAGCTAAAAATTGGAAGTAATTTTTGTATTATTCCAGCCCTCCTCATTCCTACTGTTCATTAAATCCTGTCAATTTCTAAATGCATCTTCAATAAATTCTGTTCGCCCTGTACTCAGACTCTATCTTAGCTATGTTAGCTTTGTTTAGCATAAATATCAACTGTATTATTTCAGTAATCTTATAACTAATGCTTTTGTCTCACTTAGCTTCTTTTTATTCTTAAAGACCTGATTGTTCAAACTCTTGTGTGAAATCTTCAAATTGTTCTTTATTACCTTTAAGAGAGAATTCAAGCAATCTTGGGTGTAAAAAACAAACAAACAAACATGTATTCATCTTATTTGATCTTTCCCATGTGTTTCCTTCCATGCAGCCCCTTTTTGGACCATACCCTAATGCATGCTTTTTGAGTTTTCTGTGGCTCTGCACTACAATCCCTTAATGCTTCCTTTCTTTGATTCAGGAATCACTATAAATATAATCTCTCAAAAGCACTTTGATGGTCCACTCCCAACCACACCTATTGAATTCTTTTGTGCTGCCCTTCTCATGCCTTGTTCTTATCTGCTAGGATAACACTAATGATGCAGTATCTTAAGTATATTTTAATAGTTTGGTAACTTTCTATTTAGTTTATGACAATGTGAGATCTTTGAGGACAGGAGCTATATCTTTTCCTGAGTGCCTAGCATCTTTCTTATATAGTGCCTATGAGATATAACTAATATAAAATAAAAGACTGATAAATGAATCAGCTCTAGTGGCTTCCAGAGTCCCATGAGTTCTATAAAAATACTTAACAAATTTGTAACATGAGTGAGATTTTAAAGGTAAATGGGCCTGGTCAGTCATGGACCTGGAGCTCTGATTTTTAACTGCTCTCTACCATAAACTTATAAATGACACAACCTTCTCTAATCTCATGTTAGACAGTATGTACTCGTATCAGAATTATGTGAACAAGTTTCTTGATGATTAATGAGTTCAATGGAAAAAAAAAAAGTGTACCTTGCAATGTCAGGATAAATAATTTCTTTGCCTGGACAGGTAGTCAAGTTTCCCACAGAAGGAGCTAGGGAGATATTTATTCTTAGTTTTTTTTCAGACTGGAATGGATTATTCAAGTTAACTTCTGAATCTGCTTTCTGCCAATGGTCACAAGTCATAAAAACTGTTCCACAAAACTCCTTCAGTTTGCAATATTGACTTTCCTGTCCACTAACTTTATTCTGTCTCTTGATTGATCTTATTTGCCCTTTGGATTCAGTACAGTTTTCTTGCTACAAACTTGGACAATAAATATTGTGGTTCTAAATCCCAGTTACATAGCCTCAGGCTTCCTTTTGGTGTAACCCTTTCTTGGTTAATCTAGCACAGTGTTTCCCACTATGGCTGTATACTATAAATATCTAGAAAGCTTAAAAAACACAGATTAGCAGTTTTCAGCCCAGACCAATTAGAGAAATCCCTGGATATAAGGTTCAAGCGTGGACATTTTTTAAAAAGCCAGACATGAGTATTATTGACAGAGACCCAATGGCCTAACACAGTGACAGTTTTGTTCTAAAAGCAGAATAAAAGACACCATCCTCTGTTCTTTGGAATAGGGAGTTGAGAAGAATCTATAACTCAGTGTGGAGGTATAGTTTTCGATCAAGGCAATATTCTACTAAAGGAATTCACAGATAAGTAGAGAAAAGTAGGTTTTAGAATGGTACCGTAAATAATTCACAAAAACTGCAAGATCATTGATTCAATTTAACTGTGTTTCAAGACAAACCAATTTCCTAAAATCTCACCTAAAACTTTTGATGTGGAAATACTTTTGTAATAATACATGAACTTTTGGGCGCCTGGGTGGCTCAGTTGGTTAAGCGACTGCCTTCGGCTCAGGTCATGATCCTGGAGTCCCTGGATCGAGTCCTGCATGGGCTCCCTGCTCGGCGGGGGGTCTGCTTCTCCCTCTGACCCTCCCCTGTCTCATGCTCTCTCTCTCTATCTCATTCTCTCTCTCAAATAAATAAATAAAATCTTAAAAAAAAATAGTACATGAACTTTTATTTTTCTCCTGATTACATTGAGTAGAGGATATGTCTAAGATTTTTAGTTTCCAGAAGTTCAATTAAATTTTCTTTCAATTCAAATTTTAAGTTTCCTCTAATTGAAATTCAATCTAGTGGTAGCAGTAGTAGTAGTAATAGTAGTAGTAGTACCAAACTGTTAAAAAGCTATTAGCAACATATACTCATTGGTTTCCATTAATGACATTAGTACAATAAAAGTTTGTTTCCAGCATTTTTGTTTCTGGGGAGCTCTAAAAGCTGAAAAGCTTAATCTCTGAACACATTGTTTTTATTTGCAGGACAAAAATGAAATAGGTTTACTTTGAAATTAGAAATTGCTAATCCTATTTCCTAGAGCTGTTAACAGTGAGTCACTGTTTACAGTTGGATTATCCACTGAACCAAGGGCCACATACCATGTGTGATGGAAATTGAAAAACCCTGTATGACTAGCTGCCATTGATTTTATGTTACTGCACAATGGTAAATGTGCCATCTCTTTAACACTATACTCTATAGCTCTATTAAAGTGCAATTTCACGATTAGAAGCATGTGAAAGTAAGTCATTGGTGAGGAGAAAATTTTAAATACAACTATAATATTAATGAGACTGACTTAACTTTTGGCTGCCCCAAATTATATATATATTTTAGGAAGGCATTTCATAAAAATGTGCAGGTGTTATCAAAGTCATCATGCCATTCTGGGAGATAACTATTCTTTTCATGTTGTTTTCATTACTAGATAACATATGAAACATGAGTTGATCTCCTGGTCCTCATGTTAGGATGTAAATGTTATCTTCAGTCGTCTTATGTAACAGTATATTACTCAGGGTACTGCAGAGAAATGGAATGTGTGTGTGTGTGTCTGTGTCTGTGTGTATAACGGCATCGGTACAATAAAAAATTCTTTCCAACGTTTTAGTTTGTGTATCTTCATTAGTATCTATATGTCTCTATCACTATCTATCAAGAGATTTATTATAAAGAATCGAGGAATGGGCTCACATGATTACAGAGGCTGGCAAGTCCCAAGATCTGTAGGGTGATTCAGCAAGCCAGAGACCTGGGAGAGCTGATGGTATAGTTCTAGTCCAAAGCCAGCAGAGTCAAGATCTAGGAAGAATCGATATTTTAGTTCAAGTCTGAAGGCAGAAAAAAAGCTATCTTCATAATTTTTCCTTATCTGAGTATCATCTGTAATTGGATTCTCTCTCTTTGTCTACACACACACACACACACACACATTTGAAATCAACTCTTTTTCACTGTGTTTTTTTATACTCTTACTTAAATATTGGCAATAATAGAGCATCTATATAGTATATATATATAATTTGGGGGTGGGGTGGGACCCACCACATCCTTTAATTACAAACACAGTCCCCCTTCCCAGCGTTATCATACACATAGTGGCAAGGGATGCCAGGGTCTGGGCAGGAACAAAACCCAGACCTAGATATTCCTGTATTTGTAAAAAACATACAAATACATTATATAAAATTATATATACATATATGTTTGTAGAGAATAAAAAATGATAGTTTGATTTAGGTAGGGCAGAGAGTTAGGTGAGGAAAGTGGGGGTGGGGGGGCAGTGCCCCAGTACATTGCATTCTTTAGAGAGTATGTTGGAGGATGTATGAGCATGAGTGGGACTTGATAGCCAAGATACTGAGAAATGTCCTTGTAGCCTGTTCTCCTTAATCCTATCCAAGGGAGTCTGAAGGCCTGGGTTCTGCCCAGGACCTGGGTTGGTCCTAGAATGTAGCGTTCTAGTTTACTTTGCCTAGCGGCTGATGGTGCCCTGGGTTTTGTATAGGTGACATCTCCAATTTAAACCAAGGTTTCTGAGGAAGTCAGTACTGGAGCAAGAGGCTGCCATGCTTGGGGGTGGCAAGTAAAGGAAAAGGTGAGCTAGAGAGCAGGACTGCCTCACTGCTAGAGATCTTGAGCTGGAGCCTGCTCCTCCTGCTAGAGTCAGAGAAGCAGGAGACCCAGGTGTAGGGCAAGCTGTAAAAGTTGAGATGAGGAGAAGAGCTTAGCACACAGGGTCCTGGAGTTTCCTTGTCTGCCTGGCTGCTTCCCACACTCCCCCTCCTCCTACCAGGGCCAAGGGTTCTACCTACCCATTGGTCAACACACCTGACAGACCTGACCACTAAGTACCATGTTCATTTTTTTCTCTTCTTCCGGAAACTTTCTTGTGGGGATGTGGGCAGAGGGAAGGCACAAACATTAACTTTGTGCCTCCTGGAGTCCAGACTGGGTTTGCCTTGTGCAGTGAGTACCAGGGATAAGAAAGAGTACCCCCACCCCTCATTATGGGGAAGAAAGTCCATGTCTCACAACCCCAGGGCTACAGAGGTCTTGGCTGCCCCTCTACTTGGGGAATGGAGCTAGATCCACCTCTGCTCCACCTCCCTGCTCCCCCAAGAGATGATCACTCCCTGCTCACCATGAGAAAAGGATGCCTTGGGATCAGTGACCCCCAGCTCCAGAGCCCTGAAGCAGTGGAGGTGTCAGTCATGGAGAGTCATTGTGGGGATGATCAGAAGAGAGAATACTTTTTCTTGAGTTTGTTCTGCTTCCACAGAACAGTTTGTCAAATTCTTCAGAAGATTTGGAAAGATATGGAAGATATGGAAAATACCTTTGATAAGTCCTCACTTGACAGACACATCTCAAACCTCATCTGAACCCCACCTGGAGGTGCTTGGTTCACCTCTCATCGGTTGCTACCAGCATCTCATAGTGACAGATCTGTAGGCCTGGCCTTCCATTCTTACTCCCCATGGGCCGAGGTCTGTGGACTGTAGCTAGCTCAGGGTGGTCTTGCCACAGTCAGAGAAAGAACACTTAGTTGTCCTAGGGTTCAGGGAGGTTCGAAAAGGTGTCTGATCCAGTAGGGACTGGGTTTTCTTCATGTAGGCAATGACTTTTTCATCTCTTCCTTCAAGATTATCTTTCTCAAGTTAGAAAGTCACTTTACTGAATTCCTGTCTTTGACCCTTCCTGAGAGCCTTCATCTCTTTTCTGGGGTTATCCTCTTCCTCTACCTCTTTCTGTGATGCCTTCTCCTTCTTTCATCCTATCTCCACAATGACCAGTGACAGAGGGCATGACCAATAATCAGTTTCAATCTTGGTGGGCTTGTTGGAGTCAGGGGCTGGGCTGCAGGGAACATGGATGGCTAAATGATAAACTCCTCAGTGAAAGGCTTGCTCTGAGAGCTGCCTTTCATGCAGTCTCTGCTTGTGGATGTGTAGCTCCTTATACGTATTGGAGTCTGAGTAGGATGATGATAGAAATGGGCCAGGGTGTTTTGGGGTGGGGTGGGGCGGGTCCCAGTGATTCTTGGGGCTGAAGTCTTGGAGATGGCTCCAGGGGTCTGGCTCTCTGCCCTGCACCTCTGGGGATGGCGGGGAAATACAGATTTGGATGACAGCGAGATCTTGGCTTCTGAGCAGTTCCATGTATTCCAGGAGGGAATAGGGACAGTGGCGCTTGTAGATCATGATGAGGTCAGGTCATTCATGTCCAGGATAGTTTTGTCCTTGGGGCTGGCAGCCAAGTCCCTGTAGCCCAGCACCTTAATATCCTTGGTGTTTGTGTGCTAGCTCTGTTTTTCCAACTGACTTGAGAACAAATGCACAACCAATAAAATATTTGTAAAAATTTGTAAAAATAAGCCAGATTATCACCAGCAGTTTGCGATAAATTAAAGTTTGGGAAAATTATTGTTAAAAGACTGTGATACAACTGTAACTTGAAAAGTTTAAAGCAACTGTTTTTTAAAAACAAATGTTTAATTTTGTGTAAATGCCTAATAGTAGGCTATATGTGGGATTTTGGTAAACTAGATGTAAGAACAATTTAGGTCTAAATAAATGAACATGGATGTATTCATAAATAAATTTAATGTCATATATAACATATATGACATTAATGTATTCAACGAGCTGGAAAACATTTACCAGAATTAAATTTTTTTTAAAGATTTTATTTATTTATTTGAGACAGAGAGAATGAGAGGGAGGAGGGTCAGAGGGAGAAGCATACTCCCTGCCGAGCAGGGAGCCCGATGTGGGACTCGATCCTGGGACTCCAGGATCATGACCTGAGCTGAAGGCAGTCGCTTAACCAACTGAGCCACCCAGGCGCCCCGAATTAAAAATCTTAACAGATGATATATACACATGAATTGAAGTGGATATATAAAAACAATTTTCCCTACAACTCAGTTAATAGTCTTGAACAACCCTTAGTGCTTATACTCCATTGGGTCACGTCTGTAAATCAACATCAAAATCTGACTGCTTCAATGAATCAGTGATTTCTTATTTTTTGAAGACTCTCCATTTTTTGCCTTGATCTCTTGAGATGCAGTTGTTTGTTTGTTTATTTATTTATTTCATTTATTTATTTTTAACCCCTCCCCACCCAATTTCTATTTGACTACTTTTATTTTAGTTGCGGCATGGTGGTAGCAGAACAAAAGAATAGATTGGGAAATCAGGAGAACAACTACTACAGAGCCAATGCAAGCAGATTTAGGTATACTAATTAGTGGTTTTCAAGAATGTTCAATATAGATGTATTTTCCTAGAAAAGCTTCAGCTACAAACAAAACAAAACATAGATAGGTGAATTGGCAAAGAGTTACTTTGCAGACTGCCAACTCAGTGTTACATTACTTCACGGTTTTTTACTATGAACTTAAGGGCAACCAGGACTTCTTCAGTTTTTGCTTATGAAAGCAAAAGGAAAACCTTCTGTTTTAAGTAGGATGTGGCTTGTAGAAGCATCTTATTAAAATGACATTCTCCCTGTGGGCATATGTATTAAGAACCAGTTCACCCAGCCTAAAATCAATTACTTCTGCCTATGGTAAAGAAAGTCTGAGTTAAACATAATTCTCAGAGGTAGTTAGCATTCCATTGAAGGTTATTGCTTCCATCCAAGAGAGGAGTTACCCAATTTAATCAATTCTCTGAATGTTAAACCTCAGATGGTAAACAACTTAAATTATATAAACAGTGCGATTATTAAGTGTAACAATTAAGACACTGTGTTTTAACTAGATAATTCACAGAGTAATCACTGGTTAGCCAGAGAGTTCTGGTGGTTTAATACTTATTTGGACTCTTACTCAGAAGTGAACACAAGACACCTTTGCATATTAACTTATTTCCATGGCTCCAGATTTGCCCTCCTCTCATATGTTTTGCATATAGCAGTCAGAATTTTCTTTCCAAAGGAAAAACTTAGGTTGCTCTTCTGCTTAAAAGAATCACTTTGCTCTTCTGTGCTCTTTTGGTAGAATTCAAACAAATTTATGTGGTTTAGTGGGTGCTTCATGATCACGCTATTTGCTTCCTTAGCATCATCTTTTTATCTCTGTGTGTCTTTCCTTTCTTTGACTTGACTTTTACACTCTGGTCATTCTGGATTTTTTTTTTTTTTTTTTTTTTTAGTTTCTCCAGACATGATAAAATCTCTCACTTCTGGACATTATTATAAGCTGTTGCCTCTATCAGGGACTTTCTTCTCCTACTTTTTGCCTAACTTATTTCATCATTTATTTTGCAACATAGTTACCAATTCCACTGGACATCTTTCCCTGACTGGCCAAGATGGAATTGATATTCTTTCTGCATAGTCCCGTAATGCTCTGTTTTATACCTGTGGTGAGTCTCTCCATGCTGAACTTGCTGGCTTATTTAATCCTATGCCTCTTCTTCACACTGTTGTATTCCTATAGGGTAGGCATTAAGCGGGTAGTAGTTGTTCAAACAAATATTTATTGAATGATTGCATGATAAACTCTTAGTTAATGTAAAGGTGTTTCTCAATCTCTTATGGGTAATAAAGAAATGATTCTCAACGCATCCTGGAAATTTGATCCACTTCCATTAAAAGCTATAGCTTACTTTGCAGTGGTTTTAAAGGAAAATGGGAGGCATAGGAACATCATTATAGGAGGTGTGTGTGTGGGGGAGGGTATATTTAGTTTGAAGAGTTCCCAGGTAACTCATACATTCCTCTGCAGCAATACGGCTTCTGAACAAGATTCAGTAATTTAAGCACAGAAGTTTGAGCTCTTCCTAAACCAGCTACATTTTAAATACAACTTGAAAGTCTTTACACCTAAACCTTGGGGAGGGAAAAAGAAAAAGACCTTATCATTTGGATGTTACAAGGAAAGAAGAAAATGGCTAAGCAATTACCTGTGCCTCCATTTTCCCATTCTAGTTTTAATAGTTTCATTTCTCACTTGGGAATTCTTTTACTTTCCATTAATGTTAATGGCTCCTTCAAGATCAGAACTTAGCTGTACTAGCCCCCTGTTTAAGAGGTATGTGGAGGTGCTTGTTAGGTCCTAGGGTTTACCCAAATAGCATGAATCTTAAACTACAGACAGAAATCTTATCTGTAAGCAGCTACTGTCCCTTTTTATAGTTAGAATTCATTAAAAGATTTGGGCCCTGTATTCATACTAAAAAATGAAATAATACATGGATATTAGAAAGTAAAATGTTTAGAGATTTTAAAAAAGCAAATAGTGGCTTTCGGAATCATCAGCTTTTAGGGAAAAATTAGGAAGGGGCTTCAGAAGGTTCAGAATTCTCTTTTATATCAATAAGGAATTGGCAGGTACTGTCTTAATCCTGGACAGGATTTACTTAAGTGTTGGGGAAGCATAAGGGAAAAATGGTTTTACTGAGCTATTTTTAAAATTTTTGCACCGTATATCTTAGAGACGGAATGCTTTTATAGAGAGGAACTTGCTATTTGAGAACAAATCTTTGAGGATCATGATGGATCAGTCAATTAATGGTATAGAGATAGGAGGCTCACCTCTTAAAAAAGCAAATTTGACTCCTATATCACACAATATAAAGTTGATGACTTAAATGTAAAAAGTGTTTTGTAGTGCTTGAGGAAAATACAGGTAAATTGTATAACTACTGACATTAGTAAGTCATCTAAAAACCTAACACCAGAAGCCAAAATCATCATAAACCTCTCTAGTAAAATTCACCACAAAAAATTAAAATAGATATTTTTCTCTCATATATAAGTCAGGTTGGGGAAGTGTTTGAAAAATATATATCTAACAAAGAATTTTCTTTTTTAAAAAGATTTTATTTATTTATTTGACAGAGAGAGAGAGAGTACAAGCAGGGGGAGGGAGAAGCAGGCTCCTGCCGAGCAGAGAGCATGACGTGGGGCTCGATCCCAGGACCCTGGGATCATGACCTCAGCCAAAGGCAGATGCTTAACCGACTGAGCCACCCAGATGCCCCTAACAAAGAATTTTCTTAATTTATAATGAAATTTCACAAATAAATAGGAAATAAAAATGGAAAAAAATGAAAATCTTTATGCTAAAGTGTTAAATAGGCATTTCATACATGCAAAAGAATAACCAGTGAAATGAAAATGTTGAAAATCAGTAGCAACATGAAAAGATGCATTATAGGGGTGCCTGGGTGGTTTAGTTGGTTAAGCGACAGACTCTTGGTTTCGGCTTAGGTCACGATCTCAAGGTGGTGGGATTGAGCCCTGTGTTGGACTCCATGCTGAGCATGTGGAGTCTGCTTCGGACCCCCCCCCTTGCCCCTCCCCCCACTTGCTTGCACACTCTCTCTCTCTCCAAAATGCATAAAGTCTTTAAAAAGAAAAAAAAAAGATACATTATAAAAAATGATATGTAATTTACATCCTTTTTGACAAAGGACAAATAGTTTGGTAATGCCATATGTTATCGGAGGTATGGGCAGAAATATACTCTTATACACAGCTTGTGGGGTATGCATTGATACCCTTAAGAACATTCAATTCTATTGGCATTGAAAGTTTGCATACAGAATTTATTGTAAAGATAAAAGTAAATCAATGATAAAGATGCATGTACAAAGATATTATTTTATATCCAAAATGTTAAGTTCCATGGGAGCCCAGAATTAGTCTATTTTATTCTGTTCTATGAAAATTATCTAGAACAGTGTCTGACACATGGTAGGTACTTAATAAGTACTTATTTTTGTTGTACTTGTTTGTAATAATGATAAAAAGCAATTTAATGTGGGGTGGCTGTGTGGCTCAGTCAGTTTTAAGCATCTGACTCTTAATTTTGACTCAGGTCATGATCTTGGGGTCATGAGATCAAGCCCCATGTCAGGCTCCGTGCTCAGTGGGGAGTCTGCTTGAGATTCTCTGTCCCTCTTCCTCTGTCCCTACCCCTGTACACGTGTTCTCTCTCTCTAAATAAATAAATCAATAAATAAAATCTTTTTTAAAAAAGCAATTTAATGTGTAAAAATATAGAAATGGTTATATAAATTAGGATACATTCAAGAAATAAACTTTTATGCAGTTATTTATTTATTTATTTTTAAAATTTTGTTTATTTAGTTGACAGAGAGAGACACAGTGAGAGAGGGAACACAAGCAGGGGGAGTGGGAGAGGGAGAAGCAGGCTCTCCGCTGAGCAGGGAGCCTGATGCGGGGCTTGATCCCAGGACCCTGGGACCATGACCTGAACCAAAGGCAGATGCTTAATGACTGAGCCACCCGGGTACCCCTTTTATGCAGTTATTTAAAAGAAAGATAGGAAAAGTGTGTTATGCAAGGACTTTTATTTTATATTATATATGTACATATATCATTTAAAAAGCAGGTAATTTAACATTATGTTCAGTATAGTCTCATGTTTCTAAGTGTTTTAAAATGGTGTACATTGAAAGGTTAGCTGTGGTGAGATATCATGTAATATTATTTTTTCTAATGTCATATTGTTACGTGTTACTTGCCAAATAAAATAATAAAATGAATTAGTGAAAAATTCATGTGAATAATTCTCCACAGTTTATGGAACACATTTCATACTGATTAATATTGCTAAAGGCTTCTGTGATCTTACTCCCATTGTCCTTTGCATTTTAATCAACTACTTTCTCTTCGTGTACCCTTTGTTTCAGGCAACCTGAGCCCCTAACTTATCTACAAAGATAACTTCATTCTATTATGTCTATTTTAACATTGCTTCAAATATTTTCTTTTTCTGAAAAGACCTTACCTTTTATTTCTGTTAAAATTCTTTTATTTGTCCAAGATGTCTTAATAATAAAATCTTCAATTTTTGAACACATAATTTTTAATTTAAATTATTTTCATTCCTCTATTTTGTATCGCTCTTGTGGCATTTAACTCTTTACATATTATATTTCTGTTTTCTAAACATGTAATTTTCACTATAGAATACGTTTTTTGATGATATGGACTAATGTCTTATTTATCACTTTACACCGTATAATGCAGAGCAAAACACCTTGAGTAGAGCAGATGATTTTTTTGAATTACTGAGCTGAGATGTCAGAAAAAAGTTCGAATACAGTCTTACTCCTATAGAAGAAAAAAAAGGAAAAAAGATAATGTTTATAAGGTAGCTTAAAGTTCTAAAGGGAAAGTTCAAAATATTTGGCAAGTTTTTATTTCGCTTACAAAATAAGAGTTTATGTATATATTCTTAAATTTAACTAATTCAAGTATAGAGCGTTGGAATGAGGGATATTTTTAAACCATTGTTTTATTCATTCTGGGTCATTGTTTTCTGTCATTTTACGGCAATTAATATATGTCACTGATCTTATCAGATCACACATGCAGGAATCAGAGCAAATGTGATTTTGAAGCTCTCCTGAGTAAGAGATTTGGACTGATATATGCCCGCAGAAGTTTTTGTGATTTTCTCTAACTTCCAAATATCTGAAATCTTTCAGAGCTGATCCATCTGAGAATTTAAGACCAGAAAGTTTAGATAAGCATCTTAGGAATTATGACTATGTTTTCTCAAATGTGGCAGGTGTGCAGCACTTTATTTTGGCTTTCATACAGAATCTTAATCCATGCAGGAAGTATGCCACTTTATCTGTCTCAGTCATTAGTTCTACTGACACCACTAAGTTGGGAGATCCAAATTGCAATCACGGATAGCACACACCTGTTTAACACTTAACAGCTCTTGTCATGGTGGTCATTTAAAAAGAAGGTGGTTTTAAATGCATCCTTGTTTTCCTGGGCAAGTCATTGTGGGGTAGGCACATTTCCTCACCGAGACACTTGTCTGACCTTGCTTCTGTGGCCATCGAGTCCTTCCACTCTGCCATTAGCAAGCAGTCATTCAGCTGTGAGGTCCCTGTTGCCTCGGCTGGACCCTCAAAGCACTCTGAACTTAGAGTACTCAGATGCTCCAGGACTGGCTATTTTTATTTCTGTTTTTCCCAAGAATGGCCAAGTAGGTATGTGTTAGACTTGAGTTTATGAAAGAGCCGAAGCAAAGCAGCCTGTTCCACAGTGAAAAACAGGGAAGTCTCACTATGAGTTGCCCCAACTCTCTGAGCTGGGGATGAGCTGTGCTGATTTATTTTGAAAGGGTTTTTGCTCAGATCTCATTACAGTGCTTAAGAGGCTGCCCCAACTGTCCTCAGGTATGAACAGGAGAATAAACTACAGCCCAGGGAGAGGGTTGAGCACAGATGTCCTATTGATATAGGGCCTTTTTCTTTATTATCAACAGCAACAACAATAATAGCAACCGTCACCATCACAAAAAACAAAGATATTTTCTATTTTTGCTTATACCCACAATGCATGTCTAGTCAGGTTGCCCATTTGCCTGGAGAACACCACTAAACTGCTTTCAGACCATTTTTTTTCATGTTACTCATATGATTATGTTGTAATGTTGCAGATGTGATCATGGATATTTAAAAAATACAGTTGAATTGTATTGTAATTTGCTTTTTTCCCCTCGGTTTTCAAAGCTCAGGCACTTTAACAGTTTACAAAAATATTTTAGGGTTTCATTTTTTTCCAGATTAAGACAATGTATGCCTATAGCATTATTTAAGAAAATGGTGTTTTTCTCTTTCAGACTCATTATCAGAGAGCTGAATTCTAAATCAGAGACTGCGGAGGAGAGATGTGCAACCTGAATAAAACATTTCCAGAAGAGCCTGAATAATGGTCCTGAATAAAGGGAACTGAAATGTTCTTGAATTATAATTGGGAAAATTTTAAGTGTGTGTACTCAGGAACACATGTACTAAGAAGAGGTTAGTTATTATTATTCTTTGTGCTATTTAACATTTATGGGGCCCCCAAAGTATTTTTAGTTCTGAATTGAACAGAAGTGGTCTGATAAGTGAGCTCCCAACTAAATTAGCCATGTGGAGATTCACCTGTAATCATTCTCTGGGTGGAGAGAGGCAGTGTTGATAAACTACTCCTGAATAAGTGGACTGTTTATACAGCCATAGAGTCTAACTCACAGCAAAATAAAATAATTAGTTCAGACAAATATGGCCTTTAAAAATATCACTTGACCCTTTTTTTCTTTTACCTAATTTCTCTGTGGCAGGGCATTCAGAAATTAGCAAACACATTTGTTGGGTTGATACAAGTTTACTGAGAAATTGGAGAAGGAAGTAAAGATGGAAAGATGAGGAAGACTAAAGATTAGGGTCAATCTCTGACTCCAACAGCTTTATGCTCCACAGGTAAGTAATTTAATATTGTTTCTTCTTTGTCTCATATCAACAATATAGAATAAAGAGTGATGGCGACTTTTGAGAAACTGCCTCTGATACTTAATTCTGAAAAGCTATGGTAGAAAAATTTCTGAAACAGTAAATATTATAGCCCAGAGGAAATTAAAAAATAAGAATGCTTAATCCTATGATAATTGAATACTAGATAGAGTTGAGAAAGGTAGATATGTGAGCTGTGATAGAATCTATAAGAATGAATACATGCTTCTAGATGTAAATTTCTGTGCCTGTTACTTAATAGGCACAAAAGTAAAAAGTGGTCCTACCACCTAAGAAGAAACCAAACATCCACCCGTAATTATAATATAGGGGACACTTTGAATTCTAAGCTAAGAAATATAGACTTTATTCTCTAGCCATTGGGGAGCTGTTGAAAATATTTGAGCAGGTGAGTGGCATGTCCAGAACTGTGTTTTATGAAGATTAACCTGATGGCATTTTCAGGATTGATTAGCATGAAGCCTGTATTGTGACAGAACAGATTGTGGTAATGCAAGTCTGAAATATGGTGGTGGCAATGAGAATAGAAAGGAAGAAATTGATTTGAAAGATCCATGACAGTGGACTACAGGACTTGATTATTAAATATGTGACCTGCAGTAGGGACATGTCAGTGATGACTCCAGATACTTTGAGACTGGATGAGAAACCAAGTATGGAAGTTTCAGAAAGAATGTCCTGACTTTCAATGGTTTATTATTATCTCTTAGATGCTGTGAGTCATGTAATCGATTACATTCTAAAAATCTTGGGCCCAAATCCATGTTCCACATCTACTAAGCATGCTGTGTCATCCTGCCATTTATTTTTTGCACAGTCATGCATTGCCAACCATAGGTATGACATTACTGAGAAGTATAGCATGTGGGAAAACTATAGTTGACTACACCAAGAGAATGCAGAGAAATTTCATTTAATGTATTTTTAAAAATTTAACTTCAGTAAATAAAAATTTTAGTAAAAATCCACTTCCAAAATAGACCAGATCATTGAGTTAGAAATCTTTTGTAAATTTATCTATCTCACTGAAACCAACACTAAACACACACACACACACACACACACACACACAGGTAACTTTTCTCTGAGATCACTGTTAGTTGTTCAGGAAATATTGCTGAAGTGGTGTAATGTGCTAGGGCAGATTCTTTTAGAATTTTTATATTATGCAATGTGCATTTCATTTTAAAGAGTTCAAACCACCCCTTACTGACTCGAAAGTTAATGTATCTCACACTTACATTCTCCTTTGCATTTTTAGCAAGTTTCAGCCGAGTGCTTATTTAACTGCTTCACATGTTCACAAATTGCCAAGATCCTGAAGGACATGTATTTCTACTCTTCTCTCCACATATTAAAGCATACGGGTTTTAAATAGATGCCTTATACTTGAAGCATCCCCTAGACTCATTTAAATGGTTCAGAAAACTGGTAAAGTAATAATTCCAGTAGACTCTTTTGCTTAAAGGGATTGGGACTATTCTTTGTGGAAATATATGTGTGCCATTTAAAAATTTTATTCATAGGGGTGCCTGGGTGTCTCAGTCATTAAGCGTCTGCCTTTGGCTCGGGTCGTGATCCCAGGGTCCTGGGATCGAGCCCCGCATCAGGCTCCCTGCTCGATGGGAAGGCTGCTTCTCCTCTCCCACTCCCCCAGCTTGTGTTCCCTCTCTCACTGTGTCTCTCTCTATCAAATAAATAAATAAAATCTTTAAAAAAATAAAAAAATATAAATTTTATTCATATGTAATTATTCTGCAGAAAAACAAAAACATGATTGGTAAAACCACAGTTAGTAAGGCATTTTACTAATTTCATTTGTGATTTTAAATATATTCCACTTTTATTTTCCTCTTTTTAAATTTCTTGTCTTTAAAACTTTATTTTCTTTAACAATATGTGTTTTCATTCTCAAACTGTAGAGGTATCATGGTGGTACAAAAAGCCAGAGGATAAATGTCACTATCTTTATGGAAAGTATGAAAATGTTACTCTAATTTTTGGGGAGAGGTTCTAGCAGTAAAATAAAGCTTTAGCAGTAAAATAAACATTTACTGTTGTTTTTGTGTGTAGGCAGCATTCACAGGAATTTAAGTGATAAACTCAAAATTTCAAAAGGATGTAAGGTTTGGAATAGGCAGCTTTATACTCTGCCCATGTTTCTGGAGGACTTGCTCACAAAGTGATGTGAGCTTCGTGGCCAAGACTTCCAAGTATTAGGATCAGACAAATTTGTTTGTGTTCTGATTCCATTATTAACTAGCTGGGAGGCCTTGGTATTTATTTAATTTCTGTAAATGTTAGCTTCATTGTCTGTAAAATAGGAGTATTACTATACTATGTGGTTACAAAGATGAAATAAGATATTGAGTGTAAAATACTTAGTACACCCTGTCACATGATTGGTGGTTCACCTATGTTGCTTGTATTAATTCGCACCTGCTATTAGCATTATATGGTGCTCGTAAGAGAAGATACCTGTTTGATATTG
Organism: Mirounga leonina; assembly: GCF_011800145.1. NCBI lineage: Eukaryota > Metazoa > Chordata > Mammalia > Carnivora > Phocidae > Mirounga > Mirounga leonina. The sequence continues at coordinate 70,799,328 of NW_023270426.1, forward strand.
TGAATTTTAAACACCTTCCTAGGGCACCTCATAAGTTGGACAGTTGTTTTTCTGTTCATTGCTGTGTCAACTTTGTGTTTTTTCCTTCACTACCCCATACATCTCTACATTGTCATTGTGATTTAATAATCTGGTTGCCTTTGTTACTACAAGGAAAGTGTGGCTTCCTGAGTACTCGTTCTGGGAGTGGATATGGATCTCCCAGTATACACTAAGTGGGGATAGGTTTGTGTAAAATCATATCTAAACCTAAAATTCAAATATTGTTCATTACAAATTTTATTTGTATATTTCCATCTTGACTGAAAACCAAAATATTTTATCAACTTGATAAAGTATGGAGAGTGATCCTGGGGATTGTCTGGGTTTCTCTCCTTCAACACAGGCTTAATTTTGGAAGTGTGTGTGTGTGTGTGTGTGTGTGTGTGTGTAAACAAAGTTGTTTAAAATCACCAGTTAACATATTCTCCTTGTCAAAGATCAGAGTTAATGAATGCTTGGCTCTTTAAGGTTAAAGTATTTTGAACATTTTGAGGATTTCTTATATGTGGAAAGATTTGGAGTTGTCCTTCATTCATAGGTGGGTGTGAGATTATCTGAGGAGCTGTGTCCTTCTCAGACCGGGACTCTTTGAGTGTGGGTTCTCAAAACGCAGGGAATTAACCACTGCTAGGACATGAGCTAATTTTAGGTAGGAGAAAAACAAACACTTTTTAACTTTAATAGCTGAGATTTTTAATTTAAGTGTGGGGTAGTAAAATAACAGCTAGTGAAATAAACCAGAGATTTCATGAGATAACTGGAATTAGTGTGAAATCAAATAGGTAGTGTCAGTAGCAAATATCTGTATTCTTTTCTCATGATACATGACATGTCTTATAAGGATTTGGCCAGAATTATGAAGATATTATATAAATGATTGAAGTTTTGTTAAAACTGCCCTTAAAAGGGAAAAAAAATCAGGTGAATCATGTATTTTTCACTCCATCTTATTTCAGTGATGGATACTGAGCATTTTGTGCTTTCACCACCAATGAACAAGGGTGAATGCATTAGACTAATATCTTCCAATGGAGAGAATATAAGCAACTTTGTATGTACTGTCTGCTAATGCATTTCTTTTGCTTACTTTGGTTTAAGGTAACACAGCAACTCATTTTAAATTGTACATTGTGAAGAAAGCCGATCAGTTTTAAGTAGGGTTCGTATTCCACGTTAGAAAATTTAAATATCCAGAGAACACATATTGGTTAAATCTGTGGGCACATTTTTTCGTTGACTTGTACATTCAACCAATACTGATTAAGCTTCTATTTTCTCTTTGAATTAATAATATACTTATTACAATATTCATTTTTTAAAATTTTAGTTTAATTTTTGTTGATATCAGGAAAAAGAAAGCACTCACACTTATTTGTTAGGTAAAATTATCATAGATTTTATTATTTTTCTTGTTGTAAGAATCTAAAGCAGTGTTTTGCAAGTATTAGGTCATGCACCATCTTAAGAAGTCTCCTGAGATACCTTCCAAAATGTAAGTTCTCTACAGGTGGGGTCTGGAAGTCCATAACTGTAATGAGTTCTTAAGGGATTTCTATTTGTACTTCAAAGATTGGGAGCCACTGAAGAAAAGAGTACGGACTGAATATAGCATTTGTGCAGAATTCTACATATAGATAGATGTTAAGCACACTCCTTAAATAATTAATAAATATGGTTCTATAATTGGAAGAATAGCTGATTGGTTTTATTCTTCTTTCATTCTCAACTCCCCTCTTTTCCTTTCCCTTTCTCCTTCTTGCTTCAAACCCCCTCCAAAGGCAACCACACATAGGTCCCTAACTCCTTAACTAAGACTACTTTGAAAAAGTTGATTCCTCCACTATTATCTTTATATACTCTTGGAGACCACCCAAGTACAATGTTTCAATTTCATTTCCTTTTCAAAAATGCTTAAGAAGTGAACAATGCACATACAATGCTCTCAATCTAGAAGCTGAAAAATAAAGTGCCTTGTTTCAGAGAATGCTGTGGCTTGAATAGGTGACTGTGCTTTAAGATATTTTCATTGATTCATTTGATTCACTTTCTGTTGAGCTGATCACAAATTGCCAGAGCAATTGTCAGTTTCAGGATAATAATATTACTACTTCTAGCTGTACCTTGGTGAGGAAAAAAAAAATAAAGGGAAAGTTAAACACATCTTGTTCTAATGCAGAGATGAATAGCACTGAAAGAGCCCCATTGTGGTGCTTCTGGCATTGGTCAACAAAGCTGAAAAGCAACATGGGACAAACAAGGAAAAATGGGGCAATGTTCCCATAAATTCAAAATTAAGTTCCTTCTTCAATTTCCGTGAAGCAAACTCCCCGTGGTGAACATCTGGCAGGCCATTAACTTTTGTTACTTTATTTTATTAAAAAATCTTAAGGTGAGAGAAATTTCTCCATTTGGAAACTTGATTTAGCATTGAGGCTAAAGTCTGGGCCATCGTGTTGTCATTTGCATAGTACCCATGATCTGAGAGAACATATTGTCCATACAACCTTTACTAAGCTTTCTACCAAAGGTTGCAATTCTTTGTCATTTTTAAAAATCATTAATCCTGAGAGTTATATTTTTAATATATAAATCAGCTGATCAGTGGCCTATATCTACTGGAGGCAAAGTGACTGTGAGATTCTTCATACTTTATGGCTTCTCGCTTGCATTTTTTTACTGTATTATTTTCCTACAGGAGCTTGAACGTCAAAACTATTTACACAGAGCTTTTTCAATGATCCATCAGAAGGATGTGAACTGTTGATTGCACCATTTTCTTTATTTGTACAGCTGCTATAACCTTCACTCTAAATCATTTTCTTACTGTGTCTTCCCTTTCTCTTTTCCTTTTCTTTTGTGAGCTGTCACTTTCTAAAGTAAACATTTCATATTCCACCATCAGAACTATTTGTGCACATTAACTTTAAAGCCATGAACTTGCTTATTAGTCAAGTTATTTTCTGTAAAAAATACTGGGTAAATGTTAGAGAAACAAATGATTTATGTTTTGTTTAATTTAATGTAATTATGAACTTCCGTCTTTATAATGTATTTGTTTGATTGCATGTATGCATCTATCATATCTCTGTCATCTATCTTAATTATTTGACATACGATTTTTAACCTAAGCAATTTAAAGTTGAAACATTTATTCAGTTTTGGGAATGATTTTAATAGATTTTTCTCTAAAATAACACAAAAATACAGTTTCTGCTTATTATAGTTACCTTGTCGCTGAACATTCATACAAGAATTACATCAAGCTGCTAACCAACCCTGTATCTTTCAAGAGTAGAAACTTTTGAATGTTCTTCTTTCAGTCTTACAAAACCTTTTTGACTATAGGCAGGCAGTGAAACTTCAATATTGACTTCTGAAACAATTCCAATAACTTTTTTTCAGTTTATAACAATTTTTTGATGTTAATATTTTTAGACATAAAAGATTAAGTAGCTGAATCTTGAGTTTTATTTTTGAATTCTAGTATAGTTCTGCATAGTGAGTTACATTAAAAACAAAAAATCATTGGTTGTTACGTATTTTTCCCCAATAGTCTCAGCTTAACTTAAATATGTACATCTGCCCAATCAGTGTACTGAATGCTGTGCTGTTTGCAAAGTGAATTTTGTAGAATTACTTTGTATTTGGCAGTAGCTCTGAAATTTGAGTTAGGGTAGATATGATTATGGAGATGAGAAGTCAAGCAGGAAAGACATGATTTTGAATAGGGAAAACAGTTCAGATTTTAAGGGATTTTTATAAAGGTTTATATGAAAAGTAAGTGCAAAGTTTTATGGTTCTAAATGTGCTGTTCTTTCCTATATAGTGGAGTTTATTATATTTTTGGAGAATTTTTAATTTTATCAAACAATTTTTAAACATATATACAAAATAGGTTATAAGAATTCAAACAATTTTTGATGTATAATTGAATCCCATAGCTCTTTGAGAGAAATATAGGACCCATAAAGTATTTTATATTTGTATTACTTTTTAATTATATGAGTAATACAGAAACACTTGATAAATTATTCTGAAACCCTGAAGTATATAGAATTAAAACAGGCAAGGCTACTTTTAAGCTTTCAGCAACAAATTCTAGTTCCTTCTACAATGTAACAATGCAATTTCCTTATCTATTTACTACTACTTGATTTTTTTCTTTCATTTAAAATGTCTTAGAGTTCTTTTCATATGACTTATCTTGTTCTTTTTAATTACTTCAGAGTTTTCCATAGTAACAATATGATATAATTTTATTTAGAATTCCCTCATTATTGAGCAATTTATTCATATTTTTGCTATTAACAAACTGTGCTCCAGTGAACTTCTTTTGTGATATGTCTGTATACATAATATTTCTAACAGATATGTTCCTAGGAAAAGAATTAATGGTTCACCATCATTCTCACTTTTGAGTTTGACACATCTTGCTACAGTACCTTTCTCTATTAACAACATATAAGCGATCATTCGTCTCTACCAGTGCCAAACCAGATAAAATCAATTATAATTATTTTCTACTAATTATTACATTATTACCTCAATTTCCATCTCGTTGACTGTTGAGAGTGTAGATCAGCTTTTCCAATATTTTTCCTAGGAATTGTCTATCCCTTTTTTTTTTTTGACCATTTTTCTGTCAAGTTTTTTTTCTTATTGATATGTAGAAGTACTTTATGTAATCTAGTCAAAATCTAAACATAAAGGAGATAGAAGAGTGAGGTAAGTTCCCAGCCCTTTCTTCCAGCATCTGCAAAATATGGACATTCAAGGCACCTTTCTCATAATAAGGGCTGAATAGTTATTAGGTGTTATATCTTATGATTATATATCTAAATCTACAGTGCTCTTTCTAAAGAAGTCTATCAAGACTCTTTAAGGAGCACAAGTGTACAAAAGAGGGTAGACAAGTTCCAAAAATGTTAATTATATGTATTTCTCTTACCTAACTTGCAGATTCCCAAAGGGCATCTTTAAGAGGGTCTTCGGGCACTTGTCAAATATTAAACAGACACTCACTGTCTGATTCATTTAATCAATATGGACACAAAGGGAGTTTGCTCAGTCCTCCTCCCCAAATAGATATCTTTCTGATTCACTTAAATTTATTTTTGTATTGGATAATTTAATCAGATAATTGCTGATTGCTAATTAATTTATTATTTATAGATATAACTAATATGCCTATAAAATGGGAATTTATTTTCAAATTTAATTACCAGCTTATTTCAGATTATTAATGTTTCATGAAGTCCCAATATTAAGTCTTTTTTCAATGACTCTTTGCATTTTCAGCTCCACTGTTTATATTTGTGTATAAGTATATATTTATATATATTTGCATATTTTATCAGAGAAAGATTATTTAGAGAAGTGGAGGAAAAATGAACCTACATCTGACCAGAAGACATACCTTATTCTTGAAGAACAAGAATCTAATTCTAATGTCTGTGCAGACAGATTGTAATAGGTGATTTTCTTTTGTGAAAGAATATGTAAGGACTTTTCCTTTACAGTGTTCTCATTTTGTAATTCCCTAAAATTCCTAATAATCCCAAAGACTTGAATACTTTTATCACCTTACTGTACTTTCAATCTTTTTTGAAGTTTCTTATGCTGTTGCTCTTTTATTTGGAAACTTGATTCTTACCCACTTGATCTGTTAATTGGGGTTTTACCTTCTGAGGTTCTTGGAACTGCTTTTTCTTACCAGCTGACTCTTTGTGCTCTCAACATGCATCTTTACGCTCACTCTCTGCCTTTTCATCTCTCAGTTTATATCATCTCTCTCATTCCTCTTTTCTTCAGCTGCATTGGGCTTGTTTTATTTTGTGCACATAGACGAAAAATGCCCTCATGACAAGAAATGTCACCACTAATCTTATTTTCCATTTCTAGTGTGTATTTTATTAATTTTTTTTTTCATTTCTTAACCTACATAGCGACACAGTGCCAGGCTTATTTCAAGATTTTTAACTCAGTCAACACCAACTGGGATGTGTTAAACTAGGAGAAAAAAAGAAATCAAACAGAATAAGAATTACCAGAAATCAACTGCACTTTCTGGATGAAGAACTTTGGTAATTGAATTGTTATATAGCCACTAGGTGTAGGGAAAGGAATACAGAATGCCCAAGATAAAACTGAGGAGAATTCTTGAGTCTGTTAAATTAGATTTGAATTTGCTGCTGTGATAGAACCTATTCCTATAGGAAAGCATCATAGGACTAATCCTGAAAAGAAAATTACTGTCAGTCCTAAAGCTCATTGACAACACAACAGCATTGCCAGACATGTAGCACATTAAGTAACATAACCAAGTGCCTGGTTATGACTGACCATTAGCATCAGGAAACAAACGTCGCATATGTATTAGGTTGAGAGTAGCATTTGTCTTTTTCCCCATGTGTGAATAAGAATGGGCAAACGGAAAGATTTAAAGTTTTTCTGTTTTTGGTATTTTACTGAATAAATTGAGGCTAGCCTGGAATTTTAAAATATCTTGAAAATGTATTTTCACTGTTTTCATCACAAGCTAACTCTTTGCACATTTTGGTGTAAACATTTGTTTAAGTAACCCTACACATGTGGGTGTATGCCGTAAGGTGAGGGGGAAAAAGAGTGTCAAATAGCATAATTTTCTCCAGAAAGAACTGTTGATTTCTAATGATGAAAAATGAAATTAAGTTTTAAATACAATGAGAAATACTGACTTATGTCGTATCACAACACTGCATTGTAACGATCTTTTCCAAAGCTGGAAGTCGTCCCAACGTAATTCTAGTGTTTCTGAAAAGGATTATTATTATTTATACCTTATAACCTTTCAAAAGAATCTCATATTTTGATGCTTACAGAATATCCTCTACTCAGTCAGGTGGTTTAACACAATCCTTGAGGGTCAGATCCCTTGTTGCAGGATGGGTTTGCTGGTCTTCCATAACAATAACAGCTTTGGGTTAGGTTTTGATGTCTTATATCCTAAAAAGAAAGAAGAAGAAGGAGAAAAAGAAGAAGAAGAAGAAAGTTGAGTTTTCATTTTTTAAATAAAAACTATGAAAAATATGGTAATCTAAAAAATATATAGAGCAAAGAGTTGGGATGAAATTTAAATGTAGTCTTACATAATATGGATAGATTTTATGTAGCTTAGATTCATAATACTATTAATCTTTTTATCAAGCTGATGAAATATATCTCATCAAAAATATGTTGCCATTTTCTTGTATTTCAATGTAATTTGACTACTTCCACTTCAAAAACCACAGTTGCCTGATGGGTTTTACTAGTTATGTCTTGTGAAAGAGGCGAATTTATGCTAAGGCCATCCCAGTTTCCCTGCATTTATTGAGGATTAGCAACTGATTGGTAGATAAATGATACCCATGGAAAGCTAAGGATACATTGAACTTATAAAGCTATTCTTTTGTTTTGATTTGCAGGGATAGGGTTGGCATCAAAGGCCTGCTGTGTCTGCTTCCAATGCTTTGTACTTTATCAGTATAATCAAGAATGGCTCAAGCCTAAAGTAGCAAGGGAGGAGTCAGGTCCTCAGTTCAGATAAGGTGTTGGAGATGTAGGAGAAAACCCCTACTTGCTCAGGGCTCTGGGCTTCAGCTCCCCTATCGTTACCATGTACTTCCTCAAATGTTAGAAAAGTACAATTAGAATGACATTCCACATGGCTGGTGCACAGGATAACAATGTCGATACAAAGGATAAACAAAACCTGGACCCACATATTTTATGAGAGAATTGGGAGAGAAACACTAGCTAAAGAAAAACAGCATATAGATTTTATTACATGCTGAATACTGAGAAAAATAGAACATTTTCTTATACATTAAATTGCAGAAGTAGATATTTAGAACAATTTTGAAGTCATTGTTGATGATGGGAACAAATAGGTAGTGTTTTATATATATATATATTTTTTTTTTTTTTCATTTTCTCCAAACTGGTAAATGTTTTCTATCCCTTCTCAGCTGATGATATTGCCTTTTAGATGATTGAGGATGACTTCCTTCTAGGAGTTCAGATTATAATATAATATTTATATAAGACATTATAATTCACAAATACCTTCACATTCACTGTCTACTTAGTATGGCCTTTATTGTGTGTGTTGTGCATCTTATTCCTTAATATTTAAGGACTAAAAGGAAGACATAGTTTAGTATTCCCCATCTTACTTCACACTATTTTCTGTAAACCAAATTTTTGATCTCATGAAAAACTCCAGAGCTAGACACCAAAAAGAAAATAAAAGGACTAATCAATTTGAATAGGTAATAAATTTTGTTTCTGAATGGGAGAAACATAAAACCCATATGGAATGATGAGGAGAATAATGATGTGACGGTATATGATTTTTGAATTGCTATCTATTCTTTTAAATTTCTTTGTCCTAATGAAACTTTTTCATTCAGACAGCTAAGCATTTAGTGTTTTTGCTTCAAGAAGGGATGAGATCACAGAAAGTAAAGAAAACAAAGCACATTACTTCTTGAGTTCTGATATTCAAATTGCCAGTTCACATTAAGAGCCAATAATTATGGTTCTTTTTTTAAGATGTTATGTATTTATTTTGAGAGAGAGAGATAGAAAGCAGGGGGAGGGGCAGAGGCAGAGGAAGAGAGAGAATCTCACGCAGACTCCATGCTGAGCATGGAGACCAACGCAGGGCTCCATCTCAGGACCCTGAGATCATGACCTGAGCCAAAAATCAAGAGTCTGATGCTTAACAGACTGAGCCCCCCAGGTGCCCCATGGTTCATTTTTATATCCTACACTCCAAGAAGAAAAATAGAATTGGAAGAGAAATAATGTGTATCACAAAAGATTAAGTGAATGGGTAGATACAAAGATAGGGTGGATCCCAAACAAGAAGCTTTCAGAGCCATTGCTTGCCAGGAATGGGCTTGGGTAGAGCACTGAGGTTTCAGGGCAATTTGAGGGCATAGATGACCTGCCCTTCCCTTTCTGTACAAAGTTCAGGTAGCATCAGGACAGAGGGGAAGTGGCTGTGAGGTATGTCTAGTCAGGGAGAAACAGATAGGGAGCAAAGTAGTTCATGCACTCCAGTGAAGTTTCCAAATAACAGAATGAACTCATTTGTCTCTGGCCAGCTTATATTAGTAATGAGTGAAAAGGGGTTTCTGAAGAGACCATGTAATTGGGAACAGGGGTGGTTTAATGTTCTCTATAGGTAGTGATGTTTGTACACCTGATAGAGCTATGTAGATGGTTCTACGCCACCCCTGGCAGAATGTAATCCCCTTAGGGGTGCCTGGGTGGCTCAGTCGGTTAAGCGTCCACCTTCAGGTCAGGTCATGATCCCAGGGTCCTGGGATCGAGCCCCGCACCGGGCTGCCTGCTCAGCGGGGAGCCTGCTTCTCTCTCTGCCTGCCACTCCCCCTGCTTGTGCTCTCTCTCTCTGTCAAATAAATAAAAGCCTTAAAAAAAGAAAAGAAAAAAGAATGTAATACCCTTAAACCTAACGCAACCCTGGGTATAGTTAGGAGGAGGCCTAGATTGATTGGAACTATGCTTCTATCACTGAGTGGAATAGAGATTAATAAATAGATTTTTTTCTTAAATTAGATTTAGCAGATTAAGGCTGCCCTGTTAAGTAGAAGGCCTCCTTTCCCTGACTAAAGGAGGTTCTTTGGCAACATGGTTGTTAGGCTTGAGAAATTTGGTATTAATTTAAAAGGTTGAAAAATTAAGTGAAACTAAAAATTAAAACAAAACAACAAAAACCTGTCACATGTGCTGGTTCAGATGAGTTATTAGTTACTTGTATTTAAAATTCAATGCTACTTAGTATGTGATTAGTAGGTTGTAAGTGATTACTGTGTTGTAACTAAGAAGGAATGGTATAAAATAATGTGTAATTTTGATGACAAATTATTTAAGGCAGCATCTTATTAGTTTTAGTGTTTTAATGGGTTTGACTATCAATTGCATACTAATTATGCTTCATATTTCTGAATTTTATCTCTGGTTTATTATGTAGATTTTAATTTCCTCTTATGAGTGTAGCCTTTTAACTGTTTCAGAGTGGGTCTTTTTTTTTTTTTTTCTGTACTTTTGCTAGACTTTCGATTTTGTTTAACCGTGTTTCAAAAATACATATTCAAATAAATTTTCCTCTTTATACTGGTGCCCTGCTGGCTCATTTGATAGAACATGCAATTCTTCATCTCGTTCAGGGTTGTGAGTTCAAGCCCCACATTAGGAATAGAGTTTACATTAAAAAAAGAAAGAAAGAAAAAAGACACCATTTTAAAATGGGCTATCTGTTACTTCCATGTCTAAGTTATTTTCATTCAGCTTAGCTAATGATACATAATTTTGAGTTTCACAAGCATACCAGTTGGCTTATTTCAGTTGGAGATTAAATTTATAGTAACTTATGGAAACTCAAGGCAATTGACATCATTCAATTACTTGACTCTTCCAACAGTCGCATCTTCTTCATGAGAGAGAATTTGTGTATAATAAGAGCTAAAAAATCTTCAAGTGGACCTGGGAAAAATGGATAACAGGTAAATACATGCAGAAGCCTGAATGATCTTTTCAAAATGCAAATGCAATCATATTATTTCCCTCTTAAAAACGTTCTATGGCTTCTCGTGGCATTTAGAATAAAGTGGGGAAAAATATTTACCTTTACCGACAAATCCTGGTATGATCTATTCCCTGCCTACCTCTCAAACTTCACCTATGTCTCTTTGTCTCCTTCTGCAGCTTTATTGACTTTTTCAGTTCCTCCAGTGTCTCATGCTCTTTCCTGCTTTGGTGTCTTTTGTATGTACTGCTTCCCATGCTTGAAAGCTTTTCTTCCCGGCTTCTTCAATCTGGCTTTTACTCATCTTTCAAGTCTCATCTTGAAATATAATTTCTTCTGGGGGCGCCTGGGTGGCTCAGTCGTTAAGCGTCTGCCTTCGGCTCAGGTCATGATCCCAGGGTCCTGGGATCGAGCCCCACATCGGGCTCCCTGCTCGGCGGGAAGCCTGCTTCTCCCTCTCCCACTCCCCCTGCTTGTGTTCCCTCTCGCGCTGTGTCTCTCTCTGTCAAATAAATAAATAAAAAATCTTAAAAAAAAAGAAATATAATTTCTTCTGTTACTCTGGACACTGGAGTGCCATTCTATAATTCTAGACAGAATTATGTAATTTCTCCTGAATAGTACTTTTTCATGGCTTTTTCTATCACCTAGCTCATATCTTGACACATTAAGGGCATTCAAGGAATGCTTATTGACTGAGGGATCGTTGGACTTCTGAAGCCTCTCAGACTATATTTCTTAAGTATCAATACATCTTTATGTGAGAGTTACTGAGATCTTTGCTATTTCACTACCTCATCATACTTCATACCCCAGTGACTGTATACTTCCATTCCAAATTAGTGTTTAGTTGCAAGTTCAAGAGCTTTTGATCTCCAAATTCATTGCTCTAATCTTCAACACTCCAATTCCAAGTCTTTAATGTTTTCCCTCTTTCCCCAAGTTCTATCATAAGGGCCGATTGGGAAAGACGGTGCTGGGAAGGAGAAGTTGAGCAGAGCAGCTCAGACATTCCTCTGGAAATTTCCATGTTTATGGCCCTTTGAGATGAGGCAACAGAACATGCTCATTTCAGCCATCAGATAAAGAAACTGCTTCCTAATGTTTTATATCCTGATGTAAATGGGTGAGGAAATATGAGGACGGATAGGAGTAGATTTCTCAGTCTGTAAATTTACCTAAAAGCTTGATGGCAAGCATTACATCATGGGGTATTTATATCTATGGAAAAAGAAACTGCATTTTTTTTTCATTATTTTATTTTCTAGTTTAAGTTTCTTTCTCTTGCATAACTCATTGTGCAGTGAGAGTCCCCACGGATCAGTTGGCTGAGCAGCAGTCTGGAAACTCAGGTGCTCTGTAGCCCATCCCCTGCTGGGTTTTTAATGTGCTGTGTAACCTTGAACATGCCTCTTAATATCTCTGTGCTTCAATATCAGGATCTGTAAAAGAGTGGAAAAAAGTATTAAACTTTGGGCATATTTGTGAGGAAAAACTAGTAAATGTGGTTGAAAAGCACTGTGAAAATATAAAGTCCTGACCATAAGAAAAAGAGAAAATCAGCCAAACCCTAGAACAACTGAGACTGTCCTTCAATGTACTTATAGATGCTGATGGAGAGACTGAGTTTTGATGTGAGGAAAATTTTCCTGACAGTAAGTTGTTAAAATAGGCTACCTCTTTGGCTTATAATATTTCCCTGCTGTTTCACATTTTATTATGACAGTGCCAATCTCTCATCAAAGTATATGTGGAAGCTATAAAATAGAAATTGTCATAACTACAACCAGTTATATGAGACATGGCCAGGCTTTGAGTAAACAGCCTTTGTTAGTGGTCACGTTTTATCTGTATCTCAGATAACTACTAGGCTGGTACTAGCAGAATTTGTCAGGAAAAATAATGGGTTTTTTTTTTTTGTGGCTTTAGAATTTTACAGCTTAAAGTATTGTTCTTTCCAAGAATATTTGCTTAATTAAATACCAATCCAGAAATGGCAAATTGTTGAATTTCAGGCCCTTGAGAATAGGGGAAGAATATTATATCTGTGTACATTTTAGGGGCTACAGGAACCACATCCTATGTAGTCATTTATTTTCTTCTTATTTCCAAATGTATTACCAGATGTATTTAACCTCTTTCTAGAATACATGGGAAGGAGCTGACATCTGATAAGGAATGACCTTCTGGAGGAAAGGATTAAAATAGTGATTTAGGAATTGATGTGGATATGAAATATTGTTTAAGGGGATTCTAAAATATTTGCCTTTAGAAGTCATATAATGATTTCATAGAAACACATTAGTTTCCAGAAATCCACTGTTGTTCTCTTGAACTTTAATATTAAAGTTTATTAGATCTACTTTTTTATAGTTGAAACATCGGTCTCCTGAATGTGTGCATGATCAAAGACCCCACCTTTGAAATCAATGTCTTTGCAGTGATATCTAAGCAAGATTAAAATGTTGCTAATAATATTGAAAGTCTTAATTAAATGTAAAAGCCAATGTAAAAATTCTGTGGCATTACCATATGGTTAAGAGGTTTGCTTTGCATTTTTAAAGATTGTCCTAGATATGTCAATAAACTCTGATGGATGTGCATAATATTTCCATCAATTTATCTGAAGTAAATCTTATGATTCTTACACAAGAGAAAGGAGCTTGAAGATTGTGAGATCATTTTGGTTTTATCTACAGTTTTTAAGTTGAAATATTTAGTAGTTTTATTTCAAGTTTTTGTCCCTAACTTGTCTGTCCTTGATGAAAAACCTCAAAGAATTTGGAAGCATGATTTCAATAAATTAGTCAATTTGCAGTTTTTCCTAATTGAAATCGAAACTTTTAAGCATACAGCTTTTACTTGTAGCTATAGTATGTTACATTTGATTGTTTAATTGTTGAACGTATAGTGCAGGCCTTTCTTAACATATATTTCACATACAACTTTCAGTTTCTGAGCTATGGTCATATCTTAAATGGATATTAAATTATCTATCCACTCTTGGCCTTGAAGTTTCTTTTTGATATGGCCCTTTTCTTTCTGTTTTTGGTTTTTGAATTTATAAAAAGCAGTGGTGGCAAATGCTTTCCTTTGAATTATGGCATGTTTAAAGAAGTTTAATTAATATCCAATACAACGTATAGAATTAACAGCATTTTAGGCTCTTCATTTAGTTTTCTTCATGATCACAGTAAGTATATCTTTTTCCAAGAGGAATATACAGTGTTTCCCTTCAACAGCATAGGTTAAAATGAGAGAATCTTAAAGGAATAATGGAAGAAAAGCAGATCCAATGAAGGCAAGAGCTATATCTTACTTAGAAAACCAGGAGCAAAATTTATAGTGCACTCTTTAAATAATATGTTAGTTTGACTCCTCCTGTGCTATATAATTTCATGCATTTAATGTGAACTTGGGGACTCATTTATATGTAGACCAAGTTAATCTTACCTGCGTCTGTACCAAGTGAAGTTGCTGCAACTTATAGGACAGGCAGGAGAAGCAGTAACTTATTCATATCAGTTCTCTGAGACTAGTTGAATCTTACTGGCTTATCACAAAACATTTGTTTGATAGAGTGTGCAAAGCAGCATTTAGTATGTTAAGACTTTCTCGTGTGGCATAAAATCCTATTGGTCATTAATAATATTAAGACTTCTGTAATTCATATGATCACTAAAATTGAAATTACATGCTCTATTCATATTCTGTTCACAAATTATGTGCTCTTTCACAATGGAAAGTGAAGAACTGAAGAACTGACAGTTATTTCCTGGAATATACTCTATTGGCTAAAAAAAAAGTTAAATAAATATCTTGCCTTCAGATTTCATCTATAGGACAATTCTTTTCCTAAGATCTGTTTTACACATACCTCTCAGTACATCACGATATTGTTCATTTTTTCTTTCTTGGTGAGGATTGACTAGTTAATGTTTACAAAGTATTTTGAAGGTGTAAAGTGCTATGCAAGTGCTAAACCCAATAAAATGTATTTTATACTGAATCTGAGAGCTGATTTGTGCAGCATCGAGCTTTGTGAGTGAATAGAGCAAAGATGATTAAAATCAACATCATTTGTAATTTAAAATACTGTGAACAACAAAGAAGATCCAACTATGGCTTTCGTTTTGGCAAGCTGCAAATATAGATTGCTGAACAGCGGTAGTCTGTCAATATAAAGCATTTAGCACTTCACTAAGCAGCTTGAGAGTTTTCTACATTAGGAAGAAAAAATATAGATGAAGTCAGATTTGGTGTAACATTATTTTGATGGATTGACTATATCATTATTAAAAAGAAAACTAAAACTCAACAAAATCTAAGAAGAAATAGTCTTTGCTATAGAACTTATCAGCGTGGTGAATGTTCAGAATGAGACTCCATGAAGGCTCCCCACTCCATTCTAAATATGCAGAGGGATGATGACAGAAACCAACTGCACAGGAAAACAAAGCACAGAATTCATAAAGAAAGATTGAGAACAGATAAGAGATTGACAGCCACTCATATGAGAAGTTGTTTTGGAATCCAGCTGGGCAGTTTCCACGATCAGTTTCAAAAATGCACAAGATGTTTTATTAAATAATAAATGTTGATTGAGTCCATAAAATATTCTCAGAACTTTGGGGAACACTTTTATTATATTTATATAATGCCAGTCTTAAAAATAATTTAAGATTGCTCTTAAGGGATATAAAATGAGTAGGACACAAATAATAAACTCACGGAAGAAATAGTTGGGGAACTATAATACAATGCCTAAGTATAATATCTATACTACAAAAGAGAATGTGGAAGTTACATGATTAAGATATTGATTTGATATTTTGGGAATTCAGAGGAAGAGATACTGCATCCATCAGGGGAAACTGAAGAATACTTCTTAAAAAGTGGTGCAGTTTTGCCAATATCTCTATCTATCTATCTATCTATCTATCTATCTATCTATCTATCTATCTATCATCTATTGAATTGTTTCTGAGAGAAGAATTTAAGGTAACAACAGCAATATAAAAAGATTAATTTGGTTCATTAATTCCACAAATATTTAACCTGATTCTTATATTTAAAAATAAAAGTCTTGTATTTAGAAAATGCATTACTTTGTTAATAAGTCAAGGTTGTGCATTTACAGTTCACTGATAGTTTTTTGTTCTGTTGTGAAACATTACTAAGACTAGTGTGTTTAAGAACAATCCACACATATTTTTTGAAAAGTTACAAGATTCATTCTCATGTTTCTTCTTAAGTTTTGGGCAGATAGGTAAAATCATTATGCTTCAATCATTCCATTGGCCAGTGGACTTCCTCAGTAACAAAATTGGAGATATGATCTGCCAAAAAGCTAAAGACAACTAGACACTATGATAGTAGTAAAACTATAGTTTTATTATTATTCTAATCCCTTCTACTGATGCTTTTATTCTTTAGATTATAATCTTTTATACCTAGGACCCCCATACTGCTTCTTAATTTCCTGCCATCCATATTCCTGCACTCCCATCACTTACTTGTTTTCTTTCTCCTATTAGAGTTTCTTGTGTATCTATTTTAATATGCACACTCATTGAGGAATATTTTAAAAATTTAGAAGTATAAGGATATTAATAAAATCTCTCATGATCTCACCATCCAGAGATATTTTTTAATATTTTTGGGTGTGTCTTTCAAATCATTTTTTTTCATCCCTACACTTTTAAAAGTTAGTATATGGAACTAGAGGGTATTATGCTAAGTGAAATAAATCAGAGAAAGACAAGTATCATATGATCTCACTGATATGAGGAATTCTTAATCTCAGGAAACAAACAGAGTTGCTGGAGTGGTGGGGGTGGGAGGGATGGGGTGGCTGGGTAGACATTGGGGAGGGTATGTGCTATGTTGAGCCCTATGAATTGTGGAAGACTGATGAATTACAGACCTGTACCTCTGAAACAAATAATACATTATATGTTAAAGAAAAAAAAAAAGATAGTAGGGAGGGAAAATGAAGGGGGGAAATCAGAGGGGGAGATGAACCATGAGAGACTATGGACTCTGAGAAACAAACTAAGGGTTTTAGAGGGGAGGGGGGTGGGGGGATGGGTTAACCTGGTGATGCATCTTAAGGAGGGCATGTATTGAATGGAGCCCTGGGTGTTATACGCAAACAATGAATCATGGAACCCTACATCAAAAACTAATGATGTAGGGCGCCTGGGTGGCTCAGCCATTAAGCGTCTGCCTTCAGCTCAGGTCATGATCCCGGAGTCTTGGGATCGAGCCCCGCATCGGGCTCCCTGCTCAGCGGGAAGCCTGCTTCTCCCTCTCCTACTCCCCCAGTTTTTCATTAAACATTGGGCTTCTTGAGGCTTAAGATAGTTTAATTCATTTTTAGATCAACAGCACCTAGCACAAAATGTAACATATATGGGGTGGTTAATGAAGGGTCCTTGAACTGAATGACAGGGCTATCCTAGGTTACTTTAAGATGACTTGAAGTCCATTTTTGATGAATGATTCCTAGGTTATATGTGAAACACTCATAACTAAAACAATAACTATTAATTCTATTAACTAACTATTAATAACTATGAATTCTGGTCTTGCCCACATGGCAAGTCCTTATGCTGTAACAGTCAGTGTGCTTTTGTATATATTGGCTGATATCACCTTCAGAAACCTTAAGGAGTAAGGACCCTTATTGTCATGATTTTACAATAACTGAGGTTCAGAATCTTAATTTTCTCTAGTTCATGTAGTGAGCAGGTGGGGAACAGTATGTGGACCCAGTTCTGACATGAATGTAACCATTATACCAGACTGCCTCACAGAGGGCACCAACTAAAAGGAGGCACCAGGTATAAGAAAACAGAGCTTCCAGAACGTAAAATCACCCATCAGTTTAGTTTAAAAGTGATCTGAGAAGGTCCTTAAACTCATTTGCATTTTCAGCCCCCCCCCCCCCCCCCCGCCGCTTTTGGCCAAGAATTGTGATGTGCTATGTTAGATGAAATAACTAAGTTCTGTTAAGTAGAGGTAAGACATACTAGGGAGTTTTTTTGTACTGTATTCATTTCTAAATACTTAATTCTAAGAAGGATATTTTCAAATTGGGATTTATCCCACAGAGAGTGAAGAAACTAAAACCCATTTCATTTAAGAGTTACAGTAACAGGGTTTTAAGAGCTAGGAGAAGAAAGAGAAAAAAGAAAAAAAAAGAGTGTGTGTATGATTTTGAAGGAAGGTTGTTTGAAGGATGTGGGGGTTGCAGTGAAGTTTGGGGATGTTGACAGGAATGGAATCCTATTCAAAATATTCCACATTGGAGTGTGGACTTGCAGAAGTCTGAATGGGAATCTATTCCATGTGACTGTGGAGTTCAGACTTAAGAACAGCAGATGAAAATTCCTAGGAGACCAAATCTAACTGTGTATAAGGAGTATCATTTTAACAATTTCAGCTGTCCCTGGCCACCAGATGGCAGGTGACTGTGCTTTTGATCTTTTTTATTACCAAATGCCTGGCAACATGCCTGACTTGCAGTCAACTTCAGTGTTGGTTTACTAAATACATGAATGGGTGTTCAAAAACAGTATAAAGAGCTAAATTATGAGGTATGGATTCCTATTAATGTAAGGTTAATTCATTCACAGGCATTGACAGGAACTGTCTAGTATGCTGTGGAATGGTTCTTTAAGAGCCTGGCAAAAGGAAAGCCTGGCATCAGGCAAAGTGCAGAGAGTTTGCTACAAAAACCTGGTTGCCAGGTTAGAGTGGAGCTGCAAGCTGGACAATGAGCTATGGATTCCTGCTTAGAGACCAGATGAATCCTAGTGCTTGGGTGGGGCTGAGGCTGTAGATCCGCACTAAGAGGTTCCAGCTGTCAGAGAACAGGCAGGCCATTTACATGAGTCAGTCTTAGACAACTTTGATATAAAAGATTTTAGCATTTTGATGAGTTACGATTACTTGAACACTTGGAAAAATAAAATTGCAGATCTTTTCATAAACTGTTAGTAATTACTAAAAGAAATCATTTCCAGAAATAGTATGTTCAAATCAGTGGTTCTCAAATATGACAGCATAACTCCCAACTGAGAGCATTAATTCTGATTTAGGAGTGGGATGAAATTATTTCTAAGTTAACTTTTCTCTTTTAAAAGAAATTAATCAGCCTCCTCTTCTCTTTCCCCAACCAATAAAATATAATTATACAGTTTTTTAAAGTTTTGGGTGTTCTCTGATATATGGAAATGTTTTTTTCCCTTATATTTATGAACATCAGTGAAATATTCAGTTTAAAAATGAAAGTTTAATTAGCTTTTGTTTACATTATGGTAAATAATAGATTGTTTTCATTTTAATTAGACTGAATCATCTAGTAGTTTTTTTCCCCTAGGAGGCTAGTAGTCTGTTTTTAATGTTTTTAAAGTGAGAGAAAAAATTCTGTCCGTTCCAAGTATCAATTCTTCTCTTCTTATTAATAAGAACCC
Source organism: Mirounga leonina (assembly GCF_011800145.1). Taxonomy (NCBI): domain Eukaryota; kingdom Metazoa; phylum Chordata; class Mammalia; order Carnivora; family Phocidae; genus Mirounga; species Mirounga leonina. The sequence continues at coordinate 70,818,426 of NW_023270426.1, forward strand.
CAAATTTTAGCTGACTACCTTGCTGCCCAGCGCAAAAACTAGAATTCCTTTGAAATGGTTGTGGCCTTATGAGTAAATTTTGACCAATGAGAACTAAGTGTTATTTGCAACTTCCAGCAAATATCCTCAAAAGGAATGAGGTTTCCGTTCTGATTCTCTTTCTTTATTCCTGGGATGTGGAATGATGTGGATGATGACCAGACACAAGCAGCCATCTTGTGAAATGAGGCAGCACACTAAGGATGGTAAAGTAACAGGAAGCTGCCAAACAGCTCTGGGCTGCCTAAATCTATTACTGAATGAGAATAAATGTTGTCCTTGTTAATCCTATTTTATTGGTGGTTTTTGCTGCTGTTGTATATTGCTGAACTTATTGCTGCTATACCAGATTTAACTGTCAAGGGCACACACACGCACACACACACACACACTTTCACATTTGTGTAACACTATTGTAATTGATTTGTGTTGGAGCTGCTCAGTAACCTTTACAGTTGTGACAGTGATTAAAGTTTACCAAACACCTTTGGTGATTTGAACTGTCACAGATTGACACCAGTGACTGATGTATTTCTTGATTTTGCCTTCTGGGAAAGAGGAAAGCTAACCTTGAATCTTCCTCCAAACCAGTATTCTCTAAGTTGTTGAAATCTGTGTTTGGAAAATAAATCATACATGGGAAAGAGAATTTAGAAGAAAGTAATAAAGTTTTTAGTTAAATAAAATGCATTTTTGGCACTTTGAAGTCTATAATAATATAAGTTTGTGATAAATATTATTTTATTTAAAAGTACTACAGCTTAGGCTGTTCATTGAAATGGTGTGGAAATGATGTAGAGTAGTGTAGGGTGGATTGAGTCTCAAGTTTTTGCTTCTTCTCGTGGTCTGGTACCTTTTTATCCCATGGGTTTGCTCTTTAGCACAGACTTGACTGCAATTAATTAACTGAAATCTTGCCGAATTCCGTTCATGGAAGCTGGAGCCAAAGGCTCCCTCTTTGCCTTTGGGTGCTAAGGGCATTGTGCTGATACTTTGATTTGAGGTCATGTTTATTCCTTTATTCATGCTGTTCACAATGTGACTGCTAAATGTACACCTATATTAAGAATTCCTGCTGTTAGCGTAGGTGTACCAAATGGAGTCCAAATAAATGCTCTATAGGGAAATTGGGCAAAGTCTGTGAAACTTTTTTTTTTTAAGCCCTAGGAATGTTTTAAGAATATCTTTAGTAGAAGCAACTAAATTAGATTTCTATTTAAGTCTTGTTTTAAACAATAGTTCATCTGAGGCAAGAGGAATATGTAAAGATTTTTGTGACTCTAAGATCTGTGAAAGAAAATAATTGAAAAAACACTTTACACCAAAAGTAATTCTAGCTAATTGTTTTTAAAACCCATGTGTTAAAAGTAACATCTGAAAGAGTTGTGTTGCAGAGAAGATTTACAATTTGTTATTGTGCAAAAATTACTAATAAATGTACTGCTACCAGGTATATATAATACCAGACTCTCCTTGTATACATTCATCTACACAGATGGGCCATGTAGTAGAGAGAGAAAGTGAGATTTGTAATTTCATTTTAGCTGATTCCGATGTGGGACTAGGGAGCACAGTTTGAAGAAACTGACTTGTTTATCTCATCACAAATAGAGGGAGAGCTTATGTCATATAGTCATATATATATGTATGTATATATGCATATGTATATGTGTATAAATATGTTATTCACTTATTCTTAGTCTTTTAACCTGCCAAGTATAATATATCTATATAAATGTGCATATATCATAAGTGTGCAGCTCAATGGATTTTCACAACCTCAGAATACCCAGGTAACTAGGACTTATGTTAAGTAAAAGAAAATTTCCAACTTCTCAGGTGCTCTTGCTCTCTTCCAGTCCCAACTCATCATGAGGGTAAGTAGTATCCTAACTTCTAATAACATAGATACTTTTTTTTGCATTTTTCTTAGTTTTAAAAATTGAGGAGTAAAATATTTTCTTTCAAGTGAAGAAAGTACAAGGGTTTTAAGAGTTCAGCTTAACAAATGTTTATACATATTATATACTCATGTAACCATCATTCAGGTCAAGATGCAGATCTCTCTCATGCAAGAAGGTTTCTTCCTGCCCCTTTCCTGTCAATTCTCATCTCTTCCCCAGAGATAACCACCACTCTTACTCTTAATTATTTATTCAATGAGCCCTTATTGTGTTAACTGCTGTGCTGCCTGCTACAAATGAACAACATGTCTCTGCCTCTGAGGAGATCACTGTGGAGAATCTAGATCTATAAGCAAGAGATTTCAGTATTGTGCGCTAGGAGCTATGATCCAGATAAGATGAGAGTTACCTGGGAATACCTAGAAAGAGCGCTAAATCCAGCTTAGACATTCGGTAAGGCATCGCAGTGGAAGGGTTGACTACACCAGAGGTGAAAGCCGGGGAGGAATTAGCCAGGGAGAGGAACTACAGAGGAAGCCCTTCTACTGAATCCTAGAGGCTTGAAATTGAATGGCTTGGAACTCAGAAGGACTGGATCTTAAAATGTTAGGTGTAGAGACAGAGAATGAACTTCAATGATAGTCAGAGACCAGGCCACATAAGAATCTGGGCTTTGTCGCAAGTTTGTGGCAGATATGATATGAGCAGATTTGAATTGCAGCAAATTCACTGGCTGTGATTTAGAGATTGAATTGAAAAGAGCAAGAATGGATTTAGGGGATTTAATCTTGAATTGAAGAAAGGGGATTGTCTCAGTATTCTAAGTGACACTAGAACCAGAAACAGGAAAAATAAGAACTACATTTAACATTATAGCCCACATTAACCAAACCATTAACCTCAGGCACTGCCATGTGCTTTCATTACTGACCATTTGTGGATCCTCAACATAGCAACAGGGGCAGATATTACCAACTCCATTTTATTGATGACAAAACTGAGGCACACAGCTGAGCAACATGCCTAAAATCACACTGTGAGTGATGGAGCCAAGGTTCAAACTCAGAAAATCTAACGGTAGGACTTGCCTTCTTAACTACTCTGAACAGAACTTCTCTGTTAACACATTTAATTCAGCATTGGCAAGTGTCTTCAGTTCACATGCGCTGTGAGCTGAGAGGACTTTTCTCTATGGGGAGAAACCTGTTGAGTTTTCTCTTGTTTAACTTGTACTCCCTTCCTCACTCCCATACATATAAAATGTTCTTGGGCGCCTGGGTGGCTCAGTCGTTAAGCGTCTGCCTTCGGCTCAGGTCATGATCCCAGGGTCCTGGGATCGAGTCCCACATCGGGCTCCCTGCTCAGCAGGAGGCCTGCTTCTCCCTCTCCCACTCCCCGTTTGTGTTCCTGCTCTCGCTATGTCTCTCTCTGTCAAATAAATAAATAAAAAATCTTTAAAAAAAAATGGGGGCGCCTGGGTGGCTCAGTTGGTTAAGCGACTGCCTTCGGCTCAGGTCATAATCCTGGAGTCCCGGGATCGAGTCCCGCATCGGGCTCCCTGCGCGGCGGGGAGTCTGCTTCTCCCTCTGACCCTCCTCCCTCTCATGCTCTCTGTCTCTCATTCTCTCTCTCTCTCAAAAAAAAAAAAACTTCTTTACTATGAGCTAAGGTGTTATAATAATAAAACTCTTGCAATTTTTTGATTGTTCAGTTAATAATTAGCTTGATGACCTAAGCATATCATTAAAGAGTTCTCGTTTTCTTTACAACAAACAAATAAAACAAAATAAACCTTGTTTTTTTCTATGTTCTAATTGCCATCTGAATCCAGTTCACACTCCCTAACCCAGTACCTCAGATCCTCCAAAATTCTGAGGCAGTCTATGGCTACACTCATTTTTCTCACTCCAAATCTCAATATATCATAAGTCAAACTCCACCTGAAATTCTTGCTTTTCCTTGTGCTGCCCTATTCTCTCACACTTACTTTTGTTGCCATCTTGGATGCTCTCTGCCTCTCCGTTGAAATCCAAGGCACTGTTCAGGGCCCAGCTCTGGGAATCATGTTTAACCCCTCATACCTTTTCCTTAGACTCCATTTAGGCTTCCTCCTCTACTAAACCATTGTATTTCCATAGTATTGTACTTTGTTTATACCTTTATAGCACTCAGTGAGAATTCTATTTGGTGCCCTTTCAAGGAAATTAGGAAGGACTGCTTGCCTGCTAAAGTGATCTCACCATCTGGCTCCTATTGCCTAAAGTTTTACAATTAAAACCAGAAGCAGATTTGCCACGAAGCTAACAAAGTTTCAGCTTCAGTGCCCCTCATTTGAACAGGCCCCTGTGAGTGCTGGGAGTTGAGGAATGTTCTAGTAGAGAATGGAGGCAGGTTGCTTTCAAGAAGCATGTATATATAATCACATTTGTAAATTTCCTAGAGATCTAAAAATATAAACATGCATGACTCTCTCAGGTCTTCAATGTTTTGTTGGCATTCTTTTCTTATTCTAAAGCCATGATCACTTTCATACCTGATTTTGCATTTATAATTTTATATATTTTTTTTAGCCCCACAAATTATACAAGCTTCAGGTTTCCCCAAATCTGGATCCATCCCTAATTATCACATTATTTCACTCACTTAAGTCAAAGTAATGCCTTGCCTGGTTTCATGTTCTAACATATTCCACTTTTATTGCTGAAGATACTTAGCCATCTTTCAGATAAATGCCAGGCCTGGTTAGAAATCAGTCCTATTCCCAGCCAAAGCTTGAAAGCAGCAACTCAGTCTATCTGCAAAGGTCAGCGATGTTTGGATCCTCTTCTGGTCTTGTAGTCAGGTTCTAGGAATCTGGTACCTTTCCTCTGTTTATTGTCATTGCCTGGCCTATTCTAATGACTAAGTCACTTTCTTGTTTCCCTGAGTCCCTGCCTGGGATATTTGTTAGGGAATATCATCTCAGAACTGTAGAAAAGGACATACTGCTTAGGAAAAGCTTTGACTCAAGCCTCTAGAAAGACTAGACACTGGATTATTTTAACACACACAGCAACAGCAAAACAACAACAACAATGGCAACAAAAAGTCGATATTGCAAGAATGAGGAGTAGCTTGAGTGGAATCAGCAAGGTGGAAATGTAGGACAAGAAGGGAGCTGACTTGCTAAGAGATGGGTAAAAGGGGCGAGGTAGGAAATGGTTTGTCAGGGCACTGGGACATTTGAGGGCCTTGGTAACTAAGAATGAGAATTATCATTTATCATGACTTGCCCTGACAGCACAGTATCAGAGAATATTTCTGACTTTTCTTGCTTAAGTGAGCCCCTGGATATACTTTGAGCTATTCTGAGTCACACTAAAAAGTTAACATCTGTTTATAGATAAGGGGAGTATATAGGATTCAAAGTATATTGATAGTACATGAACAAAATTATCTGTAAATTTCTTTTGGTTACGTTTATAGATGATTGATTGCATTTTTTTTCTTTTTTTGCTCCCTCTGCCAATTGTTCTGCATTAAGCATTTAGTTATTTTTTAATTAGGGCAAAGCAAAACTATTACTATTAAAAACTGTTTGGAGAAAAAGATATAAAACTAAACACAAAAAATGGACTCAAAGATCATATACCAATTTATTTACAATGATTATCTTTAGATGGTTGAAATATATGGGTTTTAAAAACATTACCTTATTATTATTATTATTATTGTTATTATTTTACTTTGTGTCAGTTGATATACCCATGTTTTCATATTTTGGTATATATTATTTTTGATTAGGAAAATGAATAATATTATATAAAGAAAATATGGGAAGAAATACTCTGAAATATTAAGAACGATTATCCTTAAGTGGAACTATGTGACAAGATTTCCTTGTTTTGACATTTTCTTTTGAACAATTTCTATAATGGAAACTGTGTGCATTTCAATTTTATTTAAAATAAGTCAACATATTAATATCTATTGTATATAACTATTTTTGTGTATAACTATTTCTAGAAGAACAACCATCTTTTCAAAAAGCTATATTACTTTGTTACCATATATTTTAAATAAATAACTAGTATATTTCCTATTATGCATGTCTTTTTGACAATATCATTTTGGATGTCTCATAAATTTTTTTGAAGTATTGGATGAATTCATTGCAGAATGCAGTAAGCATAAAGTTAACATGAGTTAAGAATTAAATAGTTATTCATTTCTTCTGCAATAGTATCTCATACTTCTTTCATTTTAATAGTGGCAATATGATAATAAATGAAAATATTTTCAAGAATGATTCCATCGATAGCCACTCTAACACAAGTGATTAAGTAGAAAACCATAGTCTGTAGTTACTAAATGATAGTTTGATTCCCTTCAAAATAGATATTCATCTTGGTTGGCTACTCCAGTAGAATTTTGTTTAAGACTCTAAGACTTGCATTAGAAGGCAGATGTGACTTAGTCTAGCTTTAAATTCTTGTTAATATAGTACACAAGGAAAGGACAACTAGTCAAAGAATCAAAATGTATACGTCTTAATCCTGAAAGTGCTATCACTTCAAAGTGAATTACAGCACTCTACGGAAAAAGGCTTGCATTGTTATTTAAGTTCATCCATTCATTTCAACAGGATTAAAATAAATGATGCACTTACCTTACATAGCACTGAAATTCCTGGTGATGAAAGGAAAGGGTGAACTTCAAAGGTGCAATGTGCAAGAGTTAAGATTTGATGGAGGGATTTACTTCTCAAATTGTCATTGCCATTGATTGGATTTACTAATCAATGAGCAAGAGTTGACTGAAATGAGGAGCTGTGCCTAAAACTGGCAAATCTATATTTCATATTTTACTTTTGCCTTTTGAAAGACAGGGCAATTTTGATCAGTGGCTGAGATAACATTATGTATGAACCTCCAAAACTTATATCCTGGATCCTTACCTAAAACCACTTCAAAAAGCACATCTAAATTTTTTTGAAATCTATTTATTTGGAAATGTTTTTCTAAAACAATGTTTTATAGTTCTAGATTTTAATAATGCCTAGATTCAAGTCATCTAGCCTTGTGACTTCATTTTTGTATTTCTACATTTTTATAGCCTTGACATAACTTTCTGCTTTTGTTTATTTTTATTGTTTGAGCTATTTTTTCAATAGTTAGTATGATTTTTGAGGACATCAATCGTAATCATTGAAATTTTATATAACAATGTATGATCAATTAGATGAAATTAATCAAAACTACTGTATGTATTTTGCAGGTTTAGTGATGAGTTGCAGTGGTTTTACACTTTTCCAATAATTATTTTAAGCTAATTCCCTTCTTTTTAGAAAATATATACGTGATTACCAATCATATTACTTTGAGGTTGCATTGATCATACCTTATGGCAGCCATGATAGCAAAACCATTCTTTAAAAACATTTTATTTTACCAAGTTTCTGTTTGGTGTGGTGAAAATGGTTTGGAAATACAGTAGTGATGGTTGCACAACATTGTGAATGTAATTAATGCCAGGGATTTGGACATTTAATAATGGTTAAAAGGGCATATTTTATGCTATATATTTTTTAGTACAATAAAACTAAAAACCTTCAGAGAAAAATTAAGTTCTGTGTATTTTGCAATCAAAATAGCATTTAGAAACATTAGGTTTGGGACAAAAGACTGCCACTATATCACGACAGGCTCGTGTCGATGATTCAAGGTCTTCAACTGAAATTTTAGAAAAGAAAGAGTTTGTAAGTTGCTCTCATTGAGAACTTTTTACCGAGTTCCCCATGGTTGAATATGAACTTGACTTTTGGAGTCTTCTGAGTGACTGACTCTGTGGAATTTTCAGTAGATAATGTTTTGTAATTTTTCCATCTGATTTAATCAACAAAGGGTTTTTAGGAGTATCCCTCTCCAATATGGAGGTTGAGGTGGTTGGCAACTTGATCCTCTTATTGCTGTTGGCCACCCTCCCCCTCGCAAGAATCCCCAACTCTCCACAGCAGCCAAGTGCTGCTTAGAGGCATGTGGAGAGGCCAGGAGTGTGACTCCCACATCCTCTTAAAATTCTGTCTTTCTGTTTGGACTAGTCATCCCAGTCCTCAAAACCATCCCTGAGAAATGGGAAGGGGAAAGCTCAGGGTGAGAGAAGTGGGATATTTCAAAATTTTGCCAGAAACAGCAAGACCGGAAAATCCTTGGCAAAACAGAAGAACTGGCTACTTTAACACCTTTCTCATTCCTGAGATCCCCTGTTAACTGCGGTGCTACTGTCCCCAAAGGTTCTGTTTTTGCAGGTGGAAAAGCAGTTGGAGCAGTAGCACCTTCTCTCCAACTCAAACATATTTTTCCAGGCCCTCTGTGGAGCAGCTTGCTCCAGTGAGCACAGCCTTCAGCTATCAAATCCCAGAAGACCCATTAGACCTTAACCAAACGACAGCCTGTAAAGTTCCTTGGAGTGAAGAATTAGGTTGAGCTGTTAACCTTCCCCATGCAAAGGACAACAAAGAAATTCTAGTAAGAGGTAAAAGGACAGAAACTCAATTTACTGTTTTACTATTAAATTCTCATACCTTGCTCATGGAAAAAAAAATGGCGTCCGCTTTCACAGCCATTTTCCTTTGGCAGTTGGCATAGGAGTCTACCTGCAGCATCAGCCTTTGCTTCTCTGCCACTTATTATCCCATTGCCGCTTGCTGCCTACTCCACTCAAGCACCTTATATAAAGTGATACTGCTTAAGCTGAAGTGCTAAAATCGGCCTGCCCTAAATGGGATATGAAAATGTGGGAATATTAGCCCTTAAACAGTAGGCTAGAATTTCTTTCATCCATCTATCCCTAAGGCAAACTGGGTTTTAAAGCCAAAATCACAGGTTGCCTTTTGCTTTGTAAATCAGCAGTTGGATGTGTAATTGGGATTTTTTTTTTAAATGTCAAAATGACTCTTGGGTGTTGATCTGGCAAGTGGAAATAACATAGAAAGGCTGTATAAGTAGTTTTAGAATGGCAGTTAAAATCTCATAATCTGACTTTAACAATTGATTTTGCTCCAAATTTCCATATTGGTATTATTCAGCTTTTGGCTGAAGATCTGGAAATGGAACTTTTCCCAGTGAAACTTGGACTAAACCTAATATTGGACTTATCGTGTTCATAGTTTGGGTAGGTAAATTTTATACATCTAATTTGCAGACCAGCTTATAGAAACAGGAGATGAAAAGACCATTTCATTTATTGCCGTGGTGGGGTGGAACATTTTCTCCCAATATGTTTTCCAATTTACTTTTGAAATTTATGGAGCTTAAGAAAAGTACCATTCCATTATCTAATAGTTCTTGCTAATAGGCAGTTTCCTTAAATACCCAGCCTCAATTTTCCATTGCTCATCTGACTTCAAATCTTCACCATTTTCCAATCTTATGGACTTTATAACTTAATGTTTGCTAAATCCTTAGTTAATAGCCATTCTCAAGATTGTGATTTAAAAAAATGTATATTAAGTGATTTTCCTCCCTTAGAAATTCTATAAACTACTGATGGAATGTGCTAAACATTTATGCTCAATTTCTAAAAGAGTAAAAACTATTCACAAACTATTGCTCTGGATAGCAAGGGATGAACCCATTTCTTTTGCCTTGGTAACAGAATTGTTTTGCTTAGTTTGATGCTATCAAAGTATCTCTAAGAAAGAATAACATGTGAATTGATCATGTTTGTGGTTGTTTTCGAGGTGGAGCCAAGAATGGTACATGTGGAAGGACATAATACATTTAACAGAACTGGAAGGCAGCAATTTCTTTCAATCATTGGTAACCTGCGGGGTGTTTTAATCATTGACCTACCAGCAAAAGGCTGCATCTTCCATTACCAGTTCACTGATATATTTGGACCTTTTAGTCCACTCACATTTCAGCATTTTTTTCTTAAGATTTTACTTCTTTATTTGACACAGAGAGAGAGAGAGCTCAAGCAGGGGGAGCTGCAGGCAGAGGGAGAGGGAGAAGCAGGCTCCCCTCTGAGCAAGGAGTCTGCCATGAGGCTCAATCCCAGGACCCTGGGATCATGTCCTGAGCTGAAGGCAGATGCTTAACCAACTGAGCCACCCAGGCACCCCACATTTCAACTTTTATATTAGATATTGAAAATCTGTCTTTACTAGACTTGTCAATTTGGCTGCTTTAAGGATAACAATTGTGAATATTTTCTGCATGTTCCTCTTTATAATTAATTTCAGCTATTTGGTAATAAGAGCTAAAATATATTGAATACCTACTATGTACCAAGTGTTATTTGAAGTGCTTTGTCTTTATTTATGTAGTCTTGACAGAAATCTTATTTGTTAGGTATATTTATTATCCCCATTTCACAGGTGAAGGAAATGAGATACTGATTAATTCATTTGCCTAAGGTTTCAGCACTACAATGAGGCAAATCCAGAATTAGTCCCCATGTATTCAGTCTCCAGAGCCTATGCTTTTTTTTTTTTTTAAAGATTTTATTTATTTATTTGAGACAGAGAGAATGAGAGAGAGAGAGCACATGAGAGGGGGGAGGGTCAGAGGCAGAAGCAGAGTCCCTGCTCCCAGGCAGGGAGCCTGATGCGGGACTCGATCCAGGGACTCGATCCAGGGACTCCAGGATCATGACCTGAGCTGAAGGCAGTCGCTTAACCAACTGATCCACCCAGGCGCCCCAGAGCCTATGCTTTTAACCACAACTCTACAATGGTCAAAATGTGAATATTTCTACTATTAAACAATACTTCACAACAGCATTTATGGAGTATTCTTGCCCAAAGTATTAAATCTGAATTCGATTAAGCTTTTAGATGCAATTTCCAATTTATAGGAAACACGATAGTGTTAAGGAACCCACAGTGACACTGTCAGTGAAATCCAGACTATGGGAAATTGGTGGATAATACAAGGAATCTACTTTCTTCAACAAATAAAATTGCAAGGAAGAGAATGTATGCATGTTAAAGGAGTAGAAATCTGTAGATTAAAAAAGACTTAAGAATCTGTACTCCCATGTTCATTGCAGCATTGTTCACAATAGCCAAGAGGTGGAAAGTACCTAAATGTCCATCACTAGATGAGTGGATAGAGAAAATGCGATATATACATACAATTGAATATTATTCAGCCTTACAAAAGATGGCGGGAGATTCTGCCATTTGTGACAACATAGGTGAATGTGGAGAATATATTATGATAAGTGAAATAAGCCAGGCACAGAAGGACAAATACCATACAATACTACTTATATGAGGAATCTAAAGTAGTTAAACTCATAGAAGTAGAGAGTAGATTGGTGGTTTCCAGAGCTGGGGAGGAGAAGAAACAAGGTGGTATTAATCAAAAGGTACAACGTTCCAGTGACACAAGATGAATAAGTTGTAGGGATCTGCATGGCATAGAGACTGTAATTAACAGTGCTGTGTTGTATACTGAAGAATCTTTTAAGAGAGTAGATCTTATGTTAAAGGTTCTTATTACAAAAATAAGATAAAATAAACCGGGCAGGAGGAAACTGTTGGAGGTAATAGATAATGTTCATGGCATCGATTATGGTGATGGTTTCACAAATATATACTTACCTCCAAACTCATAAAGTTATATACTTTAAATACTTACATCTTTTTGTATGTCAACCATACCTCAATGAAGTGGTTTAAAAGAAAGTAGGAGGTTTAGTAAATTTAAGCCACTAGTAACAATTAGCATTGTTGACTTTTTTTTTTTTTTTTGAGAGACTTAAACATGTATCAAACAGTAACTATGCAGGGAATTTTATTTGGATCCTTATACAAGAAAAAAATTAATAAAGACATTACTTAGACAATAAGAAATTTGATCTGGAGATTTGATGATATTAACAAATCATTGTAAAATTTTTGAAATGTAATTTTAATGTGGTAAGTTTAAAAAAGGAATCTTCATCTTCATTTTATATATATTTGAAATGAACATTTCAAATATTCATTTATATTTATTCATATATGTATTCATTTCAAAAATATATATTCATGTATATGAAATATTTAAGAATAAAATTATATATGATATCCAAGATTTATTTCAAAATAATATTGGATGGGACAAGGGAGTAAAAGTAGAGAAGATAAGAGATTGGCCATGGATTGAAACCAGTTGACATTATGTGATAGGGATATGCAGGTTTATTCTATTTTTGGTTTCTTTTGTGTATTTGAAATTTTTAAAAATTAAGAGAAAAAAACAGAAAAAGGATAATTAATGACAATCTTTTCAGTCATTTTCAAAAACTGTGTGATTTATAACAATGTATGAAATTAATTACTATGTAAGAGTGAGCCAAAAGGTTTCAGCTGCTTGTGGTTTTATGTTTTTATGAGCTGTCATTTTCAGATTTGAATCAGCTTATGTTTTCTTTCATGAAGAACTCTGCAAGCATCATTGTGACTTTAAGGGACGATAGTGGGAAAATTTATTTTCAAAAGGAGCTGACAGCAAATAAAAAGATTGCCGAAATCCTTCAGAACAGAATATGATCAGATTTACTCTAAGTGGTACTCATTTACCAAAAGTGATTAAATTATAGTCAGGATGTACCCTGAAGTACCCACTTCAGTAGACAGCTGGGAATATATTTAGGAAATATATAACACTGCAGTACCTCTGTGTATTATCTCGCACAAACTACTCTTATATTTTCATGATAGTAGAACACATGACTGTGTTTTCATTGCATATTTCTTTGGGGCTTAGAACATGAAACTTGTTGCAAAGAAAGATATTTTTCTTAAGAAAAATTGATCAAACTTTGTTAAAGAAAAGGCACTATGTGCACTGTTAATTTTTTTTTCTGTAGATATTAGAAGATAAACGTCCTAAGAAAGGTAATCTCTGATTTAAAAGGAAAAAAAGGTAGTATAATCATAAAAGTTAGAAAATGCCACATATGGGAATAACTTCAGCCACAACAGAAGTGCTAACTTTTGTTGGTAATGCCTGGCTGACTTCCTTCAAGCAAGCATAACTATATGCTTTGGGAAAACCATGCCCTACTGGTTATTAAATGTATTTTCCTTCAGGAATGGCAGAAATAACTGCTCTTAAAATTAACTATCAAAGTAAGCATTCCAAAATATATAATCTGTCAAAAATCATATTTTGGCCTTCAATACCCAGAAGGAAATCATTATGAATTTATTGAGCCAGAGCCATAAATACATATAACATCTGCCATATACTATGCTTATGAGAACTACTTCATCTGCTAGATTAAGGTTACATTTATTGTACTTGAGTATAGTTAAGCAGAATACTTCAAAACCTTATTTTACTGCAGTTTTACCTCTCCGCCATAAATTACCAGCACTTGTAGCGGAAGAGACAACTTGAGAGGTGTGCAACTCCTGATCCCCCTGTTTATCTCTGTTCTCTGTAACAGAAATATCAAGTTTACATTTTCATTCAACAGTCTGCAGGGGAGAGGAATCAGACAGATCGTGACGAAAGCATGTGCCTGACAAAATGCCCTTTGCACTGTAGGACACAGCCTTGCCGCCGCCGGTAATGGTGGGGTGAATAGCAAAGTTATACCACCAGATCAGTTCATGCCAGTTATTTCAACAGGTTTTGTGCATTAATATATGATACGCTGGTTCTTAGATCACATGGCAAGATGCTAGTGAAATCCTTTTCCAGGAAAATGCTAAAGACCCCTAATTGGCTATAATATTTTAAGTCAAATATTCCACTTATTTTTTAGCTGCTCGTGGATAGGTAGAAACAGAAGTCTTTTTGCCAAAGATACTTGATTTCCAGGAAATTCAGTGTTTGCTGATTATGTTTGGTTGTCTAAAGGATTTTTTTAGCATGATTTTTAAAGCAAATATTTTATTGACAATGTTCTGGGCAGCGTTTTATGTGATTTATTTACCTTAGAGAGATAAGGTAAATTATTATAAACTTTTGTTATTTGCTTTGGACACAAGGATACTTTTCTATCAATTGTAACTCATTTTTTTCCCTCAAGAAAAGGATGGTTTAAAGTTAAAAATAATTATTAATTTATATTATGACAATTATGATTCCCGAGAAAATAATCTTCCGTTATCTATACATATCTGTGAATGAACAGTTAGTGGATACATTATGCAATTAAAATGTTTGTGATTATTTGATTTATCCCTCTGTGTCACCTGTAAAATTACCAAAAAATGAAAGGATGAAACAATTGGATGAAGATTTCTTTCCGACCTTAAGTTGGTTTCAAAATGAGGATGTATTATGAACTGAGTGATGGGAGATGCTATCATTGCCTGTATCATTTTACACAAAGTTCTGATTTTATGTCCCTGTCATAAATACTAAAAGCTGGAAAAAACAATGATTTGTCACTTTCTAGTTTTTCTCAATTCATAAGTTCCCCTTGAAAAGCTGATTCCACTTGAAATATTTCTGCACATACCAAACAAATATTTTGTTTTACAATCAACCATTTGCTTATCACAGAGTGACCATTATTTCGTTCCTGGTTTACAACTTTTCTAGCTGTGTAACTATTATTAGCACCCATTTTCACTCTAAAATCGTCTGGATTAGAAAATAAATCTTATGGTCAATCAAGTCCACAGCTGTATACATAACTAGTTCAAAAATTCTAGTTGACTTTAGAATCCTGCTCTGTATGAAATGAATCTTATGCAGTTACAGTCTGAGTTGTGAATTGTGATGGGGTGCAGGATATGCTCCCTCCAAATATGGCAACTCGGCACACTGATTATTTTATTTTATTTGTTTATTTTTTTAAAAAGATTTTATTTATTTATTTGACAGAGACACAGCATGAGAGAGGGAACACAAGCAGGGGGAGTGGGAGAGGGAGAAGCAGGCTTCCTGCTGAGCAGGGAGCCCGATATGGGGCTCAATGTGGGGCTCGATCCCAGGACCCTGAGGTCATGATCCAAGCCAAAGGCAGACGCTTCATGACTGAGCCACCCAGGACCTAACACACTGCTTATTTTAAGTTGAAGAAGTTTGAGAAAAAGCAGAAGCAAGGTCACTCTGGGAACTTTCTCCCACCTTCTCCCTGAAATAGGTTAGAAAACCCTCATGTGAGAAATGCCCTCTCTATTCCAGGAGTAAAGGAACATCCTTAGGAAGACAAAAGGATGCCTAGGATAATCCTAACAAACTTTCCTTGCTAAGTTTCCCCCAATTTATTGCACTTACTTCATACTCCTTGATCTATCATATTTCTCCATGACTGTCCATCGTTCATCAAACCCAGTGTAGAAATAACTCATTTATTTCTTTGGGTCTTCATTTCCTTATAAGGGCTCCGTGTCAGGTAAAACTTACATTAAATACATTTGTATGCTTTTCTTCTGTCAGTTTGTCTTTGTCAGGTTAATTTTCAGTCCCAGCAAGGGGCCCTAAGAAGGTTGAGGAAAACTTTTTCCTCTCCTACATTTGTGTTGCCTTTTCTATGAATATCAAGGATAAAACAAGAAATGCTGAAAATTTAAAGGGCTTTAAATAAAGTATGACTTTAAAGAAATCAGATTATAAAATGTGAATCAGAAATTAATATATTAAACATGTTTTATTAATTTTGGAAAAAAGTAGAATATAATGAGTTGTAAAAATATATTTGAGCAATAATATGTTGATACATACAGGAATTTCTCAAAAATGAAAGTACATTAGACTGACAAAAATTTCAACAAATATTTGTCTGTAGCAGTCTGTTCAGCAATGTCATATACATAAAATACTAAAAGTAGATAGAATTCAAAGTATTACAATGTATTTTTTATGTAAATTATATTGGAAAGTTAACATTATGCATATATATATTTTTAAATGGGTCAAGTACAACACCTTAATTGATCAATGGGGAAATCAGCTTATGACATTTAGATTCACCCATGACCTCCTGTAAAATAGAAATTGTTTCCTGTGCACTTTTTAAGGACATTGGACTGGCATCAATTATCTGGGGAAATGGAAAAACCTGAACTGACACTTTAAAGGATAAAGAGCCTTTTAGACACCTCTAAAGTGTGTCTTAGTAAACCATGCAGACTGATGCTATAGTATCCTGAATGTAACTTGCAGAATGAAATATGGATAATAATTAGGTAAAATGTTATTTTGAGATTTTTTATTCCCAAATGGTTTATTGCTTTCATAATCTAAATTCCAGTGCCTTTGTAGGTCCAATTAAGATGCTTAATTGACGAATTCCAAGTAAGCAGACTGCCTTGGCAAACAGAGGGGATTGTGCCTTGTAATGATAATTCTGAATTGAACAGAAAGAATATTCACAAATGTTAGCAGAGGAACATGTATTTAATAATGTGACATGTATTTTCTAAGCCTAAAGAAAATCAAGCCTGAGAATCAGGGGTTCTGTGGTAACCTAGAGTGCCCTTGTTTTCTTTTTTCAGGTCTATTTTTTTTTAATTGAAGTATAGTTGACACATATGTTACATTAGTTACAGGTGTACAACATGGTGATTCGACAAGTTTACATATTGTATTATGTTCACCACAAGTGTAGCTACCATCTGTCACCATACAATGCTATTACAGTATTTTCAGGTCTAGGTTTAAACTTCAAAGGTCCTTCATTCTTTCCTCCACAATGCCTTCATTCTTAAGTAATGGATAAACATAAAGGTAGAGGTAGCAAATTTTAATTCATTAACATCATTTTCTGTTTTTTGTCAGTAACTTTCCTTGAAATGCAGGGTGAGGCAAGCCATTCTATGACTACAAGGCACTCCTTCCAAAGTAATCTATTAGAATAACCCATGCTTTAGTTTGACTGAGGGCACTAAAGAGAGAATTGCATACACATATTTGATTTTGACATGCGCATTAGCACCCAAGGATACAAGGCCTTGTGTTGAACCAACCCATCGTCACAATGCACTTCAACTCTTTTATGTAGGGACTTTTATTATTTTACATGTCTTCTGTCATATACATGTGGAGGCAGGTGTTCTCTGTACTGTGGATGAATAACACACAAAACATGGCAGAAAGGTAATTACTTGTGTAGTATTTACATTTCTCTGATAAATTGTGTGACTATAACTGTGTTGTGTCTTTAACATTTCTCTGTTACGAATTATATTTACGTCTTATCAGAGTGTCATTCCAAAAAAACAGGAAAAAAGGGTAATCACTAATAGAGTATCATTCATCTTTATAAAAGTTTAGGACTTTATCCATGACACATAATTTATCCATAAATTATATATTTATAAGTATATATAAATATATATACAAACACACACACATATAAATGAATAAGAATAGAATAGAATATAAGGTCCAAAGGTATTTTGTAATATCTTTTAGGTATATTTGACCATGGGTTTGTCCAGCTATATGATGAGAAACAAATGGAAAGCTAAAATTGGATATAGTCATTTTCTACTTCTATCTGAAGATGATTAACTTATTAATATTTTCTTATTGTGAATAATTGTATCCTTGTCCCCACTGCCCTGCTCTCCTTGTTTGAACTACCCCTTCTGTGTTTGAGAGTCATTCATTTTTCCATCTATTGGCATTTTAACCCAGTACTCAGACCAACTTCTGTAATTTCCATACACTAATTTTCTCTGGAAGTAGTACGAGTGGCGCTAATGTTCCTCTCACTGACCAGCAAGTATTAGTAGTCCTTAGTCACCACGCAGAAACAATCTCTGCCATATATGCTGCATATAAAACTAGTGCCTTGCTCACGGAGCAGAAGGCAACACTACAAGTACGTTTGTGTTGTTAGAGCGCTGCCTATTGGTCAAATCTCCCTGCTCATTGCTTGTTGCCAGATTCATTTGTCTTCTGATTTACCACATTTTGGAATCATATGTCTGAATAAAACAAATACTGCTCATGTTCAAATAGTTTATAGTTGTCAAGAAGTTAAATACATTGAATTAAATCACTTCTTATTCAGTTTACCTCTTGAGGGACAAAAGCTAGAGGAAAAATTATCATGCTTTTGAAGCCAGTTTATACAAGTCTTTTTGCTTAATTTACATGAGGAATTGACTCGTGGACTTTTCTTCCTACAGGTGACGTTTGTGTGTTTTTAAAATATATAACAGAAAAAAAAAAAAAGAATTCAATTCAAATAATTCCTGCCAGCCAAGCCACTCTATTTGACATAGGTTTGCATCTTCTGTATACTCTGCTCCAGAGAGCTGGGACTAGATGTAGTTTTGCTTCAAACAGGTGTTATGAGAGAATTTTTCAAAATCAATGGGATTCAGCTTTCAAAATTTGTTTTAGTCTTTCTGTTTGCCCTTCTTGTTGAAAACCCATATCCTCAAAATAAAAACCTTCCTTCAACCTCCTGACTTAAATTATTGGTATTTAGTTAATGACTGCTATTAGGCGTTACCAAGACTCCTGGGAACAAACTTGGTGAAATAGAATATAGAAAATTATGAAAAAGTAGAAAAAAACTAGTGTTAGGAACATGGTGTATAGCAAATAAGAACTTTTCACCCCAAAGAGATTACTTTAGTTTCTTGTTTAAGTGGTTTTGGTCCTGGAAAACTTGATCAGATAGAAATAAGATGGCTCTATTTTCAATAAGAGTAAAGAATGCTTATTAAACATACTTTCTTTTGTATTAACTTGTGTGTTTAGCTTCCTTATTTCAGAGACAGCAAAATGTTACATTTTTCCATTTCAGCATAAGCTTTAGTCCACTGAAATATTTATTTGCCATCTGATAAGAATGGGAATACCTTCCAGGTGCTATCTCAATCAAGAGGGCATCGCTACAGGCAACCTTTGCCTCTTATAACTATACTTTCCTGAAGATAAGAAAAAGTATAAGCATCTGGGTTAGACAAATAGTGCTCATGTTGAAATAGTGCTCTTCATTCTACATCTGGCAGGCAGTGGAATTTGAATTGGCTTGTTTCTTATGCAATACTACAGTGTCAGGATTTACTGCTTTAATGGTCACACCAATACAAAATATGTAGGTGTGAATGTGGTATGGGTGTGTGTGTGTGTATTGTGTTTGATAAAGAAATGTTTACAGGATACTTCAATTGATATTTTATTGAGAATGTGTGTGTAATTCTTTTTCAGTAATGGCTATCTATATCTAAATTTTATTTTTATTTTATTTATTTTTTTGAAAACCCTTTTTATTTTTCATCTTTTTACTTATATTTTTATTTAAGTATAATCAGCATAAGGATTATATTAGTTTTAGGTGCACAACATAATGATTTAATAATTCTATACATTATTCAGTGCTCATCACAGTAAGTGTGCTCTTAATCCCCTTCACCTGTTTCACTTATCTCATCCCCCTCCATCTCCCATCTGGCAACCACCAGTTTGTTCTCTATATTTAAGAGTCTGTTTTTTGTTGTCTGTTTTCTTTGTTTATTTTCTTTCTTAGATTGTACATATGAGTGAAATTATATGGGATTTGTCTTTCTCTAACTGACTTATTTCACATAGCATTAAACTTTCTACATCCATCCATGTTGCTGCAAATGGCAAGATTTCATTCTTTTTTTAAGGCTGAGGAATATTTCATTTTTACATACATACCACTTCTTCTTTACTGACTGTCTATTGATGGACACTTGGTTGCTTCCATATCTTGTCTACTGTAAATAATGCTTCAATAAACATATAAGTGCATATATCTTTTTGAATTAGTGTTTTCATTTTCTTTGGGTGGATACCCCAGTAGCGGAATTACTGGATCATGTGGTAATCCTATTTTTAATTCTTTGAGGAACTTCTGTCCTGTTTTCCACAGTGGCTGCATGAGTTTACATTCCCGCCAATAGTTCAAGAGGGTTTCTTTTCTCCACATCCTCACCAATACTTGTTATTTCTTGTCTTTATGATTTTAGCTATTCTGACAAGTGTGAGGTAATACCTCATTGAAATTTAGCATCTTTTCATGTGTCTGTTGGGCATCTGTATGTCTTATTGGAAAAATGTTTATTCATGTCCTCCGCCCATTTTTGAATTGGATAATTTGGTTTCTTTGGTGTTGAGTTATATAAGTTCTCTGTGTGTTTTGGATATTAACCCCTTATTAGATGTATTGTTTGCAAATGTCTTCTTGTATTCAGTAGGCTGCCTTTTTGTTTTGTTGAAGGTTTCCTTCACTGCATAAAGTTTTTTATTTTGGTGTACTCTCAATAGTTTAATTTTGCTTTTGTTTTCCCTGCCAGAGGAGGCATATCTAGAAAAATATTTCTATGGCTGATGTCAAGAAATCACTACCAATGTCTCCTTCTAGGATTTTTATGGTTTCAGGTCTCACATTTAGTTCTTTAATTCATTTTGAGTTTATTTTTGTGCATGGTATAAGTAAGTGGTCCAGTTTCATTGTTTTGAATGTAGCTGTCTAGTTTTCCCACCACCATTTGTTGAAGAGACTGTCTTTTTTTCATGTATCTTCTTGCCTCCTTTGTTATAGATTAATTGACCATAAAAGCATGGGTTTGTTTCTGGGGTCTCTATTGTATTCCATTGATCTATATGTCTATTTTTTTGTATGTAATTATCATACTGTTTGATGACTACGGTTTTGTAGGATATCTTGAAATGCGGGATTGTGGTACCTCCAGCTTGTTCTTCTTTCTCCAGATTGCTTTGGCTATTTGGGGGCTTTTGTGGTTCCATACAAATTTTAGGATTATTTGTTCTAGGTCTGTGAAAAATGTTGTTGGCATTTTGATAAGGATTGCATTGAATTTATAGATTGCTCTGGGGAATATGGATATTTTAACAATATTGGTTCTCTCAATCCATGAACATAGTACATCTTTCTATTTGTTTGTGTTGTCTTCAATTTCTTTCAGTGTTTTATAGTTTTCAGAGTACAGGTCTTTCACCTCCTTGGTTAAATTTATTCCTAGATATTTTGTTTCTTTTGGTGCAATTGTAAGTGGAATTGTTCTCGTAATTTCTCTTTCTGCTACTTCATTATTAGCATATAGAAATGCAACAGATTTCTGTATATTAATTTTGTACCTGTGACTTTTGATGGAGTCTTTATGGTTTTCTTCATGTCCTCCATGTAATATGGTTTACATGTATTAAGTATCATGTTATCTGCAAATAGTGAAAGATTTACTTCTTTCTTATTGATTTGGATGGCTGTTATTTCCTTTGCTGTCTAATTGATGTGGCTAGAACTTCCCATGAAGTCCTAGTTCTATGTTGAGTAAAAGTGATGAGAATTGGTATCTTTGTCTTGTTCCTGATCTTAGGAGAAAATCTCCCAGTTTTTCATCATTGAGTATGATGTTAGCTGTGGGTTTTTCATATATGGCTATTATGTTGAGATACGTTCCCTCTAAACCTACTTTGTTGAGAGTTTTTATCATGAATGGATATTGTACCTTATCAAATGCTTTTTCTGCATCTATTGAGATCATTATAGTTTTTATCCTTTCTCTTGTTAATGTAATGTATCACATTGATTGATTTGTGAATATTGAACCACCCTTGTGTCCCAGGAATAAATTCCACTTGATTGTGATGAATGATTTTTAAATGTATTGTTGGATTTGGTTTGCTAATATTTTATTGAGGATTTTTGCATCTATGTTCATTAGAGAAGTTGGCTTGTAGTGGTTTATTGTTATTTTTATTGTGTTATGTCTTTATCAGGGTGATGCTAGGCTCATAGAATGAATTTGGAACCTTTCCTTTCTCTTCTACTTTTTAGAATATTTTGAGAAAAATAGGTATTCATTCTTTAAATGTTTGGTAGCATTCACCTGTGAAGCCATCTGGTCCCAGACTTTTGTTTTTTGGGAGTTTTTTATTTTTATTTTTAATTTTTATTTTTTTAAAGATTTTTTAAATTTGAGACAGAGAGACAAAGAGATCACAAGCAGGGGGAGGAGGAGAGAGAGAGGGAGAAGCAGACTCCCCATTGAGCAGGGAGCCTGATGTGGGGCTCGATCCCAGGACCCTGAGATCATGACCTGAGCTAAAGGCAGATGCTTAACTGACTGAGCTACCCGGGCGTCCCTGTTGGGAGTTTTTTAATTACTGATTTGATATCATTGATAGTGATTGGTCTATCAAAGTTTTCTGTTTCTTCCTTATTCAGTTTTTGAAGGTTATATGTTCCTGGGAATTTACTAATTTCTTCTAGGTTGTCCAATTTTTCATAATATTCTCTTATAATTCTTCATATTTCTATGGTGTTGGTTGTTATTTTTTTTTCCTTTATTTCTGACTTCTCGCTCTCTGTCTCTGTCCTTCTCTCTCTTTCTTTATGAGTCTGTCTAAAGGTTTATCAATTTTGTTGATCATTTCAAAGAACCAGATCCTGGTTTCATTGATCTGTTCTGTTGTTTTTAGTATCCGTTTCATTTATTTCTGCTCTGATCTTTATTATTTTCTTTCTTCTGCTGGTTTTGGGCTTTGTTTGCTCTTATTTTTCTAGCTTCCTTATGTGTAAGGTTAAATTGTTTATTTGAGACTTTTCTTGCTTCTTCAGGTAGGTTTGTATTCCTATAATCTTTCCTCTCAGAAGGGACCTCTCAGAAATTGACCCATACATTTTTTGGTAGTGTGCTATCTCACCTCCATGTATTTGTGTTCTTTCAGATTTTTTCTTGTGATTGATTTCGAGTTTCATACCATTATGGTCAGAAAAGATGTATGATATGATTTCAATCTTTCTAAATTTGTTGAGACTTATTTTGTGGCCTATTATGTAATTTATTCATGAGAATATTTCATGTGCTCTTGAAAAGAATATGTATTCCACTGTGTTTGGATGGAATGTTCTGAATGTATGTTAGATCCATCTGACCCCATATGTCATTCATAGCCACTATTACCTTGTTGATTTTCTGTCTGGATGATCTATCCATTGCTGTAAGTGGGATATTAAAATCCCCTACTATTATTGTATTACTATCAATTTCTTTCTTTATGTTCATTAATAATTGCTTTATATATTTGGGTGCTCCTATGTTGGGTGCATAAATATTTACAGTTGTGACATCTTCTTGTTGGATTGCTCCCTTTATCATTATAGGTGTCCTTCTTTGTCTCTTGTTACAGTCTTTGTTTTCAAGTCTGTTTTGACCAATGTAAATATTGTTACCCCAGCTTTCTTTTCACTTTCATTTGCATGATGAATGCTTTTCCCATCCCTTCACTTTCAATCTGCATGTGTCTTTAGGTCTGAAGTAAGTCTCTTATAGACAGCATATGGGTCTTGCTTCTTTATCCATTCAGTCACCCTATGTCTTTTGATTGGAGCATTTGGTCCATTTATATTCAAAGTAATTACTGATAGGTGTGTATGTATTGCCATTATGTTATTTGTTTTACGATTGTTTTTATAGTTCTCCTCTGTTCCTTTCTTCTCTTCCTCTCTTGTAGTTTGATGGCTTTTTTTAGTGATATGCTTTGATCCCTTTCTCTTTATTTTTTGCATATCTATTACAAGTTTTTGATTTGTGGTTACCATTGGGTTTATATATAACATCCTATGCATATAGCAGTCTATATTAAGTTGATATTTGCTTAAGCTTGATCCTGTTCTAAAAGCACTAAATGTTTACCCCCCCCACATTTTATATATATGATATCATACTTTAGATCCATACTATTTGCCATTTTAATTACTATATATCTCGGTGTGGGCATCCTTGGGTTGATTTTGTTGGAGGGCTCTCTGTGCCTCCCGGATCTGGATGTCTGTTTCCTTTCTGAAATTAGGGAAGTTTTCAGCTATTATTTCTTCAACTAAGTTTTCTGCTTCCTTTTCTTTCTCTTTTTCTTCTGTGATCACTGTAATGCAAATGTATTTACACTTGATTATGTCACCAAGTTCCCTTAACTTATTCTCATTTTTTATTATTCTTCTTTCTGTTTGCTGTTCAGCTTGGTTGCTTTTTATTACTCTGTTTTCCAGCTTGCTGATCCATTCTTTTGCTCCCTCTTCTCTACTATTGTTTCCCTCTAGTGTATTTTTAATTTCAGTTTTTCAGCTGGGATTGGTTCTTTTTTATATTTTCTATCTCTTTGTTGAAGGTTTCACTGAGATCCTCCACTCTTCTCATTAACCAGATGCCTTCCCTCATCCCATTTGCTGGAACTGTGGTTGCACTGAACTATAGGGTGCTTTCCTTGCATCATCCCCTGAGAGGCTTTTATTGGTGGGCATGGTGTACAGTTGGACCAGATGTCTGCTCCCAGTCTATCTGTTGGGGTTGCAGTGACCCTAAACTACAGGGCTCTCTCTTTTTGCTACCCCCTGTGAGGTTTTTGATGGTGAATGGGCCAGGAGTCAAATCAGATGTCTGCTCCCAGCCCACTGCTCCAGCTGCAGTGGAACTAGTGTCTTTGATAATCTGCCACTCTCCCTAAGGCAGGGGTCACTTTGGAGTGGTGCTGGTCACTATCAGGGTATCAGGAGAGCTACTTTGGAGGGACTCCTGATGAGTGGGGCAGGTTAGATGGGGTAAGTCAACAGGAGAATAAATGGGCAGAGTGGGGGTGTTAGTAAGCCTAGATGGCGAATATTTGTTCTGGTTTCCAAATATTACCTAGGCTGGGGGTGGAGGGAGAGAAATGACACTTGCCAGCTCTTTTGTTCTTGGAGAAGTCTCCCAAAGATCTCTACCCCTTCAGTGCACATTCTGAGATTAGTAAATAAATCTTCCCATATAGTGCAGGCACTTTTCCAACTCCTTCTTCTATGTGGGGTTGTTTGTTATGTGGTCTCTTTAAGGGTGGGGACTCAGTTTCCTACTGCCCTCTGGCTTTCGCAGAGCTAAGTCAGCTGATTTTTAAAGTACCCATATTAAGCTCCATTGATTGTAAAAACTGGTGAAGTTAAGCCTCACTGGTTTTCAAAAGCAAATGTTAGGGGGACTTGTCTCCCAGTGAAGGTCCCCCATGTCTGGGGTGCCTGGCTTAGGGTCTGTTCTTCTCCCTTTTCCATGCTTGTGGTGTCCCTGCCATTTGTGGTTACACTCCCTAGCTGTTTGATTTCTGCCCATGTACCCACCCCTCCTACCCTTTTAGATGTGACCTCCTCTCTATAATTAACTGTGAGGAGTCTGTTCTTCCAGTCTTCAGGAAGTTTTCTGGTTTAGTTGTACTAATACAGCTGTTACATGGGTGATAGTATCTGTGGGAAGAGGTGAGCTTAGGCACCTCCTACTCTGCCATCTCCCCAGGCTTCCTCTCCTATATCTAAATTGTGCATTGTAAAATAATTTTATGTTTGAATAAAAGTTAGGTGAAGAATATTAAGTAAATTCCCATTTAGAGCAAATTGTCTCTAAAACTTGCTTTTAGACAAAGCTGTGTTTTAATTTGCACTAAGCATCTTTTTAAAAACTATGACTTAATATTAGCAGATAAATTCCCACCCTTTGAACTGAATTACAAAATTCATTACTTTGGGATCAGAAAAAAAAAAAAAGACAACAAAATACTAAATAATACCTTACATAATGTACAAATCAGTTACATGGGTATTTACTTTTCTGTTTTTAGAAAGAACTAAGTCTCTTATTTTTTGAAATTTCTTATAAAAAAGGAAATGCATATTAACTTTTATTCAGGTCATTGTAAGTAAAATAAACAGCCTGACCTTAATAACTAACTCCTGTATTAACTTTGTACGTGCTCAAGAATTATAGGCACAGCTGAGTAAATTACAGGAAGAATAATTAGAAAAACAAGAACAACAGGTGACAGTTTGGTCAGGCTGCCAAAATCCTAGATTATTAATTTATTTATCTATCCTTTTCCATTTTACAGTTTTCCTCTTGATATTGGATACTGTGCTCATTCCCTATTGCTCATTTTAATGAATACTTAACCATATAAAATATTTGTTCATTTCAAGGGAATTCCCTCTGGTTTCAAAAAAGAATGCAGAAGCCATTTCAGAGCTTAATTAGGGAGATTTGGAACCTCTATGCTTGTTCAATCGATTTTATCACAAGTAAAAGCATTTTAACTATTCCCTTTGTCTACACATCATTTGCAACCCAGCAAAAATATTCCATTCCTTCCACAGTAAGCTTAACTAAGCAAGACAGTCAGTTGGAGTGAGGTCACACTGGAAAATGTTTTTAAAAGGGTTTTATAAACCCTTTAAAATTTTAAGTTAAGTTTTAATGAGCATTGCAGAAGAGTTAGATTCCCCGGGGGCAAATCAATTTTGAGTGTTACAGTGCCTGTTCCTTTTAGCCTGTGAAGTACCACCTTAACTGACTTCTCCCTGGTTATGTTGAGCCAGATATTTAAGATGAAAGAATGCAAATATACAGCCTGTGAATTTCTCCCTTACCAAGGGGTCACCAAATCCTTCAGCCATTTTATTTTTTCAAGTGGTGAGAGGGATGGAATGGGTAGAACAAAGTAGTTGGCTATTTCAGCACTAAGAGAAGTGTGAGGTTTAAGGTGGACCATGCAGGGTTTCGGAAACTGCATCAGGAAATGTTTAGTCTTTGTTGTTGTTGTTGTTGTTGTTGTTGTTTCCTTTCCCCTGAGTCTAGATCAGCTCCTGGTATATAGTAAATTTAAAATTCAGTCTGGGACCCACTGGTTTAACGTGACTACTGAAGGATGAAGGAAAGCTGCCTAATGAAGTTCAGAGGCCATGTTTACTTTCATTTTTTTCTCGCAGATGTGCTTTGTTCTCTGGATTTTTAGGCTCTCATAATGTTGGACGTATAGGATTCTCCCCTACACAGTTGCACAATTGCTTCTTCATATAGTACCTCAAATAAACTGACACCATGCATCCTCCTAAAAGGGCATTATGCTCCAGAGTGTACTTCTCTGGAACTGTTTACTACATTCTCTTGTCTCCCTGCAGTAAGGAAATTATATATTAAAGATTAACTGAGCATATCATTTCCTCTCTCTAGGCTGCCATGAAGTAAGTCTACAGACTACTGCTCAGTATTTTTGCAGCTTACCCCTCTGAAAGAAAAATTTTAAGGCTAGATGAATGCATGTTCTTTAGCCCATCTGTGAATAAATATTTAGCCTTCTACAAATGCTAAATAATGTACTGTATTGAGCCCTAGAATGTATTTCTAGAATGTGTTCTATTACTACATTTACCTGTTATCTTTTCAAATTTTTGTTTAAAGGTCATCTTCTCAGTGAGGCCTACAGAACTGTCCTATTGAAATTTGCAACATGTACCACAGCCCACTCTTTATTCTCCACCCTTACTCTAGTTTTTTTTTTTTTTTTTTTCTCATGGGATTTTGTAGCACCTAACACAGTGTATCTTTATTCTTATTAGTTCTGTCTTTTCCCCAGGGAAAAGACATAATGCATGCTGCCATGGGCCGGTAGTTTTGCCTGTTTTGTTCACTTACATATCCTAATTATCTAGAACAGAGCCTGGAACAAAGGGAGTGACAAATAAATGTTACATTGTGTAAATGTATTCAGTAAATATTATTATTAATAAAATATAGATTCTAGATACATAAATAAATATAAATTGATAAAAACTGAGCTCATATATTATTATGCTCATTTTTTTCATAGCTGCATTTCACACATGATTTAAAATTTATACCAAACCTATGAGTAGCTGTTAGTCCCATTTCATTGAAGAGGAAACAGGGAGGTTGAATAACTTGTTTGAGGTCACGTGGTTTGTAAGAGGTCAAGGTGGACATTAGGCCCATTTGTATCTGACTCCAGTGTACATATTCTTTATACTTCCTATGAGATTTTGTTTATCTTTGATATGTCTGAGAGAAGCCCTTGAATAATATATGTAATCATATTAGTTTCTTCTTGATTAGAACCTTCCTTTTTTCTATCTGAATTTGCTTTGGATATTTCAGTTCTTCTATAGGAGAGTAAATAATCCCTGACTTTAGATAGCTCAGTTTCTTCTCAAAACGAGAGTCTAATCACTGACCAGAATTTAAAGCTGAATTTAAATCTGTTGGCTCCTTAGCATTTATTTGACTTTGACCTTTATATAATCCTTGGGCTTCTGGTGCTAAATGACACTAAGGATGACTGGCATCTTATTCTTATACTTAGCTATTTTGTAAACATTCTGTAGCTGCTTCATAAGAAATTGCTTGCAAGTATAAGGAGCATAAACAACAAAAACTGTAGCTAATTTAATGTAATTTTTCCTGGATGAATTATTTTAAATGTTTTTAAAGTGAGGATGTAATTTCTTTTAGAATTCCTGATTGGATTCATCCCCCAGTTTGGAAACACAAAAAAGAACATAAGCTATTTAAAATCTCATCACCAAGGGGGAGGGAAGGATTAAAAAGCTATTTTTTTAAAATGACTTTTTCAATACATTGTTACATTAAACAGGATAGATTAGATTATACTGAGGTAACAACCTGAAAAATTGAAGTTGTTTACAGCAAAACTTATTTCTTCCTTCCATCCGTCCCTGGTCAGTTACTGTTCTGCTCTATCCTATTCATTTCAGGACTCAGGCCGATGGATCAGCCTTTAGCTAGAACAGTACCACTGGTTGTTCCAGAAAGACAAAAGAAACCTGGCAACTCACATGCTGGTTCTTAAAACTTTTGCTCAGAAGTGGCACTTTATCAGCCTAAACAAATCACACGTTCATGCCTGAATTCAACAAGGCAAGGAAGGAGCCACCTGCCTCACTTGATGACAATAGGGAAGGGGTGCATGATAGTTTTTAAGGGAGGTGAAGAGTAATTTTAAACATTAATAAGATCTACTTAAAAGATCTTTTAAAATTTAATGCACTGGTTTTTTAAAAAATTGTTTCTGTCTCAGAATAATGTGAGAATGTTTTTCCTTGATTTTTGCTGTGTCTTAAACATAGCTAGGCAAGACTATATTGTCCTATATACACACTTACATAACTCTCTAAGACCACCATGCTTTCCACTGATGGTCAAATTAGGTAAAAACATTTCCTACTACATTTTTTTGGAAGTAACTTTGTATTTACAATGAAAAATAGAGTTTTTGTTCTGAAAATCACTCGTTTGGATAACCCCACCCTAAGCTGGCTCTCCCAGTGTTCAATTTCACCTCATATGTTTACACATACACATTTGTTGTCATACCTCTGCCAAATGGGAATAACCTGTGTCAACCATGCTAGCCAAACTGTAGTGCCTTTTACATAATGAGAATGCAGCTGGCCCAATGGATTGATTCCACATACTCTGAACATATGGCTTGGAGAAGGCCAGAGGAGCTCTGATCAGGAAACTCGATTCCGGTTAGAAAAGATGTATTAGAGTCCATAGTCCTGTGAAGAAAAATATTGTTTTATAAATATAGGCTTCCTTAAGCACCTGTCTGCACAATTTACCGAGGTTATTCAAGTTTAAAGTAAGAATAGCAATGAGGGATTATGCGTCAGTTTGAATATCAAAATTTATTTTGACTAAGGTCAGGACTACAAAGTAAAGTGAAACATAAACCTCTTTCATGCACCTCTTACTACTGGAAATCTGAAGGTTGACTTCAGTGTCCATTTGGGTTTCCAAATCACTAACAGGCTGATATTTTTCCTCTTTGACCAAAGAGACATTTAGACAGCTTTTGTCCTCCTGCCTGAGATATTCCAACAGTAAAGGTTACATTCCTATTCCAATTTATTGTGTTCCCCAAGAATGTGCTCGGGGTAGGTAGGAGGGATAGGGATATGCTCAGTGTCCTATGGGCTTAAGGCCTTGGCTTCAGCACAGATTAAGACGGCTGCTTGCATTGCGTCATCTTCTATCTCAGGCATTATAGGCTGCAGGTACTTCTTTTTTAAAAAGATTTTATTTATTTATTTGAGAGAGAGAGAGAAGAAGTAGGGAGGGCAGAGAGAGAGAGAGAGAAGCAGACTTCCTGCTGAGCAGGAAGCCCGCCCTGGGGCTTGATCCCAGGACCTGGAGATCATGGCCTGAGCCAAAGGCAGACGTTTAACAGACTGAGCCACCCAGGCACCCCGGTTATTGGGTACTTTTAAGGCAAACTTTTTCCTCACTGTAGGAGTTGGGTGTTAGAGTTCTGTCAGCTGCTTCTACAGCCTTTCCCTTATTAGTCTTGAACTTCCAACATCCTTAGTAGAAAGCTGCTCCCAGGAGCTCCTGGTCAATAACCATGTGGCCCCTTTTGAGAAGTAGAGAGCAATAATTTGGGGCATAGACTCTTCCCCTCCATCCTCAATCAGTTACTTTATTCATCAGTTCTATCATCTAGCACCCCTTGGGATACTACATTGCAGAGCTTTATTCCTTCAGGCATCAGCTACTTAGGAAGCTCTTTTTGATCTTCAAGGATTGCCTGGTAAAGTTAGATTTGGAAACACAGCATGAGATCATTGTATTCCTTCCACAGCCTGTTAGTTAAAGGTGATTTCTAACACGGCATTAGTGAATATTTAATATTGGAGCCAAATGCTTCCTCTGTTGGTGGTTCTCCTTAGAGGTATGAGATCTAGAAATAAGTGGTCTTGTGCACAGAACTTGGTGGGTGCTCAAGGAATGGCTCTGAGTTTCCTACAGCTTGTGAAGAGCTAACTGTGTTCCAGAGATTTTCCAGGTATTCTCCATTTATCCCACCACACCCATCATTCTCCACCTTTTCCTATGCCTCAAGAGGTTATCATTTTGAACTGCATCAGTAGGTACACTTGCCCTCTGGCTTCTGGTTTGGTCAAGGAAGGCACTGGCAGGAGAATGGAAGATGAAAGGAGAGTAAGGTAGGGACATTTAGTCCCATGGCTCCCACCCTATGCCATTTTTTATAGTGGCTGCTCCATCAGTCCTGAAAGATGCAGTACCTTTCCATGCTCCTAAACCCTGGTAATCTGAACCATTCCTTCTTTGGATTAACCACACATCTGTAATTCGTCCCTTAGGTAAACTCTCCTCCGTAAACCCTTTTGATAGATCTCCTTCTTTTGTGGCTTTGGATGATATGAAGGCATTTTGTAACCAAATGATTGCGACTGTGAATAACTGATCCAACAAATTATGCACACCATTGTGTATGGTACATTCCTGAAATGCTGTTTGCTACAACTTGTGGATGCAGTTGATATTGTTTAATTGTATCTCATTAACTTTTATTCTACCTTTGTGTTCTTAGTTTCTTGAGATAAAATCTTTCCCTTCCCTTACTACCTAGTCTTCCAATTTTGATAAGGTATGTTCCTGGATTTGGAATCCAGCAGTGTAGGGACACTAGTTTTCTATTCAGGTTGACCAGAAGCAACTCTTTGTTTTCAGGAGAGTTTGGGAAAAATGATTAGAGTGGAGAAGGGTGAGCTAGTTCTCTGGTTGATTTTGTAACTCTTGAGTAAGAGTTTTAATGTCTCTAGATTATAATTTCCACTTTTGTGAAGTGAGAAAGCTGGGCCAAACAAGTGCTTTTTTCCATGACTACAGTTTTATTCCTTTATTAAGCCTCATCTATATACTAGGCACTCAGAAGACTGCTGATGGTCTATTAAAAATCTAGAGCAACTTAATGGAGAATTGCTCTAGGAAGTACCATTTTTGCTCCTAAGTTATTTTCCCTGTTTCTAGCATTTCCTAAGTTGGGAATCTGTCATCTTTGGAAGGTCCATGGGTGGTCTTTAGGTAGGGTATATAGTCCTTTGAAATAGTATGTTAAAAAATGGAGTCCATGCATGTTTTTCTGAGGTGAATGCCTACATTTGTCCTGATTCTCAAAGGACTGATGACTTCCTTTCTCACAAAAAAATCAAGGACCAGTGTCCTTTTCCTTTTCCTCCCCCTACTCCTTTGAAGGCATGGGGATGTTGCAGTTCCAGATTTCCAAATACATAATTTATGTATAACCTACTGCCCCAATAAATGCATTTATCATGTACTGTGAGCCATCTTCTTTTCACAAGTTTTCACATTTCTTTAGAATCTACTGATGGATTTTCAGATCAACTTTTGACTTGCAGATATGAGAAAGAGGCTTTTTGTCTATGTGACTTTCTTTTTAGCTATAAACAGCAGAAATATTCAAAGATTCTGTTAGGATAAAGAAAAGAAGCAGATTTCTCTCACAGAGAAAATCAGATTAGGAGACTTTATTTTAAAATAAAGTGTGTATGTTCTGTTTCTTACTGTGTTTTTCTTTCTCTGAAGTACTAACTGATCTTACAGAATTCTCATTGAAGTTTCTGTCTCTATCACACTGCTCTATCAAGACTTTGTTTTTTCTTTCATTGATTTTTTTTCTCCTGTTCTCCTTATAAAAGGCATCAGGTCACATCTACATAATAGTAAGTAGAGTAACAGATCAGTACTTTCATACAGAATCAAACTCTAGAGGAGGTAGAAAATTACTTGCCTATGGGTGGTGTTTCTTTTTTCAAAATATCTCCCTCTCTCTTCAGTATATTTCAATCCATTTTCCGATCCTCAAAATTCACCCAAAACATTTTAGTTTAACCAATGATTGTCTATCTATCTCCCTATCTATCTACTTGCTGATCATCCATTTTTTTAAATCTTTGTCATCTACTTTTCTATCATCTATTTGTCGATCTCTGTTTATCAATCCTGAGAGAATTTTGAGACATTGTTTTAAGTACTTTACAAGAATTAACTCATACTTTATAAGAATTACCTTATTTTATTCTCAAAACCTGTAATTCTCATTTTTTTTCATTAGAGACCCTTTATGCTCTTAAAATTATCAAAAATCTCAGAGGGTTTTTGGTTCATGTAGGCTTTCTCTATTGATTTTTTTTCATATTTGAAAATAAAATTGAGAAAACTTCAATATTTATTAATTAATTAAACAGTAGTGATAAAGCCATTGCAAGCTAAAATAAATAGTATTTTTATGAAGAATAAAAATATTTTCCAATACAAAAACAGTGTATGAAAAGAGTAGCACTGTTTTATGTTTTTCTAATCTTTTCAATGCCTAGTTTAATAAAAGACAGCTAGATTCTCATATCTTCTTTTGCATTCAGTCTGTTGTGATGTGATATTTTATAGGAAGCATATGAAGATATTCCAGCATCATTTAAATATCTAGTTGGAAAATGTATGACTATTTTAATAACCTAAAGGTTATTTCAGTGTTGAGTCCAAAATCATGTCAATAAGTATTTTATAGTCTGTTACATTTGAATCCACTGGAGTATTTTTCACATGGAATGGATATTTTTACCCATGTAGAATTTTGGAACATCATGCATTAGTCATTTGAAAAATGTTGTTTCATGGATATATGCAGACCTTGGTAGTGTTTACACATTTTGTTGTATAATATAAAAGAACAAAATGAAATAAAATTAATATTTTTTACTGCTTTGTCAATAACATTCTTAAAGGAAAAAGGAAATTGGCTTTTTTTTTTTTAACTTCAAGTGTGTTGTGTAGAAGAATAGAATCATAATATATGTTACTGCTACTACCTTGGTTTGTAGAAGTCAACGCAGTGAAAAAGACAAATAATGTTTTAACATTATTATGAAAGTGGTTTTAAGCTCACACATCTCCTGAAAGGGTCTCTAGAATTCTCTCACATCCACAGAGCAAACTTTGATAAGCACTGCTCAAAACAGCCTTTTGAGGGGTGCCTGAGTGGCTCAGTCATTAAGCGTCTGCCTTCGGCTCAGGTCATGGTCCCAGGGTCCTGGGATCGAGCCCCACATCGGGCTCCCTGCTCTGTGGGAAGCCTGCTTCTTCCACTCCTGCTCCCCCTGCTTGTGTTCCCTCTCTCGCTATGTCTCTGTCAAATAAATAAATAAAATCTTAAAAAAAAACAAAACAACAGCCCTTTGAGTAAGGTTACCATTATTTCCATTTTATAAATGAAAAAAATTGAGGCAAAGGGAGTTGTTGTGGCTTACTCTAGGACCAAGTAGTAAGTGAAGGAGCTGGATTAATAACTGGGATAATCTGCTACAAAATTCATGTCCTGGACCTCCATTTTGATAAATGCAATAACATTTTTCAGCCCTCACCTTATTTGACCTACGCTATTTGTCATTACTGTTGTTTCCTGTCTCAACTATTTTCTTCCCTCTGCTTGCATAGCACAATCCTCTCCTACTTTTCCTATACTGCTCAGGCAACTGGTTTATAGCCTCCTTTGCAGTTTCATTGTCCTGTAACCATCCATTCTCAAGCCAGAATACCTTAAGCCTTCCTCTTTCCTCTCCTATCTTGCTCACTTTAAACTCTCCTTAGGCAATATCCATGTGCAAGCTTCAATTACCATTGATATGCAAATGACTCAACGATTTATATCTCCAATTCTGATTTCTCATCTGTGAAACATTTTTTATTTTTAACTCATTTTACATGATTTCTTCTCAAACACATTCTAAACTCCGTAGGACTGTAAGCAGAACTAGGCATCCTCTTTCCACCCATGACTCCAGCTACAGCTATTTTTCTGTTTCCTATTGAATAAATGTTATTTCCATCTACCCACTTGTAAGATAGGAGCTTAGGAGTTACCCTGGTTACTTTTTTTTCCCCTCATTCCCACTCCTTACCACCTATAATACTCCCAAGCTGCCATTGTATCTTATGTGGCTACCAAAATTGTCCCCCTTCCACCCATTTTCCACAGTGCAGGCAGAACGTCATGTAAGTTCAGACCTGTTTCCTTTCTTCTAAAGAAATTCAGGGACTCCTCACTGCATTTAGGATAAAGCTTAATACTTTAAGATGGCTGATGAATAGGATGTTACCCAGCAACACAGTTAAGCCTGTTGTTATTAGTGGGAACCTGTTTCACCTTCAGAAGTGCCTTGGTTTGGATGATTAACCTACATGGCCAGCCTACCTAAGGAGATCCTGCCTGATTTGGTCTCTGAAAACATATACAAAGCTCCCTCTTACTGTGAAATTCACCATGAATGCCTTTCTTCTAGTCCATGAGTTACAAGTATTTTTATTAACTTACATCCTATTATTTTTTTTCAGATTTCATCTCAGATTTCATCTCACTTTTTCATCTTGATAGTTTTGAAATTTTTTGCTCAAATTTTATAAATGTTACATTTATAAATGTTACATTTTAGGGTAGGCTTTCAAATTCTACCTGATTCACCCCATAGCACCATAAACACTCTCTATTGTAGTTCTTGTCTCATTTTGTAGTGGGTGGTTTTGTGATAAATTTCTATAATCAATTTTAGACTATAAGCTTTGTGGGGGCAAAAAATGTGTCTTTTTTAGCACACTGTTGTATCCTCAGTGCTTTTCAATATTTGGACAGAATGTACATTCAGTAAAATTTTTCAAATAAATAAATTTTCAATGCCTGAGATAGCAATTCATAATCTTTGCTAAACTTTGTGAAAAAAATGTTTAATTATTTTTGGATACTCTTTTAAAATGCAGATATGACTAGCTTTAAGCAATGTTAAGATCTCTTTTTTCTGAGTTAGTTCATCAGAGAATTTTTTCCTCTTTCTAGGAAGAGCCAATGGGATAAAACTGGAGGGGGAGAAAGGGAAAGATCACTCAAGAATACGGAGATGGCAAGAGTTTGTGTGTGTGTGTGTGTGTGTGTGTGTGTGTGTTTAGTGTGGCAGGAAGCTGATGATTTCTGCCTTGTAGCCCTACAGGGTAAGATGCAGAGTCCCATGCAATTTTAGAGTTTAACCAATAGAGAAAAATATTTGGATACAGGCAAGCCAATGGACATTTTTGTTTTTCTATTTTTCCATTCTTGGCTCTCTGGTCCCCCAGCATGATGGCACTGCAGTTCACTGAAGGAGAGGCAAGAGGAAATGGTACAGTTGTATGCCAGATAAAGAGGGTAGCTGGAGACAGGTCACTGTAGCTTTGTTTAATGAGCACATGGGAGGACACAACCTCTGCCCCCAAGTCATCAGAATTTTCCAGGAGTTCAATATTGATATAATACCCTGAGTCATAGGTAATTTGATAAAGGCCTTTATTATAAATGCCTTGAAGAAAGCTTCCTTAAAAGGGGTCAGTCTGGGATCATGCTAAATTTGATAAATGTCCTCACATATTTTAGCCCATTGGTTGGCAGTGGATCGAAAAGTATAAACACTGGGCACACACTTTTTTTAAGCTAAAATTATGAAAACATCAAATGACCTCTGATCTATAGGACAGCAGGAGACACTTCACATTGCTTTGCTGACCTGCGAAGTGGCACATGACTCCTATAATTACATGAGTCAGAGCTCTTCCTGAGCCTCTCTACTTCCACCTTCAAGGCAGATGATGTAATAGCCACATGTCAAAGCATCTGAGGATATATTGAAGGCTTCTGGTATTTAGTTTATTTAGCCCCAAGGCGTGGTATGTAATCTATTCCCTTGAAAGGTACCAGACACATTTGAAATACAGTTTGGTGTTGTGCATTTTTTGTGACTTAATGGTAGTGCTTGTTTAGCTTTTGTGTAGAAATCTTCCCAATGACTAGTATTCAGGCATAAAGACAGTGACTAAAAGTGTTAGACATTTTTATAAAATAAATAACAAAGCTTGTCTCTATCAGTCAAATTTTTTTTCCCTCATAATTTTCTATAACTTTTCATTTGGTGATTACACCCTTGTAACTTTGAAGGTTTAATTTAATCATTGGTAGCAATATGTAGAGAAGGAATTCTTTTACCTCTGTAGTCTCCATTATTAAATGTGTAGGAATGAAGATTATTCCTACCAATCTAGAAAACTAAAAAAATGAATTTTAATTAATGCAGATCTCATCATAAATTCATTATTAAATTACTTGTTAAATTTCACCTTACTTTATATTTTTGTTTTATAAACAAAATTATCAAAATAAATCTCTTCTAGAATTAGGGACTAGAAATAATTAAAATAATGTACATGTAAAACTCAAAGCCTTGATAGTTTTGAAATTTTTTGCTCAAATTTTATAAATGTTACCTTTTTTTCCACTTAGAATATAAATTAAATGCCACCTAAGAACATATTTGGAAATGAATGATTCAGTTTGGAATTTGATTTGTATTGTTATACATTTGTCCATAAATTTTAAAATAAATGCTCTAATAATATTTGTTTGACTGATAAATGTTTTTTAAACACTAGCAATGTTCAGAGTCATAATTAAAACTATCCATTTTTAATAAGCAATGTTCATTAAATACACATTTTGACATCCCTTTATTATAGAATGTGACATGCTGAATTGTCATTATTTCTGCAAATGTCTCTCATCACATCAACTATAAGAACATCTATTGGAAAAACATTGCGATTTATTTAAGTTTGTGTCTACTGAACAAGCACAATTTCTGGTCCATGGCCAGGACTCAATAATCCCTTGTTGAATGAATAAAATATCTACAATATATACATAATTATAAGGGGGTAAACTTATAAGAGGGAGAATTGACTACTCAAAACCCAAATTCAGAAAGATAACTCAAACACAAATATGTCAGCAAAGAGAGTTGATGATATACTGTGGAATCAGTAGAATTTCTACATTGAGTTTTGCTTTCTGGTATGTGTATGTGTGTTTGTGGGGCTGAGGGGGCTGTCAGCATGACACGGTCAGGGACAGTGGAGGATGAGCATACCATAGGGTCTGAGAAATTCAAGGTAGATTTAATATAGCAACATCATCCTAAAAGTGTGTTATTTCGTTCAACAAATATTTATCAAATGCTTGCTATTTGTACTGTTTTAAATTGTGAGGTTGCATCAGTAGATAAAACAGGGCCTCTACTCAGAGCTCACTTTCTAGTTAAAGAAAATAAGTTTTGGAGGATAAAGGGGGTTCATTTGTTACAGAGACAATATGAAGATATTTTTCTCACTGTAAAGATAACATTTAGATCATCTCTGACAAAAAGAGATGCTGAGAGAAAAGATTCCTGGATTTCCATCTAATT
Organism: Mirounga leonina; assembly: GCF_011800145.1. Classification (NCBI taxonomy): domain Eukaryota; kingdom Metazoa; phylum Chordata; class Mammalia; order Carnivora; family Phocidae; genus Mirounga; species Mirounga leonina. The sequence goes on from NW_023270426.1 coordinate 70,856,228, forward strand.
CTCTGAATGCTGAACAGATTTACCCAGAAAGAAATTTTTCCCATTGTCTTACCATGCCCCGCCCCCCCCAAACACACACACTGCATTGTTAGCCAGTTTCTTTAGCATCTGTGCATAATGGGAATGAAGGTAAAGGAAGGATAAATGCTAGGATTAAATAATGGACAGGAGAGGAATGTTTATCAGGAGAGAAGAATTAGGGGGAAAAAAAGGATATTAAACTACATTTAGATTTTATTTCCAGAGCAAGTAGAAATGAGAAAAAAAAATGTTTGTGAAAACAGCATCCTGCTTGGCTAAGATCTCATGTGATTATATTCAAACCTAGGTATTAATTTTTACACCCTTTTCTTTCTTTAGTATATTTTCTCAATGTGTTGAACAAATATTCTTTAATCCACCCTTATTTACTTCTCTGTAAAGTTGAACACATTATAATTTTCTTTACCATTTAGGTGTAGATTTCCTTTACCATCTTTTGCAATCTTTACCTATTTTTCTATTTACATGTGATCCCCCAAATATACCATGGTTATCAATTTTGCAGAAAATTGTTATGTTTCTTTCTCTCTATTACTTTATGCTTATTAAAAATCATCTATCTTTTTTAAACACTAGAAGTTTTACATTTTTATATTAGGGAAGTCCTGAGATTTCTTTGGAGGGCTGCTTGAAGCTATCTCTTTATTAAAACTCTATCGACATATTATTAAAGAGACATTTGCTCATGTCAAAACTTGAGAGTCACTGGAGAATGCAGAAGGCCTACCTCTTCCCTCACTGAAGCCACCAATATATACCACATCTCTCAGTAATATATGTTGCTACCATGATCACTCTACTTTCCATATCATTCAGCATAGTGCAAAAAATAGTCATTTTCCTATGCCACTTATAATTTTATTGCTTTGATTTTCTATTTTTTTCTTTTGCATAAATGTATTTTAATAAGCTAACACATTCTAAGACAAAGTATCATTCTAAGACAAGGTAAAAATATGTAGTCACTATGACCATTTTTTTTTCTCCTTGTACTTCCAAATTCACTTATTGGTTTTCATGTACTCTGTCTTGAAATTAAAATCTTGTTACTGTCTATAAACCCAGTCTTCTTTCTGGATAGTCTAGTTTTATAAGGGCAGAAACATTTTTGTAGGTAGATTCACCAATTCACTGAAAATTGTGTAGTTTAACAGCCTCCGGGCTATGAAAATTTAAAGACTTAGGCATTCTTCAACTCCAGTGCAGTTGATTAACCTAAGGATTTAGTAGTTAATACAAGTTACACATTTGCACAGTCATTCTTAATGTTTATAAAGGTGTAAGGTTTGCATAACATTTGCATTGTTATCCTTGTCAATCAGCTTTAGCCATTCTTAGTTTGATAAGACTAGACAGGTGTAGTTGGGATATGTATAGAGGCATGAGGCTAGGAAAAGCAGTTAAATGTATTTGGTCACGAAAGTGAAATAAGATGAATTCAGGGTCAAGAGTGGGTTCCTTAGTGACCACCAAATTTATTGGACATTATTCTTTCATTTTAAAAGTATTTAGGACTATTAGCCTGATTCTTCATTTTCTCTTAACTGCAGTATTTTCACTAGTTGTGGTCCTACTTTGCCCTTTCAAAAAGTTACCTTCCTATGTGGTTGCTCTCTTCCTTTTCTAATGATAGCACACAAGAAAGTCATTTAAACCGTAACCTCTAAAGCCACTTAATCAAATCTTACCTATAAAGCGGAGTGTGCATCCTCACCACAGTACATTCACATTGGCATTAGAAAAGTGAAATCTTAATTTTCAGACTTATGTAGTTGAAAGGACTCTACCACAAAATGTGCATGATGACATTTACACAGCCTCAATGACACAACACTTTAGAATGAGAGCTCCAATCTCGACTGTGGCCCACCTGCAAGTCATTAGAGACCATAAAATGTTTCTCAAGTCCTGACCACGTTATTTATAGAGCTTGACCAGCCTGTCAGAGAATAATAACAGCATTTTATACTTCTGCTGTGCCCTACATCTCAATGTTCCTTACCAACATGAATAAATTCTTATATCACTTCTGTGCGGTATTGGATAAATATTATGACATCAAGTTTTACAGATGGGGAAGTAGAAAATGAAGTACAGATGTTAAATAATTTTCTCCAATCCCAAGTCACTATGTAGCACTTTTCTACAGGCCATATAAATAATATCAAGGATCAAAACTGATGTGTAGGGAAGTAGGGATGGGTGGAGGGAAGTGGGGCTCATTTAAGTCAATTGAATATAGAAAAGCCATAGTGGGAGTAGTTAAGCTAAGAAAATGATTGAAAAAAAAAGAGGGATTAAGTCACTATGATTTATTTATAGCTTCTATCCTACTAACTTCCAAAAAAGGATTTGAAATTGGAGAATTAGGATATCTCTCTCCCCAGGGTATTTCTGCAGGGAAAGGAATGGGAATGGACACTAGGAGAAAATTGTGAAGATTCCTGATGAGGGATTATTGCTCAGTTGGTCTGATTGTATTTTTTGGTAATGAGTTTGTAGATGGACTAAGCAAAGTGTTGGTTGAGAATTGATATTTATTATATCTTTAGCCCTAAAACTCTCATCTTCATTCTTTTCTTCCCCTTAATCTTTATCCACATCTACTCGTAGCTGGTCACTTCCCCACTCCTGTATGTAATATATATGATTGATATGTACTTAATAATATATAATTAAATGTTAATATGTAAGTAATATAAAGTTAATTTATATATAACTATATAATATAATAATAATATATATAGAATATATACACAGTATGTATTATATATCTATATACCATTATTTTTGTTTTAATATTTTGATTTTCTTAGAAACTCAGATTAAACCAAGGTTCACTCCACATGCAGATCCCACATGATTAAATAGCTATTTGGATCATTAAGTCTTTAATATCTATCACCTACAATGGACTCCATGACAGCAGCAGGAACCATCTGTCAAGTTTCCAGCTCTACTTCTTTCTCTGATATATACCACAGGGTCTGGCATATCATAGGTGCTCAATAAAAGTTTTGTGAAAGAGTCTCCCATGGGGATAGAGCATACTGTCTCCAGTGGAATATACAAGGCACTCATGGAAAGTGACTTTAGAACAAGATAGTAAAAGGGCTTTAACTTTTTTTACCTGCAGAGAAGCTAGGCTTCAATTGAGTGGTATAAACAATAAGATGGAAACATTTGAAAGAAATCTCTAAAATTAAATTCATATGGAATTTATCATCATCCTGAGAACAAATTAAATGGGAGAATTCACAGTTACCCACTAGAATGCTCTAGCAATGAGAGGATTAAGTGGGAATACTTATTATACAACAAAAAATGCACTGAATACAATTTGGTTCTATTAAAATGCTACAGATAGTTTCTTGATTATTCTGAAGTAGCATGGATATTTTCTTGATTGCTTTGTTTTAGACAGTGGAGATTGACTAGCAATCAAGATTCTGGACTTTGTGGAAGCTACGTTTAACCACATGGAATCAGATATTACACACCTAAACAAGTAATATAAATACGGTCATTTTGGATAGTAGAATTACAAAGAAAATAATATAGTGTTTTATTAAGAAGTAACTAGAGTAAAGATGAAGATGGATAGCATTTTTCAATACAGTTGCCTGAGATAGTTTCTCCAAGGACACTGCATTTGAAGTGAATCTAAAGGGATAAAAAAGAAATTAGACATATTAGGAGCTGGGGGCAGAACATCCTGGGGTGGAGGGTGGGGTGGTGGCTGTAAGCACCAAATGCAGAGGACCAAGGTCGAAAGAGGCTGCCATGGCACATTTGAGAAATACAAAGGCGGTCAATGTCATTGTAAACATAGCTGTAGAGAGAGAGGACTATTATAAAAGGAGGCCAGAGACATAGACAGGAACTTTATTGAGTCCATGTGTGGTCCATGGAAAGTTGTTAAGCAGTGAATTTACATGGTCTAATTTACTTTTTTAAAGGATGGTTCTGGGTCTTATGAGAATGGAATGCATGAAGACCATAGGAGAGGTGGAGAGAGGTAAGAAGTTCTTGAAGAAGTCTGGGTGACATTACGATGACTGGGAGTAGGAAGATGGCATTAGAGGTGGAGATGTATAGGAGTGAATATCAGTAGAACTGGGCAAATACTGACGGGCTTATTGTGAAGAAAGATGTTTAAACTAAGAGATATTCCAGAGATATTTGGTTTAAGCTATGGATGTATGGTAGTATCATCCTGTAAGATGAGAAAGACTAAGAGAGGAACAGATAATGAGAGTTATAACCAGGAGCTTGAAATTGGACATGCAAAAATGTCAAGTTGGCCTTTGTTAAGTAAGGCTTTCCTAGGAGATAACTGTACTGCAAATGTATGTTGTTTAAAGCCATTGGACTATGTGAGAATACCTAGAGGTGAAAAGTGAGGGATATGCCCAACCTAGGCCTAAAACACACTAGCATATGAAGATTCTGTAAGTCCTTGTTACTTAAAATACATTTTATGGACGTACAGCGTCAGAATCACCTGGAATCTTACTAGAATTATAGAATTGCCAGACTTACTGATTTATGATCTGATTTTTTACAGGAAGTTCTACTATACAGCATTATATTATAGTCAACACTAAAGTGGTATAATGATTGAAGTAGAAGGAATAACTAGGAACATGTGGTAGCAGAAATGGCAGAAGAGGAAAGGGTTTTAGGCTTGACGAAGTTGTCAAACTTAAGGAATGCCCCTGATAGGTCAGATGAGGTAAGGACATTCAAATTTTTTTGAATTTCATCCCGATTTACTTTCTTAAAGAATCAGTTTAAAATTTTACTTATTATTATTAATAATCCTCATCAACATAAAACATACCCTATTGGCTCTCATGAGGTCCTCTCTTTGTCTTGTAACCACCTCTAGTACTAACTCATTATTCTCCTTTTTTCAGAAAAACCTTCAAACGAACTGATAAAACAATTGTCTCTGTGTCTTCATTTCATATTTCCTCTTCAAAAAATTCCAATCTGGTTTCTCCCCTTATTGTACCAGTTATGGAGGATAGAATAATTTTACGGCTGGACTGGGAAAGTTTAATGCTTTTGTTGGGGAATCTTAGATATTTTCTTTGAGTATGAAAACTATTTCTTAAAAGTACTTTTAAGTAAGTATCGCTAAGTAGGCCAATTTTATGTTCATTATGGGTATAACTTCTATTTCCACATAGCAATCATATCTAGGATTGAATGGTGCATCTATATACAAGCATAGAATAAAAATGAGTTTAAGTAATCACCTTCATGGTAAAGTGGATAAAATTAATACTGCACCAAGGAATCTGTCAAGATAAATAGAAAGAGGAAATTGAAGATGTTGACAGCTATATCTATCTGGGTCATGTGTTGATGGGGAATTTAGCAGAAGAAAAAAACTAGAGTGTGTAAAAAATAGTCATCATTAGGTGAAGAGCTGCTAAAAACAAGAAGAAAGGAAAAAAATAAAAGAGCTATATAATTCTACCATCCTGTCTCCAGCTGTGCAAGTGCCACATGTCTGAAAGATGCCACTAAATGCTAGGTGAGAGCTCTAGGAAAAGGATGTAATCTTTAAGTAACTCAAGGTGCAGTGAACAGAAAATGCACTCAGCTCTACTGATACATTATACTTGGGCTGAGTTATAGTCATAGTGTGGCAGTTATAGGGCAGGTAATGAATAATTCAATTAAGTTTAATTCTTTTTCTCAAGTTATAGAGCTAGGCCCTGTTCTAAATATCAAGATTTGTAAGTTGATGGCATCGCATTTAATGGCAGAGGAAAGGTATGTTTATCAAAATGTTACTAGAGACAGCAGCAAATGGAAATTCCCAAATTACAGATGAAGTGTTGTGTCTTTCGGGGACTGAGGAAAGGAATAATCACATTAAGTTGTGGGGATGAAAAGGCATCTCATGAATAAGAAATCTGCATTTTCTATGCATCCCCAATACCAGTTATAGGACCTACTACATAGGCATACACAAAATATGAGTTGAGTGCCTAACTAAATGAGATAGAAGTTTAGGAAAATTTAAGGAAGTGTCTAAATGTATAAATGGAGAGAAGGAACATGAATTAAGGCACCAAACTAGGGAATAATAGAGGGTCCTTTGAAGAACAGGAAATGAACCATTGTAACAGGAACATAGAGTGTGTTATATAAAGTGTTTGGTTTTGCACTTTGTGATGTCCTACCATGCTCTACTAGATGAGGCATGTGCCCTGGTATGCAGGGTATGCTTATCCAAAAGAAGAGGACAAGTGGTAGTGTGCTCTAGCCCAAATGTGTGCCTGCAGGATTATATCCTCCCAGAGTTAGCGTCTTTTTCTAATTTGCACAAATGTGCCCTATAGACTAGGGTGGTTTTGTATAAGAAGGTATTAGGGAATGAGTCTAGGAAGGTAAGTTAAGGGCACATAGCAGAAGATCCTGAATATTTCTGGGAGCAATCTGTTCTTAATTCAGGAGGCAGTGGGCAACCTAATCAAGGACAATTTTTTTTTAGCAGAGAAGGGCCATGTTTGGAGCTATAAATCAGATCTTATAAATGGTATGGGAAGCAATGGGATTGGTAAGATCAATTAGAGGAGTAGGTCACAGAGATTTAGTTAATATAAGAAGGCAGTATATTTTGTGGATTAAATCACAGATTATGGTAACTATGTGATTCATTAGTCAAATGTGAAAGCACATCTGCATTACTACACATATAAAATCAATGTCTATGACTAATAGAAAAATAACTTCTACATATGTACATGTTACACAAGCAAGACAAAATTTGCATAATTTAAAAATGTATACATAAGACAGTTTCTACAAGCCAAGCACTGGCCAGCTTGGTTATTAGGGATATTAAAATTAATAAAACAGGGGTGCCTGAGTGGCTCAGTCAGTTAGGTGTCTGACTCTTGATCTCAGCTCCGGTCTTGATCTCAGGGTCATGATTTCAACTCCCGCATTGGGCTCCATGCTGGGTGTGGAATCTACTTAAAAATAATAATAATAAAATGAAATGGAATAGAATAAAATGAATGAAACATAGTCCCTGCTATGGTGAATGACAACACTTAACACGCTAATAAATATCTTCTCTTGATGTTTCTGGAATTTAATTATTTTAAGCTAAATGTTTACATAGTGATGGTAAGGTAAGAGTATTCTTTTATCATCATCAGTTGTTCCTAGTTTTCACTGGTATTTTATTCTTTCATTTTTACATGGGAAAGTCAACTTTATTTAAAATGGTATGATAAGAGTTTTTATGATACTTAAGTGAATAAACAACCTTTAAATCTTATGTATAAACATAAGAAAGTTTCATGAATATGTTACTCCTGATTCAGATGCTGTGATATCTATAGTCTTTAGCCTACTACATTATTAATAGAAGCACCAAATGAAAGGAGATATATATTTAAGATATGTCAGTCACTTCATTTAATGTTGAACAGGTATCATAAGTTATTTTTTGTTCTAACACTATTGTTAATTTCCGTTATATCTGGATAATCTATATTAGTACCAGAAACAATAGAAATAATTTAATTAAAAATTGATTAAAATTAATTAAAAATAGAACTGGATTCAGGACAAAGAATTGGGATGATGAGAGTTCATATCAGGGTGAGAATAGATTGGACCATAATTCAAATTTGCAGGGAGGGAGATTATTAGATGGTTGCCATTTATCCTTCCCAGTTTGCTCTCCACTCTTTCTCACTCTGTTCTCATAGCCAGCAGTACTACTCATGTGGATCACAACAATGGGCTTTCTTGCTACCAGTTGGGTTTGGCTAATGGGAAGGGTATTTATTCTCCTGACTTCCTCTCTGCAGGACCATCTTGGGTTGGCTATTTCCCTCACTGCAGTTCACTGCTCTTTCAAATGTGACTGACTTTCACCTAATGTATTCTAGTAACCATTCCTTCTTGTTCCTTTGGTTCTTCCAGGGCTTAGAGCAATTCTGATTTTACTAGCTGGGCATTATCCTACAGTCCCTTACAGTATTGTGAAATTTTGCAAATAATCTCTTTTTAAACTCTCTTCAAATTATCCTAATCTGAAAATGATATCTCTTTTCTTTTGGGGACACTAAAGGGACAACAATAGAGCAGGAGGTTGTAAGAGCATGTGCTGTATTAAGTGGAAGGAATATCCTGATCTTGCCAAGAGGGCAATATTCAGATATTATTAAGGTTGAGAACACTCAGCCAGGCAGAGGAACAGTCCCTTGGAGAACAGAAATTAGAGATTAGAGAAAATAGGCAGGTCTAAAGTTCTGGGAAACCATCAGAACACAAGAATTAAAAGATAAGGACAGAACATGTGGTAAAACAGACATGATATCAGTGAAAAGGAAGATATTAAAGGCAATCACTTTATTTCCCCCTTATCTGAATGACTGCAGGGACAGGGACAACATGTATGTATCTATGACTGTTTGAGCTTCTGATTGGAAGCACATGGCTAAGATAATCGGGGTAGAGCATATATGTTAGTCTTACCCAGATCTCTTCCACCTCTTCTACCAAGTCTGAATCTCAACTTTTTGTAGTTCCTAGGGATAAGCTAAGAAACTAATAGCAAACGAAATTAAGAAGAATTATTCAGGTGATATGGTAGGCAGAATGATAACCCCAAAGAGGTCCACATCATAATCCCTAGAACCTGTGAATATGTTACCTAACATAGCAAAGGGACTTTGTAGATGTGATTTAAGGTCAGGAATTTGAGACTGGGAAATTATTCTCATTTATCTGGGGGGCTCAATCTATTCACATGTACTAGTCTCCAAGAGCAGAGAACCTTTCCTGGCTGTGGTCAGAGAAATGGATGAGACAAGGAAGAAAGAGAGATGTGACTTTTCCGGCTTTTATGATGGAGAAAGAAGACCACCAGCCAAGGAATGTGGGTGGAATCTAGAAGTTGGAAAAGACAAGGACATAAATTCTCACCTAGAGCCAAGAGAAAGAAATACAGCCCAAGCAAAACCTTGATTTTATCTCGGTAAGATCCATATTGGACTTACAGAAACATCGATGATAAATTCATCTTGTTTTAAGCTAGTAGGTTGGTGGGGATTTGTTAAAACAGTGATCAAAAACTTATACCAAATGGGTTCACAGAGTATGGAACTTAGAAATTTTGGATAAAGAAATAAAATACAACAGATAATCCCAGCTCTCTTGGGAAAAAGTTGATAAGGGTAAATGCCTATCAAGAAAGACCCTATACTAAGGTGAAAAAAAGTGATAAAAAAGACGACCAATAGGTTAATGATCGGTTCTGCCAATAACTATATAAAAGGTCAATAACTTATTCATAGAAAGTTTGGTGTTATTCAGAAACTCAAGAATATTCACTTGTTTGGCATATGTGGGATATGACAGTGATGGAGATGAAGAGAAGGAACTTAGTTTATAGTTAAGCAAGGATCACTGCTGCCACCTGAAGTCACCAAAAATATGCCCTCTCCTACTCACTTTTGTGTGCTCTTAACTGTTGCATAGCACACCTATTTGCATTTCTTAATTGCCCTTGCTAGGGGTAAACAAGCCCATTTAGTGTACTCTTCCCAGCAGTGAAACTGAGGTTAGTGTTGGCAATGCTTATAGAGATTTTTATTTTGATCATGCTGTTTTAGTGTTGATTTTCATTTTGATCACACCATTTTAATGTTGATTTCTCAAAAATTGTCAAGAATTTAACTCTGCCTTCTACTTTAGAGAAGAAATAAAATATTCTGACATGTTGTTCTGTCCATTTCAAGAAGAGTGGCTGCAGGAATCTCTATATGCTACAGGGAATGATTTACAGATAAAGATCCATAGGTTCTCTATAGCCAATCAATTTCAGGAGAGACTGTAGAGTTGGAGAATGGGATTCTTCTCTCATTTAAGGCTAGAGAACAAGAAGGTTTTCACACTTAAAGGAAGAAAAGTATAAGATATGTTAATAAAACAAGCCTGTGTATACAATTCATTTCTACAGGTCATAACCCAATTTGAAAAGCAGTTAGACCAAAAGAGAAGGAATTATGGAACTTTTTCTAAAAGCATTCAGTATTTTTAAAAATTGGTGCTTTAGATTTTGTGATGAGTGTACATTAAAAAAACAGAAGTCAGCTGGATAATTCAATGAATGTAGATTTTTCCCCCACATTGTCGTGTTTCAATACAATTCACAGCTGTATAAATAATGCCATTCATAAGCAGAACTCAGGCAAATTCAATTCTGTTTCTATTAATGTGGAATGTGCTAAAATTTTCCACTTTTGTTTGCTTAAAGAACATGTATGTCTTGGCACACAAAAGCTCTCTTGTGTTCATATAATTGTAAAAAAAAAAGTTAAACACCCACCTCAAAATCCTAAGGGCATTAAGCAGTCATCCTTCCAAAGAGGTCTATATTTTCAGACATGACGTGTATTACTGATTGTGGAACAAAATCCACTGTATGATTTCTGCGGTTGTCTAAAACAGACAAAGCAGCTGGGAGAAAAATCTTACTGGTTGCTATTTCCCCAGATTGTCTTTCATCTCCCTCTGAGGAATTTGTTTTCAGAGCGTACACAACACAATCCAAAAAGGGAGCCTTTTTTCAATGAAACATGTTCTGTCTTAAGCGAGTTCTAAAGTGACCTAAATGTGAAGCTTTAGAATCTGATGATACCTACCCCATGGAGGCCTGACAGTAAGTCATGTAATACATCGATGAGTTTATGGGTTTCTCGGTTAGTAATTCCAGATGGTGTATCTGTGCTCTGGCTGTGCACTCTGTTTAAATCATCTCACTCACAATCAACAGATATCCAGAAGCACTTTAATTGGAAACATTTATTTTTACCAGTTATTTATAACTTTCAATAGAATCTCATTCAAGAACATGGAGCCCCTTGTTTTTCATATTAGCTGAGCTCTTTCTTTTTCTTTCTATCTTTCTTTTTTTTTGGAGAGCAGGTTTTGATCGGGTACATACTGCCTGAAATGATATTTTTCCTGAGATTTTTGTATGCTCAATATATTTGGGGCTTATTCTTAAGAAATGCTCCTATCAAATCTTCTGCCCCTCTCAATACCACCTTCTTCTTGCCAACTCTTATTTTGGACTAGGAAAGACTTCAAAAGAAAAGCATGTTTGCCATCGTTGAAAAATTATTGCTCTTAATGCCAGGGTTTTGGTATCAACTCTTCAAACCACCATCATTAATCTTAATTAGAAAACTAAAGCAAAGGTTTTTACCATTTGCAATTAATATGGGACCTAATTTGGATTCAGATTCCAAACTGAACTCACTGTCTGTCTGTGTTGGAAAGCGTGTTTTATACCTGCCAGTACCAATATTGTTTTAGTAACCAAGGAAAGAGCAGTGCCTTGACTGACATCAGAATAATCTGTGTCGACCATAAACATTAATCTTGTTTAGAAAGTCAAGCTGAACTTTGTCAAAGAAGAAAGGTCTAGGAGAAAACACACACACACACACAAAAACACAAAACAAAAACCCAACAACCAAAGAAACAAGTTTACTTCAAGGCTATACATAGTATCAAAAACACTGAGCTACATCTTCACCTTTTTCTCCCTGGAGAGGCAGTAGATTTGGCCATTTGTAATGAAGGCCCTGTACTTTGCTCTTTCTTAAATTGTTCTACATTCTTTGGAGGAAATATGACATCTGAGCTTGTCCCAGGAACATCAGGAGACCTACTTATGATGCTCTGTGTTGAAACGATGCAAAAACATTTGTATAAAATACTAATCAAGAGAAAATATCTCTAAATTCTCAGAGACGTTACTTCCAACTTGGCAAACATTTCAAGTTGCTTTTAATTTTATTGAATTTAGATGAATTTACTAAACACGGAGATATCTCTAAAGAGATATTGGCCAGACTATTTATTATATTGGAACCACCGTTTATCTCACCTTCAGAGTGAACCTCTTAACACTGATGGTCTATTTTTTTTTTTCTAAAAGTCTGTGAGTGGGGTTGTGAGGACTTTTCAGGGATGTTGAAAATGGAGCTATAGTGTTTGAACCTACTGAAAATTATCTAATGTTCAGAAGATTTTATTTTCAAAAATTTACCAACTGCTATAGTAAACTGATACTTGTATGCATGTAAAGAAACACACATATCTTGGTATTTATATGTGTATAAATATCAGCTTATTAAAGCACATGTACATGTGTGTATATATATATTTATATATAATATATACATATATAATATGTTACTTGTGTTTTATACATTTTTCAAATGTGAAAAAAGAAGTTTTTAAAAGGTATATGGTAGCAGGCAAATCAGGACTAAAATTCCTAGTATCTGATTTTTAGTATATTGATAACTAACCTGCCTTTCAGTTTTAGCATACCCAAATAAACAAAGCTAATGATTGTTATTTAAGTGTTTTACCTAGTTTTATTTGGCTGGCAGAGAGGTGTGTGACTGCTAAACATTCTCCTAAAAAGGCTTAGAAATTTCTGATAATTTCTGATGCTGTTTTCGTATGGTCTGTATTTAACCAAACTTTTTGCATCTTGATCCTAATAAAGAATAGAAAGCATCATATGTTTGAAGATGGATATTATATATATGGAAATTCATCATAGTAATTTGTGTATGTTTTGCCCATATTTGAAAAAAATCCATAATAAAATATTTTATTATTTTATTTTTTAAGATTTATTTATTTATTTTAGAGAGAGTGAGAGAGCATGAGTGAAGGGAGGGGCAGAAGGAGAGGGAGAGAGAGAGAAGCAGACTCCGCTGAGAGCAGAACCCTCCACAGGGCTTGATCTCATGACCATGAGATCATAACTTGAGCCAAAATCAAGAATCGGATGCCTAACCAACTGAGCCATCCTATAATAAAACATTAAAAAATATATTAATATGGTCAATAAATAAATATGGTCAATAAATTTATTCTGATTGACCAGAATAAATTAAATAGATTCTCAAACATGACAGCTGACTCTATTGACTTCAAAATATACTGCAAATATAAACCTTTCCTCAAAGCATATCCTTCTTACCACTCTCTTGGGCCCAGAAACTTACTCCAGCCAAATATAGCTGAATTTCACCCATCCCTAAACACTTGGTAATATCAACATTAAGGGAGGTTGGCAACTGTGAAGAATTTTGCTCTTTCAAAGAGTATTCACTTTTACCTTCTCAATTTCATTATAAGAATGGCGTTTCTCACAGTTTTATATAATATGGTTTTATGTGTATATACAAATGACTTTTCAGTGTTAGACATTCACTATCAGAATTCTATTAAAATAGTGTTATCCTGGTTTTGAAGGATGTTAGATGAATTAACATGGGGATCATTTATGTAGACAATATTCATTATTCTTATTTAGAAGCTCATATTTTCTGATGGCCATGAAAGGGTTTTATTTTGTTTTTGAATTCTCAGTTGGCAACTAAATCAAAAACCCATTTCCAATAACTGCCACTACATAGCTCACATATTCCTAGGCTTCATTTTCTTCAGTTATCTTATAAAGTGTAAGTGTGATAAAGCTGTGGAATAATCTTCTCTTGCAAAGGGCATCAGTAGACACCTAGTTTGTATTTTCTTATCACTCTATGTTTCTCACTAAATACCGCATTGGCTTTATCTTTTAATCTCTAGTTGTAAACTCCTTCATTATTATCTGAGGGGAATTGTGCTAATAAACATGATGCATTAGGAAATGTCTTTAAAATCTGTAGTCTAGTGAATAATTCCAGCAGCAGGCTAATACTTTGTAATAAATTTAAAAATACTTTAACTGTGGAGTATCTTACTGTCTGCTTTCAGTGTTTTTTTCTTTTTTTTTAGACTTTCGATCTGTAACGTTTTGAAATAGAAGCAAAGAACGTCTCAGAAGAGATCTTGGCAATCCCAAAGGCAATCCCTGTTTTGCATATAGTACCATATGTCAAAAGACATTAGTGCCGAATGGCCCTATTGTGGCAAGTTGTACATTTTTCTTACTTGTTGGGGTTTCCTTTGGAATCAATACCTTTTTTTTTTTTGTCAGAATAAGGAAGAGATCCAATTGATTGAAATATAGAATGTAATTCAAGTCGTGTAACATTTCAAAGATACGAACTAGCTAGTCAAATATTTCTTGAAGAACATATTCGTAAATTAGTTCACAATTTGATTAAGCTTAATTAGTCTTCCATTTATGGTCTTTCAACATACAGTGACTCTGAATAAAGATGCAAATAGCAGTTTTTCATATTAAACAAAGTGACATTTGTTTTGATTTCTATCGGCTTATTCTGACTGACCTAGTGTTATGGTTTGTAAATGTTTCAGAAGTTTGGGGGGAAACTAGGTCATCATTTTAAATTGAATTAATTAAAAATGAGTTTTTGGTTAAAAATAAAATGCCTAGGGGGGCCTGGGTGGCTCAGTCAGTGAAGCATCTGACTCCTGATTTTGGCTCAGATCATGATCTCAGGGTCCTGGGATTGAGCAACGCCTAGGGCTCTGCGCTCAATGCAGAGTCTGCTTGTCGCTCTCTCTCTGCTCCTCCCTTTGCTCTCTCTTTCTCTCTCTACAACAAATAAATAAAATCTTAAAAAAAAGAATAAAATGCCTATAACACTCCTAACAAGCTTTAATAATTTGACTACACCCTTTTGAAAAATAATTGTTACTAACTTAGGGGAAGTATCTTCTTATAAAGTCTAAATATTGATGCTGACCTCTGGGGAAAAATGTAAGAAATAGCATGAAGAGAAATAGAATGATTATTTCCATATCATTTTCCTATAAATATATGTCTAGAAGTAGCAGGGGCTTTGGAACAAGTGGGGCCCAAATCTAAAACTGTTACATAAGAGCATTGTATTAAGTCAAAGTCACGCATATATAATTGTTTTAAGTTCAGATAATACTCTGCTGAGTATCTCGGGAGATAGTGGTATAAAGTCTTGCAATATTTTCATTGTATGTTTTTTCCATATACCACTAGAGGCCACACAACTCCAAAAATAAATGAATGATTACATAGACTGCTAATGAAAGCATAAAAGAAAATAAGAAGTTAAATGAAAGGATTACCACTGTCTGCATGGTAAGGTTTTATATTCAGGGATTTTCCTGGAAGAGTTTAGATGGCTCTTGTGAAGCCACCAAGATTTGTGCTTTTTACTTCTTTCTCTGTCTGCAACATACTCTTCTGTTGCACACCCCTTACTCAAACCTTCATGCACAGAATATATGAATGTGTGAGTAAGTGCAAACGGCACACAGAACTTTGAAAGAAATATAACACTGAACCTAATAAATTATCTACTAAGAAACTGAATTAGAACAAAAAAAAGCACTGTATTATAATTTAGACTGCTAAAAATTTGCTTGCTTGCTTTTTATATTAGGATAAATAACTCTGTTTACATGTGTGACAAAAATATGACCATTCTTTGTCAAACTTTACATTATGCCACAAACATATTTATATAATAATTAGGTAAAGAGCCCTGGAGATGAGCTGCCTTATTCCTTCAAGAGCACACCTCCTCCCAGATGATCTGAGAATAGCGCGGGGATACACGTTACATTGCCAGTAAACAGACCAGTGTTCTGGATCTCTTCTTATATCCTAAGTAAAATTAGATGTAGCGTTTTCGGCCTGGTTTCTAACTGTTTTGTCTGCCAGCCGGCAGCTTGTCACCTTGAGCAGACTTAACCAATTCAGTTCTGTGGTTCCTGGCTAGACTTGAATCATAGGAAGCTTTCATACCATCTCAGAGGAAGTTTAAACTGTGATTTCTATGGTGAAAAAGTAGTGTCTAGGCTCTGGGAATTTATTTTATTAAAAACTAATAGCACCTGTGCTCATTTTTATAGAAGACGTGGTAATGTTAACAAGCATTTCTCTAAATGCCTTTTACTCTGGGCATTTTTTTTTTTTCATTCTCACATAATTTTTCTTTTTTCTTTTTTTTTTTATTATGTTATGTTAATCCCCATACATTACATCATTAGTTTTTGATCTAGTGTTCCATGATTCATTGTTTGTGTATAATACCCAGTGCTCCATGCAGTACGTGCCCTCTTTAATACCCATCACCAGGCTAACCCATCCCCCCACACCCCTCCCCTCTAGAACCCTCATTTTGTTTCTCCGAGTCCATAGTCTCTCATGGTTCGTCTCCCCCTCCGATTCTCCCCACCTCATTTTTCCCTTCTTACGATCTTTTTTTTTTTTTTTAACATATAATGTATTATTTATTTCAGAGGTACAGATCTGGGATTCAACAGTCTTACACAATTCACAGCGCTCACCATAGCACATACCCTCCCCAGTGTCTATCACTCTGGGCATTTCTAACAGTTTTCCTGATGAGTAAACATAATTTTTCTTCTTTTTCAGCTAAGAGAAGAGTAGTTAAGGGATGTTAGATAGCATTGTGATAGCAAACTAAGATCTAAGGCAAAGTGTCCTCGGATTTTTCAACTATAATAGTTCATATTGACAATTCATAAATGATGTTATGTCAGAATTAATAGATCAGAATCCTACAGGACTTCTCTTATGTCCAGAACAGTGTAGACTACTCAGGAGATATAGAGATATGTAAGGCCCAGTTCTACCTCCCCAGAAACTAACAATTTAGATATAAAACTAAAAATATATCTTTAATACCAATATAACTATATGCTGTTTACAGAGGTACATCTGAAATAGTTAAAAAAGGCTGGTCAAAGATAGAGGATTACCATAAGCAAAATAAGAAAACAGGATGGCAATAGTGTTCTTGAAGAGGAACACAAAATAGAAAGAATTAAAGAAAACAAAATGTTTACCTTATAAAAGAGACTGCAATCTTTGCTGAAGCTCAAAAATATTAATATTTTCCCTCCAAACAAGATAGCTTCACAACACAAGGATATTATAAATACAAGGAAATATCAACAAAGAATATTGATGAGATACTTTGAAACAACATTATCAATGTTTGGAAAATCAAAATGAGTTAATAATAAAGAGCTATATTGTCTACTTGAGTAATATAAGTAATTGTGGATTATGTAGATATCCTTGACATTTTATATTACATATAATTCTATATAGTATGCACTTTATGTTAGATATTTATAAATACATTATATATAATTTATCTATGTATATATATGCCTTCTTCTCATACCTAATATATATTCATATATTTTGTGTTACATATTATATATATCACATATTTGTACATAGTAATATTTCAGAGAAAAAAAAATCTACCTTTCATCAAATGGTATAGAGAAAGGATTAATATATTCCAAATTTCAGATATTATGTTTCTTTTTAAATCCCATTGGAAATAACTATAAACTAATAAAAACTTTAAAAATGATAACTCTTAGCATTCATAAAAATTATCATATGGGGGGCGCCTGGGTGGCTGAGTCGGTTAAGTGTCCAACCTTGGTTTTGGCTCGGGTCATGATCTCATGGGTCATGAGATTGAGTCCCGCCCGCATCAGGCTCTGCTCTCAGTGGAGAGTCTGCTTGGGGATTCTCTCCCTCTATCCTTCCCTTTTTTCTTTCTCTCTCAAATAAATAAATAAATAAATAAATAAATAAATCTTTAAAAAAATTATCAGAGTAATTCTTACATCAAGACATATATTTGAAGAGATATTTAATGTTTATGTATTTTAAAAACTTTTAAAGTGTCAATACTGCCTAGGTATAGATTCAAGGTTGCTCAAACAAGTTTCTTCTTTTTTTTTCTTTTAAAGATTTTGTTTATTTATTGAGAGAGAGAGCGAGAGAGAGAGAACGAGTGGGGGGGGAGGGGTAGAGGGAGAGGCAGACTCCCTGCAGATGCAGGGCTCGATCCCAGGACCCTGGGATCATGACCTGAGCTGAAGGTAGACACTTAACTGACTGAGCCACCCAGGTGCCCCAAACAAGTTTCTTCTTAAATAATAAACTGTTTCTAAAATTTGTATGGAAGTACAAAGGGCCAAGAATAGTCAAACCTCCCCAATAAAAGGAAATTAAAAAGGAAGCAGATTAAAAAGCCTCTTAGAAAACAAAAATATTAGGATTGTTTAGGAGTGATTTGGGAACAGATAATTGCCAATAGTAGAGAGTAGAAGATTGTGAAAAAGACTTCTATTTAAGAGGAACTTTGCTTTATGAAAGACATGTCATGGCAGGTTATTGACCAAAGGAGTGACTATTACCTTTGGGGATGTGGAAAACGTAGATTTCTTATACAAGAAACAAGGCAGCAATCATAAGTAAAAGATTGAAAAACTTGGTAATATCAAAATTAAGAACTTTAGCACTACAACAAAAACTTATGATGTACTATATGTACATTAACTGATTAATGATTAATTAACTATATGTAAATTAACAGAACATAATGAAAAATAAAAAAATTTAAAAAGGGAAAAAAAGAACTCAGGCTTGTGAAAATGCATTTTAGGGTAAGTTAGAAGATAGAACATGAACTGGGATAAGATATTTGCAGTATATGTAAACAAAAAGTATTAATTTCCAAATCTTTGAAGACTCTTAGAATCAATAAACAAGTAAACAGAACTGAAAAAAATCTTCAAACTTGATCAGGTATTTTGCAAGAAAAGTAATACAAATGGCTAAAAAAGATGTGATGTGTTGAACTTCGTTAGTATCACAAAACTGTATGTCAACTATATGCCCCAGTTATCTTTATTATACTTTAAAAAGGCTTTTTAGTAACAGATGGTAGATGTGAAAAGACAATTAATATAAAAATATGACTAGAAAGTAAAAATGTAAAATATTTAGTCAAGCAAAGGGTACAGTCTGATAAACACTTTTCATTTTTGATGGAAGGGTAAATGGAGACAATCTCCCCGCAAAGCAACATATTAATATCTAAAGAAACTTAAAATATTTTCTTCTTTAAGGAAGTAGTTCTTAGACTCAGTTCCTAAAAATAATCAGTGATACAAAGATTTTATATAAAGATATTCATCACAGTGTGATTGACAGTAACAAAAAATTAGAAATGAAATGTAAACTATTATAATTATATATAGTATATACACAAAATGCACATTAGGCAATAGTTAAAATTATGCTTCAAACTTTTTAGAATAATCAGTTAATTATTTTATACCAAACAATACCTAAATATTATTTTAAGAAGCAAGCAGAAGGGGCGCCTGGGTTGGGCCTCTGCCTTCGGCTCAGGTCATGATCCCAGCGTCCTGGGATCAAGCCCCACGTCCAGCTCCTGGCTTGGCAGGGAGCCTGTTTCTCCCTCTCCCTCTGCCTCTCCCCCTGCTCGTGCTCTTGCTCTCTCTGTATCTCTGTGTCTCGAATGAATAAATAAAATCTTTAAAAAAAAAAAAAAGAAGCAAGTGGAAGAATCAGGAAATTAAAATATGTCTCCATCCAGAAATAATGCATTAGGAGAATATTGTTCCTAGTTACCCCATCCCCCTTTCTCTCTTTCTTTTTACTTATTTATTTATATATAAAAATAAATGAGTATTAAATATAATATATATGTCTTTATTTTACACACAGATCCCTCTGATTCATGAGTTTTCAGGAATATCTCTTTTACCGCCATTGTATGTGAACAAAAAGTTATCACTGTTTATAATATTCTTGCATCAACATATATTCCTTTCAGATATATAGATAATTCGTTCACTGCTATCTGAAATTCCTAGTGGGAAAACCTGAGGCCAGTTGACTAGGTCCACCTCTAACCCCCAATGGTGACATTTTCTGCAAGGATCCTGAAGAATTCTTTATTTTTCAAGTTTGACGGTATAATCACAATATTTTCAATATTTTATTATATGTCACATTATTGAAAAATGCAGTGTGCCAGTTTAATATTTATATATACTTTTATGATAAATGTTTGTTCATTTGTTGAATTTTCCTTTTTCAGCCTCATTTAGATCAATACTATGATTTTGGGGCATAGCTATCTATTCCACAGGTTTCTAAGTTAGTTTTTATTTCTGTAAGATTTATTTTGGTCCGCTTCACTATAATATTCCTGATTTTTCTTGATTGTGAGGCACTCTCAACGAGCTGTTGCTTTTTTTTCTTTTCCTTTTTCTTGCATTGTGTTTCCTTTTAGATTGGACTCTGACAGTTTTAAAAATGTGTTGTTCATTTCTTTTATCCATTTCTGTGGTATACTTGTTTACTTGCTAAATATTTTCTTTCTCTCATCTCACTCTGCCAAAACCTTTGTTTGTTGTTATATCATGTGGATTAATTCTCCTTGATTCCATGACTACTATGTCTGAAACCCATCTTTTACCCTCTACCCACCTATAGTTTGTGACTTGAGATGTGACTTTTTGGTCCATTTGGGAGGAAGAGCTTTGCTGGAATTACATGTAGCTTCTGTTTGATATCCTGGACACTTCTTACACTTCTTAGTTTATGTGAGATGGTATGAACTAGGGTTGTCTGTACTTAGCTAGAGGGAATATCATGATCCTTTGGCAGAAGACTTGGGTGCCTCAAATCACTCCCCCTAGCTCATCATGCAATACTTGTAAATGGCTAGAGGCTTTTATTCTGTAGGGGTTGAGCCTCTGCTTTTCCTAGACTACCTACTTATCATGTTTATCTACTGGTCTTCAAATTGGTGGGTATTGATGAGAATTTTGGAGATTTCCTTGACTCACATTCTCTCCGGAAATGATGCACACATGTTATAACACAAACATTGCTGTAGCAGAATTCTTTTCTTGGTCCAGATTTTTCAAAGATTATGGCATGAAATTTGACTTCTAACTTGGTTTGTTTTGCAGATGTTGAAATTTCTATTTGCTTATTTCTACTTTTCAAAATTTTGTCTAATTTTGAGGGATGTAGATTTTGTAATCCTGCATTGTTATCTGGAAATCTCCTTTTATTTTTTATGTTTCTTTTTAAGGTATCATTTTAAGTAATCTCTACACCCAACGTGGGGCTTGAACTTATAACTCTGTGATCAAGAGTTGCATGCTCTACCGACTGAGCCAGTCAGGTACCCCAGAATTCTCCTTTTAAATGATACATTTCTGGAAAAAGAGACATCCATATGAACAGTAAAATCCCCATATTGTAAAACAAACAAACGCTTAGAAAAACAATTGTAAAATAATGAGTAATATATTTTGTTAGGGCTTTACTGGTTATTTTATTCTTTATTTTATAATTTTCTCTGTTTTTCAAATTTATTTTTCTGAGTATTTGCTGCTTTGATTGTCCAAACAAAAACTGAATTATTTCGGAAATACATAAAATTCCTCAATCATATCAGAACAAATAAAAAATAATAATTACTTGCATTTTGCAAGATTTAATTATGTTTTAAGCTTGATGTAAAATGTTGACTGACTGGTAGAACCTTGTTAATGAAGTCTATTAAGTATATAGTATGCAGAAAGTTTAAACACAATAGTATGCAGATAGGAGAAATTCTGAGGAATGTGAAACCTCAAACGACTTTTACAAATATCAAAATTTATTCAATTATATACCTAGTGCTCATTCCATCGGAAATCAATTCTGTTTAATTCCCCTTATTTCCTGAGTCTCTGTACTTGAGGATATTCATGTAAGTTGTTACCTTGCACCACTACGTTTCTGTGATTTTCAGATTTCTGGTTTCCATAGACCAGGCTCATTTTAAAATCCATTTTGGAATTGTTAGAATATTGCCAACATTTTGTTTTTCCAAGCTCCAAAATGAAACAAAATATGACTAACATCTCTTTTTACCATCTTAAAGAAAAGATGGTATATACCTGAATAATCCCCAATAATTATAGGCTTTGAAACACAAGACCTATTTTCCACATTTGGTTCCCCTCACTTAAAAAAAGTTTGAAACAGGACACTTTGTGACTCTCCCCAGAAGTTAAAGTTTCAGTATTCAAAAGTGAAGTGCTGGTTTAAGATTAAAATGATGCTGGGGCACCTGGGTGGCTCAGTTGGTTAAGCGTCCGACTCTTGATTTTGGCTCAGGTCATGATCTCAGGGTTGTAAGATGGAGCCTTAGTGTGGATTGAGCTCTGCGCTGGGCTCTGTGCTGGGCTTGGTGCTGGATGTGAAGCCTGCTTAAGGTTCTCTCTCCCTCTGCCCCACCCCAAACCCGTCTCGCTCTTAAAAAAAAAAAAAAAAAAAAAGATTAAGATGATGCTAATAGTAAGTTGTGGAGTTGTGACTGTTAAAAAAGCTTATAGCTTTGTCACAAGCTATTGGATTATAGGATAAGTACAGTAAGAAGTATGGGGCTCTTGAGCACATTGTTGCAATGTAAGGTATATTACATATAACACAGCACTTTCTGCATTAGGAGGTGAGAGATGTATATCTTGGTTTAATTGGAAACATCCTTTTCCTCTAGAAAAGATGATTCACATACCCCACTGGGTAGAGCACACTCACAATTCAAGATACAAAATGGACTTAGCGCAGTCACAGAAACAATGAGGAACTGAATCGACTGCAGGCAAATCATTTCAATTCATTACCAAATGAAAGTTAGGCCTGGACTATTTCATTTTGGATTGCCTTTTGCAATCTCATAATCTCTTTAATGGAAGTGATTTGTTAATAAAACAGTGGTAATGAAACAGAAGTATCTGTTTACAACAGTCCCCTTATATTTCTTGTGCTTATGCCTGCTTTCATTATTCATAGAGAAAGGTACACAATTTGGTCTGGTATATATCAGTAATAGAAAGCCACTTGGGAGGATAGGAAAGGACATCATCAATAGAGTATAATCTCTGTTTCTGGAATCATTATTGCCCTCTTTGGAGTGCTTTTTCAACCTCAAAGGCAATGGATCTTGAAGCAAGCTAAAAGCTATAATAAAAACATATTTTACCTTTAGTCCTTTAAACAATATTTCTTTGATCTAAATGGGCTCTCTGCTTAAGCAATTACCACTTAAGTTTTTCTCATTTCTTGACTTGGGAACCTATATTCTAGTCTTATCCAATAGTAAAATTCTAGAAACAAAAAATTCTCTTTTAAAGATAAATGAATTATTTTTCTTCATGTGGCAAAATCCCTTTATAACACAACTGATGTTGCAATATCTTGTTGTGTCTTGCATAAAAGTCTGAATTCTCTTAAAATTAGTGGATAGTTACTGATAGAGGGGTGGTAAAAGCCTTATCCAGGATATTAAGACAAGCTATATTAATTAAAACTGGGGCAGAGAGGAGAAGACTTTTGATCTAAAGCATTAAGAAGATTAATAGATTTTTTATTTTTGAAATGGCATCTCCGAACTAAAAATCATATGGGAATCTTATATTCCCGCATGATTCCCCAATCAAGGATTTTCTATATAGTACAACATTTCCAACCTTGCCAGTCTATAGATAGTGTTGCCTGTTGGCCGTGATGTGATTCCCAACTCCACTACGTAGCTGGTGACATATAACCCTCTTCAGGCAGTTTCCTCATATCTAAAATAGAACTAATGATTAATTCCTATAATAAATGGATTTTTATGGTTAAATTAGATAATTTATCAGAGCACAAAATCTGAAATAAACATTCATTTAACATAAGCTTATCAATAGCATATTTCAAGGAGGTGTGAACTCACCATTTACAATGATGTTTCAGGATACTTCAGTCATTCAATTCATAAGTATTGCACCTTATATAATTTTCAATCTGTAGCACTTAAGATGTCATAGACAGATAGAGACACAGAACTATCCCACTAGAATATCTGTGGGAAGGGAGGGGGCATTTGTCTATGGAAGAATAGTGGAATGTTCTTATGAACCCTCTGCATAATCTGCCAGATGGAAGTGAGTGGCTTAAACTCTTCAGGTCATTTCCTGTTGCTGAGAGCTCAGAGCAAGATCAGCTACATACTTTGTGGGGCTCAATGCAAAATGAAAATGTAGGATCCTTTTCAAATAGCAGGAAATAAGTGCTAGTAAAAGTACTAAAATATAAAATTCTTTTCTTCCGGCAGTCTTTCTCCCTCTTTCTCAACCTAAGGATGTAAATATAGATATAAATACATAGTTTTAAATTTACTGTTTACTTGCATGCTCTTTGGGCAGGAGGATACCTGGAGGGTGATTGCAGACATTCCCAGGCCCCTCAGGGCCCTGTCCCGTGACTGAGTGTGCTTGCATGGCTCACCATATGCTGGGTCCCCACCTCTGGCCAGGCTCCAGACCAACATGCCGAATTCATTGAGCAGGGAAGTCAGGCCAAAACCACAAAGGGCACTAAGACCCCTGCTTCTGGAGGCCCTAGCTACCTAGCTCAGGGTGAGTGAGAGACTACTGTGGAATGTTCCAAGGCTCTGCCATCTAGGGAGGAGTGATCACCACCAAGTCCCACCAGGGTGAAGGTGCCTGACCTCCACCCTCTAGATGCTCATGACCAGGCCCTAGCTGGTGACAGAGGGCCAGTGCTATCGTTGGGCAGGCAGGAGAGGAGGAGGCTGAGAAGTGGTCCAGCAGAGGTGGAGGGGGATGGGACTGCAGGTAAGGAGACATTCTAAATCCTTGAACTCTGTACCCCTGGGCATCTGAGGAGGCAAATCTGATTATTCCTAGTGTTTAGGAGGTGCCTCCCTGGAGCATTAAGAAGAGCTGGGATGTGGGGCGCCTGGGTGGCTCAGTTGGTTAAGCGACTGCCTTCGGCTCAGGTCATGATCCTGGAGTCCCGGGATCGAGTCCCCCATCAGGCTCCCTGCTCGGCAGGGAGTCTGCTTCTCCCTCTGACTCTCCCCCCTTTCATGTGCTCTCTGTCTCTCTCATTCTCTCTCTCTCAAATAAATAAATAAAATCTTAAAAAAAAAAAAAAGAAGAGTTGGGATTGTGGCTTTTTCATTTCAGTTTGAAAAAAAATACCAGTTTCTTTTTAAAAAAATTTTATTTGTGAATAAAAATCAAGCAATATCCTCTGAATGAGGATTGTTTGGAGTAAATTCTCTTTGCAATTGTATGCCGACCTGATCATGATTTGGTTCCCCAGCCAGTCTCATACTGCCTTTTGGATCGACCAATAGGGAAATTTGTGTTTATTACCCAACTGATTTTCCTGACTGCCATTCCACTGCCCTATTGACTAATGTGCTTTTCCTCCTGTTTCAGTAGATAGCCTATTAGGATTCTCTGTGTGATTTAATTAAATAAGGCGCTCCCCAGAATTCAAAGACAAAGTCAATTGACATTGAAACAATTAGAAATACACATAAAATATGTGAAATTAGGTGGAAAGATTTCACGGGCACTGTTTCTATTACTTTTCTCCATAGAGAAGTCTGTTCCTTCTCTCATCCCCCACATACTTCATACTGAGGGTGAGGATGGGAATGCATCTTCCTCTCATGATCAAAAAGCCTCCTTCTTTAATGCTCAGGATATTGTTTTCTTACATCCCACCCACTCTTAGCCAATGCTGTCCATATATTCTTTTGAGAATTTGACAACTAACTCAGGGTCCTTCTTCTCCTTCAGTTTTCTCAGGTTATCCTGGGAACCTCAGGGCTGTTCGCATGATGAATCCAGCACCTTGCCTGTTTGATTTTCCTGGTGAATCTCTATTCCACTTCATCAGCAACCCACACCTAAGGGGTCACACAGGACAGCAAGTCATAACTGAGTTTTTTCAGTTGTGAAATCTTGGAGTCCGTTGCTCCACTTTTACAGTTTTCTGTTTCTTCAGATTTCTCACCAGCTTGCTCTCCTTACTTTTGCTCTTCCACACCCTTATAATTCCCAGTCCTTTGCTTTATTTCTCTGGATGCTACTAGTCCTTACTGTGTTCCGTTTCTTCCTTGGGCTGTCACCTTAATCTTACCTGATTTCTGTTTCATCACCACCACCTTGCAAAAT
Source organism: Mirounga leonina (assembly GCF_011800145.1). Lineage (NCBI taxonomy): Eukaryota > Metazoa > Chordata > Mammalia > Carnivora > Phocidae > Mirounga > Mirounga leonina. The sequence goes on from NW_023270426.1 coordinate 70,882,142, forward strand.
TTCAACTTTGATTCTGTTCACACCATCCTTCTCTGTTTCTGTGCTTTGTAAGGGGCATAATAGAATGAAGGGGGAAAAATCTAACTCTAGGATCGAGTTTTACTTCAAATTTATAGTTTCAGGTCTTTAGCTGAGCAGGACCTTCATTGTTCCCCAGGATTTATTGTTTATTTAAATTCAAAAATAAAATTGTTGGGGCACCTGGGTGGCTCGGTTGGTTAAGTGTCTGACTTCGGCTCAGGTCATGATCTTGGGGTCCTGCAATTGAGCCCTGCAGTGGGCTCCGCATTGAGCAGGGAGTCTGCTTGTCCCTCTCTCTCTCTCTCTGCCCCTCCCCCTGTTCATTTTCTTTTTCTCAAATAAATAAAATCTTAAAAAAAAAAACAAAGAAAACAAATATAAAATTATGTAGCCAGCTTTTTCTCCCATTCCCTGTATGTACATGCTCATATTTTTGTCACTTTCCTCTGCATTTAATTCTATTTAAGCATTCATTCAACAAACTGCTTTCCTACTTCACAGAAAATCTAGAAGCTAATTGCCAAGATTCCATATATTCATTCCTCCTTCCTTTTCAAACTACAAAGTTATGTATGTCTCCACCAGTTCTTTCTCTCACCATTCAAACTCTGGCATGAACACTCTGGTCTCTCTTTGGGAGTTGTACTCCATCAGTCATCCCTTCTATTTTTATCTTTAACAATATCATATCATTTGGCCCCTCTCCTCTAACATATAAGCAAATGATAATTTCCCCTACCTTATAAATATGGAAAACAAAAACTTCATTTCTCATACCATTATACTACCTACTATCCTTTCTTTCTCTAGTTTACAGCTGAAATTTATGAAAGAATATTCTATATGGGCTATCACAATGCTTACATCCCACTTATAAGTAAACATTCACTTTTACTTCATTTCCAAACATACTGTACCTGGGGACTCCAAAGATATCTTAAGGACATTTTCTTGTCTGACTCTACTTATCTGAGGCATTTGGCATCATTGATTACCCCTGTCTTCTTGATTCGACTTAAACTTTTGCTATTCACCCTTATCTGAGAAAAAAAATTACTGGAAGGAATTAATGGGAGACCAGATATTACAAAAGATAATATAGTAAATGTGAAGCTATAGGAACTCTCCAAAATGGGAAAAAGAAAAAAAAAAGAGAGAATAAAAAGTACATATAGACCTGTGGGACAACTTCAAGTAGCCTAATATATTGACTTTCCTAAAAGAGAGTGGGAAACAGAACATTTGTCACCAAAAATATTCCTAATTTGATGAAAATTATTAACTCATAGATTCTAGGAACTAAGTAAACCCCAGACATATACACATGAATTTCAACTTCTGCATATTTGTGGAGGACTGTCAACTAAGGAATACACCATTTTATTTTTTATTTTTTAAAAATTTAAAAGATTTATTTATTCATTTTAAGGGGGGGGGGCAGAGGGAATGTGAGAGAGAGAAATTCAAGCCCACTCTGCCCTGAGCACCAGTGGGAGGCAGGCTTGATCTCACCACCCTGAGATCATGACCTGAGCCGAAACCAGGGGCCCCAGGCGTAACCCACTATGCCACCCAGGTGCCGCCCGAAGACAGGCTTTTCGATCAATTACTGTTTTATATAATGGACAACCTATTAGACATCTTTACCTGGATGCCCCGTGTTAGACTTTAAAGACAATATGGCTACTCCTTTACCTATTTGTTTGTCAACCAGCATTTATTGAGATGCTGATAAGTTCCAGACACGGCAATAGGGATCAGAATTACAAAATTGAAAAGAATGGTTCCTGACCTCTAGGTGTCTACACAAGGCAGACAAGGTATTTAAGATGCGATGTGTTAAATTCCATAATGGTGATGACTAAAAGGTAAAAAGTACCACAGATGAAGGCATAACTGAATCGGACTGGGAGAATCAGCCAAATGTACTGTTATTTCAATTAAATGCTGAAAGTTGCACACTGACTGTTGTATTCAGAAAGTCATTTGTGAGAGCTCTGCTGCAGGCTTTGCAAGGGGAGCGTCTTGCGACCCTGGCTGCTTCAGCCACCAGAGGGCGCTCATTCCCCGCCCGGAAATCCGTCTGCTCCCGCGGGAGGCCCGGTTGCGGCAGGCTACACGAGTCTTGCTGGAGCGTGGACGAGGTGCCGGGCCCCAGGTGGTTCGGGGGAGAAAGGCGAAGGCTGAATGGGGGCACTTGAGGGAAGGGTACCTGAGAACAAGATCTAGGGGCCAGGACTGAGCCAGAGGATGGCCCCGGGAAATGTGGGGAGGGGGCTGGGAGACGCGGGGGGGTGGACGCGGGCTCCTTGGGCTCGGGCGGGGGTGCTTTTAGAGGCGGGGGTCTTGGCCTGAGCAGATTTCTTAGCATCGAGAGAGGCGAGGAGGTCCCGAGAGTATAGACGTGAGAGGAGGAAGCTTGTGTCTGGAGAGACGCCCGCCAGTAGCTGCGAAGAGTCCTGCCCGAGTCCAGAGCGTTTGGGGGAGGCGGGTGAGAGAAGAAATTTGTTAGAGAGAGAGAGAGAGATCATTTGTAACTTAGTTAAAACATATTCATTAGAAGAGTAGCGACATAAGTCCGATTACAGTAGGATGAATAGGATATAAAGGAATGGAAACAGGAAATACAAATTACTTTTTCTTTGCGGGTAGTTACGTAGGAAGGTTAGAAATGGCATGATCACCAGATCAGAAAGTAGGGATGACACCTAAGGGGAGAACCATAATTTTGCATAAACATTATGGGATGGAGAGTGGTAGTGCTCACCAGTATCTGAATTCCCTTCTTCTTGCAACTCTTACCCTACATCCGGCTACAAACCCTTGCCTTTAGTGGGGCCACAGGACTGACTTCTGATCAGAGAAATTTGGGCAGAAATTATGCTCAATACTACCAGATATGACCTCTAAAATCTCTTATGGACTCTTCTGTGTTCTTTATAAAATTAAAATAATTCTTGTTCTCTCATGTGGTGCAGATGATCCAGAAGACTTGGTGAAATGGTGGAGCGCAAGGGGGAAAAAGCCTTGGTCCCTTAACCACAGTGTGGAAGCTCATCTACGGACACGGTACTGTGACATGACTATCTTTAAATTTAATTTCTATTTCTTTAAGCCTGGGGATATTTGCTTTGCAATATTTCAGGTTGCAGCAGTTTTCAAAACCAGAGCTTCTAAACTCTTTGAAGGGTTTTAATAATTCCTTAACATGTTTTATTGGGATGTCCAAGTATATTCTTTTATTTACTTGTGATTTATTGCCTCTGGATCCCAAAGTCCCCAGAATTAACATTCGTGCAGTTGGGTGCAGAGAGACAAGCCAGCCCCTGTGTACTGCCCCCACCAGAAGTCACTCCTCTCCCTCCCCTTCGTTCACTGCCACCCATCTGCTGTTTCTGCACCTGCTGCTGTGGATCTGTACCCAGGTCCTGGCCAGCTTTTTCTCTCAGAGCCCCAGGAGTCCTGGAGAGGGCTAGAGAGGCGCATTTTGCTTTGACAAGCCCACCTGTGCTAGTTGCTGCCAAGTGTATCTTTTTTGCTCATAGACAAGGTCTACTGTTACAGAGGATCTCACTTAGAAACATAGGTCCTGAGATGAAAGTATGTAAGAATTTCAAGAAGGCAACAGCAGAGCGTTAAACCAAGTGTGGAGATCCCTTCTGGGCATGGAACCTTGTACAACTGAGCAGATCACCCGGAAACGGAGCCGTTGAAATTCCAGAGGTGGTTCAGGTTTAGGTGCTGTTTGATCCAGAGGTTTATAATGTCAGGTTTTCATTCTGTTTTTCTCTGCAGTTTTCTCTGATTTCTCACTCTGAGTTATTTCCTGTATTGGTTCCATCCTTTGACTAGCTTCCTGCCTGGAAGAAAAATGATCTCTTATGAGTGTATTAGGTAGTCCTAAGCAAAATTGTATTTTTGTTCCAGATATCTCATTCCATGTCTTGAGATTCTCACCAGTCAATTAGGCATGGGTTACATGGCGTGTGCTTAGGGGATAGGCTACCTGATTGGCTTAGTGTAGCTTATGTGCTTCACCACTGTAGTAAGGTTTCCTGGAACCAGTGGCTCCCAGCATGATAACTAAGGACTTTTGAAAAGTAGGAATTGATACTATGGAAGAAATCAGAAATGTCCACCACAAAACATTTCTTGCGTTAATGATTGACAGATTGGAATACTTTATCCTGGGACAGGATTTGTAAATATGCTTCTTGTTTCCAAAGTCTTAACTGAAATTGTAACTAGGATCATATAAGCTGCTCTCTAGGTAAATATCATATGACAATTGTTAAAAAACTGTGATGAGAAACATCTGTCTATTTAGGGATATTGAAAAGAAGCACTGGGTACAAAAAATGCTCTGTGTTTTTCCAGCACTGCTGGAGGAAGATGTCTCAAGGCTTCAGATGACCAGTACTAGTTACATTCTAGATTTATGTATCTCTGAAGATATAAAGAATAAAATACTAGCCTGATGTAAATATCCTTGAAGCAAGGGAAACATTTCCTATAATTGTTCTGTGGTTAGTGGACAGATTCTCTTATATGATTTGGTTTGCGTAATAAAACTGCACACCGGGAGGAAGTGGTATATACAAATTAATAGTAACTACTAATAAATTATCAATCTAGCTTAAAATAAGCCTTTTAAAAGAGTTCTGAGGTGTTCCATCTCCCAAGAAACTGAATTTCATTCAGGAATTGAAAAACCAAAGAAAAGAACAAAATTTAAAACCAGGTAAACAAAAAGATCTTGATGATGGTCTTAGCTTGTATAGCTGAGGATCTGACCCCTGGTAACTTCATGCATTTGTTTGTCCATTAATTAGTTAATTAATTAATATCACACATTGGGCACTCTAATATTCTCAGATTTGTGCTGAGATGCAAAGATAAGGCTAATCTGATGGAGTGGACCTTTGATCATTAGGCCCCAAATCTTGTTTTCTCATTGTCTTAACAATAAAACCTAGCCACTGTCCCTGATTCCTATGCTTCACCACCAGATTGCAAAAATGCTATTATATAAGTTTAGCTATGAGAATATATACTTTAACTTATACATTAAATAGGAAAAACAGGCATGGAATGAAGAAAATTTTAATGTATTTGTTTTGATTATTAAATAACGCAGCATATAACTTGATTAATTTCAAAGGCATTTATTTTTTACTATGATAGCCACTGAATTTCGCTTTTGGGGGCTACGTTATTTTTACAAAATAGATTATTAGATTATAATTCCCCTCCTCAAGTCATTTTTGGTTTGGGTTTTCAGTTAGCAAGACAAGCAATTACTACTGTTGAATCTGGCAGCTAGCCACTGTTTTTAATTGAAATGGTATTTTGCAAAATAAAGAGCATGAAGTTATTCAAGGAAGTGGTGTTGATGTGTTAACAGGAGCGAAGTATAAGGAATGGTGATTATATATTTTTAACATGCTAAAAATGTTCCAAATTAACAGTTGGTAAAATTGTTATGAATGTTGCAGCAAATTCATCTACTTCTTGGAGAAACTTGAATAATATGAGGGCACTTGCAAAGATGCTTTTTAAAAGAGACAAACAGATCATAACAACATCACAGGAAAGCAGGGACTTAGTTTAAATAGAATTGGCATGGCTTCAGAGTTAGATTGACCTGGATGATCCCATATTGTCCATCATTTAGGTGAATGACCATGATTAAATACTGTAAACACTATGAAGCTTCAGTTCTCTCACCTCTAGAAACTGGATACCAATTTTACATTACAGATTTTTTGAGTGTGTGTGAAGATTAAATGAGATAATATCTGGAAAACACATATCCCCGTGTCTGGTGTGTAGGTTTTCAATAAATGATAAATGCTATTTTTATGTTTGCTTATTGGGGGCATGTTGACAGAAATGTATAGAAAAACTGATAACTTGTATAAAGAAGTTTTACATTCTACTGATGTTGTCTATTAATATATATCCGTATTCAAATCTCTCAATATACTTCCCTCAGTTTAATTTAGCTTCTCCTTCTGCTTCTTTTTTTTTTTTTTTTTTTCTTTCTTGCTCGGTTTTGTTTTGAACTCATCTAGAATGAGTCCAAAGTCAGGATTTAAATCTTGCTAAGCCTATGAAGCCTATGCTGACCTCTGAAGTTCAAGTAAAAGTTATATTACTTTCTGTAAAAAGTATGGACTACACAAAAGAATGATTGGTTGCATAATCAAAGTAACCAAAGTCAATTAATTATTAACTTATTAATTAATTCATTTATTTTTTCAACAAATTGTTGTCTTGTGACTGTTGTAAGTCAGGAATAATTTGGGGCACTGGAAGATTAATCTTGTTAGTTTAATGGTTTTCAGCCCTGATCTCACATTAGACTCATGTGGGAAGATTTATAGAGTACCAGTGCCTGGGCTCCATACCCAGAGATTCTGATTTAACTAATTTGTGTGAAGCTCAGATGTTTTTAAAACCTCCCCATGGCAATTCTAGTACGTAGCTGTGCTTTGAGAGCCACATATTTAAAGTAGTGCTTCTCAATCTTGTGAACAATTGTAATCGCCAGGGAAGTTTTAGAAAAATACTGATGTCTGGGTACCATCATTACTGGTGTAAGAGTCTGCAATGTATGAATGGAGGTCTAGGTCCTTGGATTCCCCACAAGAAGATTTACATGGGGATCTGTGCTGGAATATAGACAGCAGGAAGGAAAGCAGCAAATACAAAGCAGTTTATTAACGCGAACGTACTCTCAAGGTGGGATAGGGGACAGGTTCTAGTAGGTGGAACTGGCCCCTAGGTGGTTTTGGCTATTATTGGGTCTCCCAGGGCTAGCAGCAGCTGTGAAGTACAGAGGGTGGTAATGGAGGCTTTTTCCAAACATTTGGGAGACTCCTCCCACAGGTTGGGAGAGGGAGTTTATATGTGTTTATATGTAGCTGGTATTTTGAAATTAATGTACTTTTTATTCTTGTTCATTCCTGGGAGTTCCTTTTCCTTTTCCTTCATTTTCCCTACTCATTTTCACATTTTTATTTTGCTTTTTTAAGGTATAATTGACAAAATTGTAAGACATTTAAAGGGTATAATGTGATGATTTGATATAGATATACATTGGAAAAGGATTTCCCTCCATTGAGTTAATTGATATATCTATCACCTCATATGATGTGACTTTGTTTTTGTTTGGTGAGGACATTTAAGTTCCACTCTCAGGAAATTTCAATTCTATAATACAGTGTTATCAGCGATAGTCATCATGTTAAACATTAGATCCTCATACCATCTTCACACTTTGAATCAGTAACATTCATTGCTTAAGGCAGATTTATCATAGAACAAAGAAAACATTGCTCAGATTTGATTGGAAAATCAGAGATTTTTACACTCATAGTATATCAGTGATAATGAATGCACTGGTTTATAAATTGCCCAAATTAGTTATTCTAAAGATCAGTTATAAAACAGAAGATCATAGGGGAAGGGAGGAAAAAGTAAAACAAGATGAAATCAGAGAGGGAGACAAACCATAGGAGACTCTTAATCATAGGATACAAACTGGGGGTTGCTGGAGGGGAGGGGTTCAGGGATGGGGTAACTGGGTGATGGACATTAAGGAGGGCACATGATGTAATGAGCACTGTGTATTTTATAAGACTGATGATGAATCACTGAACTGTACCTCTGAAACTAATAATGCATTATGTGTTAATTAATTGAATTAAAATAAAAAATAAATAAAAATTTAAAAGATAGTGGAAAAAATAAAGATCAGTTTTACAATCTGTTTTTTTCTATATTAAGGGACTGAACCTTATGAATCTTTAGCATAAGATTTTTCAAACCAACAGACCGTAAAGTCAATGTAGGAAGCTAATGCAAGAGCAATTGTCCTGGGCTTGGGAGATCAATTTATAGGAAATTAAGAGAAAAGATTCAAAAATGTACTCTGGTGTTTGCCTGGGGAAGACCTTTTGCCACGTGACTATCTCTTAGAGTGACATTCCTTTGGAAGAGAGGGGTAGGGTCGTGATAGAACTACTCAGGTAGATTTGGGAGAATCCCCAAGCCAAAGACTTTTACCTTATTTCTCAAGGTAGAGTCCAATCCTATTAATGAACACTTGTACCAAGATGAATCTAAGTTGATGGACTTGAAGAAAGCTTCACAGAGTACCATACATTTCAATATGGCTTCAGAAACTACAGCACATGAATCTCCGTGAAAGAGATGTTGTACTACTGGGATAGAGGAGGGTAGTGACCATAAGAAACTAGATTTGGGGATGACAATGGACAGCAGCAACTGTTAGTCAGCAGCACTAACCAGCATCAACCAGAAGGTTGTTGTGGAATGTCTTTAATTTATTATTAATTTGATTAATGTAATATAAATTTTTATTGAGATATATAAGCATAGAAGTACACTGATCTTAAGTGCACTGATGAATGAATCTTGCCTATGTATATCTCTGCATAATGACTGCTCTGGTCATTACATTTCTTCCACCCCAGAATATTCCCCATGACTCTCGTAATCGATAATCTATCCCTCCCAAATAATTACTATTTTATCATCTTTTGTTGACAGGTAGTTTTGCCGGTTCTTAAAATTCATGTAAAGAACTGTACAGCAAGTTCTCTCTTGTGTCAGGCTTTTTCTCCTCAGAATAATATTTTGAGATGTATCCATGTTTTGATGTGTACTCACTGTTTTTCTTCTCAATTTCTAGGTAGTATTTAATTCTATAAATATACTACAATTTATTATTTTTTTCTCCTCTTGATGGACATTTGGATTATTTGCTGGTATTCCTGCCCTTGTATGATACCCTTCCCTAGAGTGTGAGCTAGATCTAGTGATTGTTTCTGATGAATAGAATATGACACAGATGAGACAATGCTACTTCTATTAGGTTAAAGTTAGAAATGACTGGTACTTCTGTCTTTTTGGCATTCTCTGTTTATTGTCTTACTGTTTTGTATGCACTGATGAATCAAGCTGCCATTTGAAGATCTGGGGTAGCCGTGGCCAACAGTTAGCAAGAACTAAGGGTTTCAGTCCAGTAGACAGGAACTGAAAACAACCACCTCCTGTGTTTGGAAGCAGATCCTTCAGCAGTTGAGTCTGTGGGTGATACCAGAGCCATGGTTGACATCTTGATTGTAGCCTTGTAAGAGACTTGGAAACAGAGGGCCCACCTTAGCTGTTCCCATGTTTTGGATACACAGAAACTGTGAATTAATAAATATGTGTTGTTTTAAGCCTGTAAGCTTTGGGGGTAATTTGTTATTCAGCAAGAGATAGCTAGTTAAATTGGGCATATTGTTTTATAACTGTCAAATTTGTTAATACTGTTGTTTAGATTCTTACTGAAACAGGTAAACAACTGGACCAATTACATGAAAATAGGTTTTCTTAAGACTTTGGACATCAGACAGTCACATACAGTGATATTTGAGAGATGGGAAACTAATGAGGTGAAGTTGTGATTGCCCAGTTTAGTGCCTTAAAAAGAGTTTTCAGGTGACATTGAAAGGAGGGGAAACTTACATGGAGCCTAGAAGACTCCCTTATTTGAGGAGCCAGAGCAAACATTCTGGGAAGAACAGGGCAGCTTAAGTCCTCAGAGCAGAATATCCACAAGGAGAAAGGAACAAAGACAATTCTGGAATCTTCATCGGTTTCCCTCTAGTGTTTGGTGGATGCATTAACAAATGCATGGTGTAAAACTATGTTAAGTCAGGGAGAGGGCCACCTGAAAAAAGTAGAGGGAATAATATTCAGAGCTCACATAGAGCCAGGAAGTGTCTGTTTCTAAGTCCAACTGTGAACAATCACAGTTCATAGGGCACTGATTAGAATGGTCACGTTTTGCCTCTTGACAATAATTAGCTTTAGAGAAAATACTGCTTTGGTTCCACGAATTTCCAAGTATTTTAACTATGTTCTAGAACAAAGCTTGAGCATATTTATAGAAATTACATTATATATAATATATATTAATGGATATACAGATGTATGTGTGTCTCTTAGCCAAAATCTAATAAGGTAAAATTCACAATGTCCTTCATCTAATGAAACATTTTGAAGCATGCAAAAAAGAATCAGATATGTATGATTATGAGGAGGAAAAAAAAAATCAGTCTAAACCTACCTAAAACTGACACAGATGTTAGAAATAGCATACAAGGACTCAAGCAGTTATTATAACCCTGTTCCATAAATTCAAAAAGCAAAGGGAAGTTGGACATTTTATGTAGAGACATGAGTTAAAAAATACACGAGTAAAACACTGGATGAGGTTAATGGCATGTTAGATATGGAAGGAAAATAATGTTAGTGAACTTGAAGACATAGTAGTAGAAACTATCCAAAATGAATGCAGTGGGGAAAAGGGAGGGAAAAAAAGGAACTGAGCCCAGGAGACCTGGAGGACTACAAGTGGTCTAATATATGTGTATTGGAGAAAATCAAAACCCAAACCCAAACTTCTTTCCTCACCATTTTATCCCCAATGTCAAGCACAGAGCTTGGATTATGGTAGGACTCAATAAATATTTCTTAGGTGAATGAGTTAACATTTAAAGTGAATCAAATTGTGAACCTTATGTTAAAATTTATTGATTTGAAGTATATTTATTAGGCAAGTGAAAGAGAACCAAAATCCATTTTGTGGGAAATACTGATTATTATATATTATATACACAAATATATATATTATTGCTTAAACAGATGTTTAGATCACTATTTTGAATCTTTAGTAATTAAATCTGTTTCTATATGTTTAATAATCAAAAGGAGAAAAATATACAGTGAAGAAAGAGTTCACATTTGAGCAGCAGATATACAGATATGCCACAAACCTGCAAACACAGTAGAAATACACATTTATTCATAGAATAGAGACAAATGTATTTATTGTATGAATGCAATAAGAACAGGACTTTTGGGGCACCTGGGTGGCTCAGTCCTTAAGTGTCTGCCTTCGGCTCAGGTCATGATCCCAGGGTCCTGGGATCGAGCCCCGCACTGGGCTCCCTGCTCGGCAGGGAGTCTGCTTCTCCCTCTGACCCTCCGCCCTCTCATGTGCTCTCTCATTCTCTCTCTCTCAAATAAATCTTTAAAAAAAAGAAAAAGAAAAAGAAAAAGCCCTGATCACCCTTGCTTTTTGCTTCATTAAGGTATAAAGTCACTTTTACTCAAAATCCTGCTGTTTTCAAAGCATCTTTCTTTTCTTAGGCCATAATCTTTTTTTTTCCTTAATAAAGTCATAGACTATTAATGTTAAAACAATAAAAGAGATACTTAAGCTCATCCATTATATCTTACTAACTCATTCACGAGTCCCATGTGGAATAATCTGAATCAAAGATCATCTACCGTATGTTTGAGCACCTTTAGGGATGGAAAACTCAATATATTTTGGAATAGCTTAGTCCACTGTTGTAACAACCCAATTATTTAAAATGTTCTTTAATAGTAACTCTTAGTTTTGCTTCTAGTCATTTTTCATTTATTATAGACCTGCCTTTGTTTCTTTCAACCTTTAAATAGAGGGCATTAAAAAAAAGCATGCATGTAATTTAAAATTTTAATTACTTTGCAAGTACAAATGGCAGAATAAATTCATAAACATCAATGAAAACATATTTTATGCAGCTTTAATGTAGTACATATTTAATAGCTATCATTTTAGTGGCATATCATTAAATATTATTTCTCAACTTGTGGAAAGTGTGTTTCAGTTAATGTTAATAGTTCATAAAAATTTTTAAGACTATCTCCAACTCATCTAAGAAATGTTATTTTGATCAATAAAAAAGTGCTTTAAATGGCACCATAAAGAGTAATCTACTAGAACTAGGTTAAAGCAAATAAAGTAGTGAAGAAATTTTTCTTTATCTGAAAAATTCATTGAAGAATATTTGTAGGTTTTAAGCACATCATTAGGAAGCATTATCATTAGGGATGTGGTATGGAGAGATACATTTAGAGTGTATATTTATCTAGCTATCAAAGGTAGAATAAAAATGTGACTTGAGGAATAATATATTACTCTTGATTGTTGCATCTATTACAAAAAAGAAAAGAATGAAACCAATTATGTGTGATTTGAGATTTCATAAATATTAAATACAACAATAAAAATATTAACCTAAAGAAATAGTATGAAAACTTTTTTCACATTCCTTCACATGTTTGCAGTTAGTGTTTATAATATCTATAAAGTTATTCAATTTTAATATTCCAAAATGAGGATTAAACTCTGTATTTAAAGAACAATTGCATACCTTATGCAAAATTAAAACATAAATTATACTTGTTCTTCATTTGACATAATGTTTGTTCTCAATTTTGACTGGCCAGCCCTCGATATTTCCTTAAGTGTTCTACAACCTTGATATATACAGAATTGAAGAACGCCAGATGTGGTCAATAAAATGCTACTAATTCTACTCATGTACTTCTAATAATGCAAGTTAAAATTAATTCTCTTTTTATTGCTGTCTTTCTGAATTCTCTGTTTTGGACTTATGTCTTTCACATTAGTGATTACTTTGTCTGATGTACCTACAACTATGCTCACTTTAATTGCAGTTATCTTTACCATGAATATAGGTCTTTACTCTCATCTAAATTTATTCTTGTTGGCCTTATATTATTCACTGTAGGGCATATATCCATATATTTCTATGGATCTTTATATCCTCTACAGATATAGATATATTCTGTAGATATATCCTATCTATTCCTATAGATATAGATATATCTCCTACAGTGAATAATGTGATGGTTAACCTTATTTGTCACCTTGACTGAATCACGGGGTGCCTAGATATTTGACTACACATTATTTTTGGGTGTGTCTGAATCATCGAAGCAGATTGGCTTCCCCAATATAGATGGAGATCATCCAATCCTTTGAGGGCCCTGATAGAATAAAAGATGGAGAACGGAAGAATTTATTCTTCTCTGCTTCAATCATTTAACCAGGACAAGAGTAATCTTCTCCCTATTGATTGAGATTTATAGCCTCAGCTCCCTAGTTCTCAGGCCTTTGGACTCAAACTGAATTATATTTCCACTTGAATTACACCAAGCTTGCAGGTGGTCTCCATAGTCATGTGAACCAACTTCTCATAATAAATATATAAGATATTTTAAGATTTTTAAATATTTTAAATATTACAATCCTTCTATATATAATATATAATATGTATTTTTATATATTTATTTATATATGTTTTATATATATTTATCTATCTATCTATATATCTCCTATTGGTTCTTTTTCTCTTGACATTCCTATAAAATATATGCATTTATGTATGTGTATATGTATAAAAATAAGTTTCTATCATAATATATCACAATATATGTATCATGATATCTATCTGTCATAATCTATCTATCATGCCTATGTTTGGGCTTCCAGGCAAGTTTCAGTAGTGAATTAGGTCAGTGATTTGGGTCAAAAGTTTGGGGAAAACAAACAAACAAACAAACAAAAAACAAAAAAAACCCTTAAAGGATAAAAACAAAAAGAAAGGATAATTCTGAAATCATTAGTGTAAAGATGTGATAAGTTTTTTAAATAGACAGAAAAATTACATTAATTTTAGTAAAAGAAATATATATGTTATTTTAAGTAATTAATTTACCCTACAAGTGGGATTTGAGTTTCTAAGGCAAGAAATGAATGAGTTTTCTCTCAGATTGTTTCCTGAAGACATTCTAATATACTCTTTTGGTCAAATACTCTTTTGGTCAACATTATGAAAACTCTCAAGTCCTCTGGGAAATCTGTAGGAACCATGATGTCAAAGGTAACACTAGAACCTCAAGTTCACTAGGACTCTTCTCCCCATCCATCTTCTGTTTCTACTTGTCTATTCTTAGCTTATTTTGCAGGCTGTTTCCCTTTATATGGTTGGGACAATGACCATCGTTAGCCATTCCCAGTTTTAATCATTTTCCCAAGAAAGACAGCATTTTTTTTTCCCACTCTCTTCAAATCAGTCCTGGACTCTGATTAGTATGACCTGTTCCCAAACCAATCCCCATGTCCAGGAGAAATGAGCTAATTTATGTTGATCAACTCTGTATCAATATATGTATGCTGAAACCAGGGAATTGGGCATTAAGTTTACAATGAAGAATAGAAGGATGAGGAAAAATACATCAGGTGGCCAAAAACAATAGACACTACACTCCATTATGTATAGTAACATACTGGATGTAATGTGTCTCAGTCTGTATTACTAAGTATGATTCTGGTTAACAAATTTTAATAAATGCAAATCAGAGCTTGAATTAAAAGGCAATATTGTATAGTGATACATTTATTGCACCAGAAATCAGGGGTTATAGATCCTAGGTTAGTCCCTTAATACTCATAAAGTCTTGGACAAGTCGTCTAAATGTTGTGTTATTTTTTATTTTTAAAATGAGAATTTTACTGCTGTAAACACAATTTTCTTCAAAGTATCTTTGAAAATGTTTAGAAAAGACTAAATAAAATGGTAAAGGGGAGAAATAGTTATAGACCTAAACTATTTTATCTGTCTATATACCTATCTGAAGTAATTATGAATATTATAGCATTTAAAATGCTGTCTTCTCTGTAATTCTTCAATGACATTTAAGGTGGGCAGAGACTATTGCATAGATAGATATCTATCTATGCCTAAAGAGAAATACTTTGTCAAATTATATGTAAAGTTTATTTAGTTAAATAATTTTACTTCTTGCTTTAACTGTTAGAGCCTTGACACTTGTACAATTTTACCATGCTGAATTCCAAATACAGAGTTTTGAATAAAACCTCAATTCCCCTCAGACTATTTACAAGCTTACTCTGAACTATACAAAGTACCCCTGATCAATAAAGTAGCACTAACCAGACTTGCCCTGTAGTATGCAATCTTCCAATTTTGTTAAATATTCAGAAGCCATCCGTGATAGGAAATCTGAGTGGTCTTCACTCTTTCTTTGTCTCTAGTATCGACTTTTATATATGATAGGAAGGAGGAAAAGGTATATTTGGTATGCTCCTCAGCTCCTTTCTTAAATATTTCATCTTACCAGATACCCAAATGCCAACTCTACTTTTATGCCTGAATGACTGCTGTGGCTAGACAGTTACCTGGAAGCTCACAACTTATACAAATATCTGGAAATGTAGAACTAGAAATACCATAATGCTTAGAACTGTAATGATATGGGATATTATGGACAGAGAGTCTAGGGCCAAACTTCTCCCACCTTCCAGAACTTCCAGTTATGCCTTAAATATTCAATAAGGAGAGGAGATAGAAAGGGTAGATAAGATCATCGGTATTCATCACAGAATGACTTCCCCATGCATTCATAAGAAAACTATAAGGATAATCCTGTTAGGGCCATTTGTTGTATTTTCATATGACAGCTTAGGACCATTTTTCTTTCTTTTATCCTGTGGAACAATACAGTAGTATTTTTCTCAAACAAAAAACTCTACAGCTAGCTTAACTTGCACTTAGATGAATGTCTACTGACATGATGGTTTCTCAATTTGCTATTTATTTCATACTTACAATTGTAGTTAATGACAAGAAAAACTATCTTGTATTACAATTATATAATAGTTACATTAAACTATAGAACATACACAGTCTTTACAGTCATTGTCATTTTCCCAGGAATAGCTGATACAATAATGAAAATATGACAAAAGAAAAACTAGCCATTGGAGTCACAGGAACCTGGTTTTAAATCATGGCTCTATCCATTTCTAGCTCTTTGATATATGGAATTTACCTGCCTTTATGAATGTGTACTTTTTAATCTATATATAGCATAACAGTATCATAGCATTTGTGTTAAGAATATATTGTACTGTCTAGAATGTTAGCTTTCTTCCTTCCTTCTGTAGTACTCTCATAGAGAGCCCAACTGTCTTTCACTGATTTCTCCCCAAATTAGAGAAGAGTGTTTCTTGTATTTGTATACGGTGTTTATGTTAAGAGGTAATATTTTATAATTTACATGCATCAATGAAATTATTGCCTTAAAGGGGTGATGTAAATCATGAAATTGCCTAAGACTGTACATGTGAAACCAAGTTTCTCAATGGAATTGCATGTCTGTCTGGGAATAGGAGGTAATTGGCAAGTGGTACTTCACTTCTTTCTATATTTTATTATTACAACATTTCTTCGTGCCTTATACTTTATTTTGGCTAAAATTAGCATGCTCACTCATGCCTCAGAACTTCTCATGTTATCCCTTGGGGTGAGAGAAATAGATTATGTGATATGTGTAAACAAGGATTAATTTAATCGTAGTCAAATTCACATTTGCTGTGTGAGTGAGGTTTGCAGAGGATTGTATATATGATGACGTTAGGTACAGTTTGACATCTTGTTTTTTGAGGCTAACAGTTTTTGAAAACGTTTATAAATTACTTATTAATTGTGTTTTGCAAAGTCACAAAAAAAGAAATCAAAATGAATTGAGCAACAAGTCAAATTTACTTTGAATTGAATGTTAAAAAATGTTTCATATCTATTAGAATAAAAATTAAGTTTGATGTGATTCTAAAAGCCATCTCTATCTTCTTTGCAAATGGCAGTTTTCTTGCGTAGGGTTGTATGTCAAAACAGTATCATACTTGGGACATCCTGTTCATTTTTATTCTCAGCGTTGTTCATCACTCAACAGCACAACACTTACTTAGTGGCAGTCTATGAACTCTATAGAGTAGGTAAGTTTAGTGGTAAGGGTGTGTGTGGGGGGAGACTAGGAGAAAGAAGCCTAACATACACATGGCTAGAAATGACATAAGAGGAAATCTTAAGCAATCATACTCATCCTTGGTTTAAGCTTTAGCTATTTTGTGGTAAAAAAAAAAAAAAAATTGTTTGGGGAGATTGGACTTTATCCAAAATCAATTTACAACCCTCAATTTTTTAAAGCCTTCACAGAGGGAGACATGAATTTGACACCTCTATTAGAGCTAAACTTCTGAGAATATCAGGAATTGACATATCAGTTTAATAAAGAGCGAAAAAAAATCCAACCAATGCAACATCAAGGTTTGGGATGCAATAGAGTAAGTTGGGGATTTTCTTTCAGAAGACTGATAACAAGGTAGTGTTAACTTGTGGGATGTTGAGAGGTATTGGAAACTGGATTGTATAAAAGAATTGAAGATATCATTAAAATAATAGAGATCCCATTTGTTTTTAATATCTTGTAAGTAAAAGAGTAGTGAAAGTGAAAGTAATGATGCTTGAAGTCATTAAAAGTCTTGACTAGTCAAAGTGTAGAGGACTGTGAGCCATAAAGGGTTATAGCTTCTGCAGAGTCAGAAAATCACAAATAGAAGCGATACTACATGCCCAGTATAAATGAATTCATCTGTGATTACGAGCATGAGCTGTCTGCGATTAGAATCAAAACTATCCTGTCACAGTTGCAGCCATTAGAATGGGCTTGGGTGGGATTTAGAATGTGAAAAAAATCTGAGTTTGAATCTTGAGACTGTCCTTCAAATTACAGAAAGTCCTTAAAAGCTTGTTTCCCATAGAAAATTGTACGGTTAAACTAGAAAAGAAAACAGGACTTTGACTATAGGTAGGCTAAAAGTCAGCATTTAGGTTTAATTTTTTTTTAAAGATTTTATTTATTTATTTGAGAGAGAGAGAATGAGAGAGAGCAAGCACATGAGAGGGGGGAGTGTCAGAGGGAGAAGTAGACTCCCTGCCAAGCAGGGAGCCCGATGCGGGACTCGATCCAGGGACTCCCAGATCATGACCTGAGCCGAAGGCAGTCGCTTAACCAACTGAGCCACCCAGGCGCCCCATTTAGGTTTAATTTTAAAAGAACAAATTTAATCATTCTTGAATGATCCCATAAAAATCTAAAGCTCTAAATAGGAGAATGTGGTTTGTGAAAAATTTTCAGAAAGGAACATTTTCGTGTGTGTATTTTTTTAAAAGAAAGGTAAGAAAGTTATTTAGGGTATAGATTGAGTAAAGAGTTAAAAATTTTGTCATGATCCTAAAAAACTCATTCTGGTTTCAGCCATTTAAGGAGTTTCTATATATGGTTTATTAAAAAACATTTTCCTTAATTAGTCACTGTTTAATCTTTACTATATCCTACATATTCCATTCAAAGATCCATAAAAAGTAACATCATACCTATTTGGCTATTTTGGCTTTATTCAAGGTGGATTTTTTCCTTTTATTTTATAGCTACCCTAAATTTGGGACCATTATTCTCTTGATTTTATTACCTCAGCAGGTGCTGTGCCCAGGTTTTGGCTACCTAGCTTTGTTCAGGTTAGATTCTCAGAGGCAGGAACTTAAAAAAAGAAAAAAATAGTGTGATGGCTAAAATACAGATCAGGCACCTGCTGTCAAATAAAATCAACATGGAATAAATCACCATTGCCTGTGAGTCAAAATTTTAACTTTACTTTGGCATCTGCAGAGCATAGCACAGCACCTGAGACATCATTATGGGATGTTTTTGTCAAAGAGCACCATTGCCCTTTGATATCAGATGCCAAAGAGTTTATGTATGCCTGGGATTTATAAGACTTTCTTTGGCTCCGTCTTGGTATGATCATGATCAGAGTTTATTTTATTATTATTTGTCTATTAACCATTATTTCATATTTTCTATTAGGTTTGATGAGAGATTTTTAGCCATACAAGTTACCCTTATATAAAAATTTTTAGGAGTGCCTAAGTGACTCAGTCAGTTAAGCAACCGACTTTTGATTTCGGATCAGGTCATGATCTCAGGGTCCTGAGATCT
The DNA here is from genome assembly GCF_011800145.1 of Mirounga leonina. NCBI lineage: Eukaryota > Metazoa > Chordata > Mammalia > Carnivora > Phocidae > Mirounga > Mirounga leonina. The sequence continues at coordinate 70,900,961 of NW_023270426.1, forward strand.
AGCCCCTCATTGGGCTCCATGCTCAGTGGGGAGTCTGTTTGAGATCCTCTCTCTCTGTACCCCCGTAAAATAAATAAATCTTTAAAAATTGTTTTTAAAAACAAGTAATGTATTTTGCTAAGTAGATTTTATGAAAGTCATCCAATTCATAAAATAAAAAAATTGATTCAATTGGCAAAACTATACTCATTTCAAAATGTAATTTTTGCTGAAGTAGAATCATATCCCTTGTTTTGAACCACTTAAAATAATGTAGTGATATACTCATTCAATTTTTGTTAACACCGTTCGGGCCTCTACTATATGTAAAGTTCTTTTTTAGACATAGTAATTTAAGATGATGGGTAAGAGTCAACCCTCCTGTCTATAAATTTATAATGCACGGTGATCAAAGAAAGTAACATATGCATACCCATATGCATATTTGAAGGAAAATAATTTAAGTGACATAATATAGAGGTTCTCAAAGTTTGTTTTTTTTTTTTAAAGATTTTATTTATTTATTTGACAGAGAGAGACACAGCGAGAGAGGGAACACAAGCAGGGGGAGTGGGAGAGGGGGAAGCAGGCTCCCCGCAGAGCAGGGAGTCCGATGCGGGACTCGATCCCAGGACCCTGGGATCATGACCTGAGCTGAAGGCAGTCGCTTAACCAACTGAGCCACCCAGGCGCCCGAGGTTCTCAAAGGTTAATCCTTGGATCTCAGTATCAGCATCACCTGGGAACTTATTGGGAATGCAAATTCTCAGATTGTATCCCAGACTTACTAATTCAGAAACTAGAGGGTCCCAGAAATCTGTATTCTAACAAGCTGTCAAGATTATTCTGATACATTATTCAGTTTGACAATCACTGTGCAGTATATTTACGAACAATATTTTCATATTCAGGAAGTAAAAGAGAGCGTTTTTCTTTTTTATTGAAAGGAAGACATCTTGAGGAGGCAGTTTTGAACCAAACTTTCAAGGGAAAGTAATAAAGGAATAAAGTTTTATTAAATACCACCTATGAGATAGAATATTTATTTAAATATTACAATAATCTATGAGATTACTTTCACTTTGCAAAAGAGGAAATGATCACAGACTTTAGTGAAATTGCCCAAGGTCACAAACCTAACTCTTGACCAAGACAGGAATTGAAACTTGATATATTAAGATCTCAGTGAGAAGAATATATAAGAAAAAAAAATCTTACTCAAATACAGTTTTCTCAGCCTCATAAGGACTCTAGTAGGCAGAATTCTAAGATGACCCCCAAAATACCCAGCCTCTGCTGTATCTCCCAATTATTCATTCAAACAATATCTAGACACTGCTATAAAAGGATTTTAAAAAATCAGTTGACCTTACAATATGGATATTATTTAGTTGAGTTTGGCCTGTTACACGAGACCTTTAAATCGAGTCAAGAAGTCAGAGAAAGATGAAATCACAGATCTGAAGCATGAGAAGGATTCTAGGAAGCCTTGCTTGTTTGAGATGAAGGGAGCCATTTGGCAAGGGATGTAGTTGATCGTTAGTAGCTGGCAGTGGCCCCTGGTTGATAGCAAGAAAGAAGAAACCCATTCATATGGCCACAAAGAAATGAATTCTGCCCACAACTAGTTAGCTTGGAAGCACATGCTGAACCTCACATGTGAATTGCAGTCTCAGCTGAAACCATGATTTTGGACTGGTAAGACCTTGAGCAGAGGGCCCAGGTAAACTAACTGGACTCTTGACTCCCAGAAAGTGTCAGTTCATAAATTTGTGTTGCTTTAGCCCACAGAGGTTATAGTAATTTGTTATGCAGCAGTAGAAAACTAATACAGATTTTGGTTAACAGAGGTGGTAAGCTGCTATAATGAATACCTAAAAATGTGGGGAGTACACAGTTGGAACTGGTCAGTATGGAGAATGTGGGAGAAATTTGGGGAGTGTACAGAGGAAGCCTAGATTCCCTGGAACATAGTGTTAGGAGAAATATGGATGTTAAAGGCATTGATGGCGAGAGGTCAGAAGGAAATGAAGAACATGATAAAGCCTAAATAGCCTTGGACAGATTGTGAGTGGAAATCTGGACTTTAAGGATGCTGACAATGAGGGCTCAAAAGGAGGTAATGTATGTGTTATTGGAAACTGAAGGAAGGGTGATTCTTACGTAGAATGCTTAGCAAAATTGTTTTCTACAGTTTTGGAAAGAACTTTTAGGCAATGAACTTGGATGTATAGCTGGGGATGTTATAGGAAAAAATACTGGAGGTCCTGCTTGTTTTCTTCTTGGTGCTTATAATAAACATGAGAGGGGGAGACAACTGAGGAAAAACTGGTTAAAATAAAAACAACAAACGAAACAAAGCAAAAACCAAACCCCAAAACAAAACAGAACAAAACAAAACAAAAAAACCCCAAATGCTTGATGATTTTGGAAATTAGCACACTATCTTTCCATGTGGCAAAAGATTATAAAATTAAGATTTGCTCTCAAAATATGGCATAGAGTAAAAGCCGAGGGTATGGCTATACAGTCTTTTGTTAAAACCACAGGAAGATAAAAGATCAATCACATGAGAGGATCTTTTAAGAGATTAAGGGTGTGCCTCACCAATCTTCTCAAACCAGAGCATCTCTAGGTTAGGAGAGTTGTCCCTTAGCCATCTTAGCAGGAACAACAAGAACAACTATATATGTATATATATATAAAATCTCCAAAAGATTGTAGTTGTGGATTTTATGTAATGGAGTGAAGCCGAGTATAATTCACAGAAGATATTTATGATTCTTGAGAAAATTATATCAACAGAAGTGTTTCTAGGTTAGATTTTAGAGGAAAGAGGGAGAGGGTATACAATGAAGAGGCTGTCATACACCCAAAATTCTGTTGGGGAGCAGGCTGATAAAACTGTTTAGCTGCCAACACTTTCTATTTGTAATGACTCGGTCAAATCAGGAGCCCAGAGAGGGGATGGAGCTGAAAGCCCAGAAGGCTTATTCCTAGGCCTTGAAACCTGATCAGAGAAGTCTGGTTGGATTTTGCCTGGCTGGATATCAAAATTGCTTTAACCCAAACTCCTTTTTAACTTATATTTTCCTTCTCTTTAAAATCAACTGCCTATAATTTTTATCCTATACCAATTCCACCATTAAAGGTTGTGAGTGTGCATAACTTGGACATATAACTTTATCTTCAGTTCCACAGGTCCACAGATAGAAAGTAATTGTGATCCAGCAGGGGTTTGAACTTAGAATCTGATCAGCCCTAATTCAGATCATGTAGATAATGAGATTTAGATGATGAAATTTTAGACTTGAGCCATTGTTTGAATGGGGTGAAATTCTTGGAAAGCTTAGGAAGTGGTGAGCGTACTTTTGCATTTGGGACGGGCATGAGTCTTTGGGGGCCAGAGCACAGACTGTGTTAAGCTGGATTTTAAGATGGCCTCCAAGATGTACACACATGTTTACTATTCAGTCAAACATTCAACTAGTTACTGCTGTGAATGGGTTTTTTCCAGAAATAATTAAGGTCCCAAATCAGTTTTCTTCTAAACTACCTGGCAAAAATATGTATTATTATTATTTTTTAAATTTCAATTCTGGTGTAGTTAACATACAATGTTATATTAGTTTCAGGTGTACAAAATAGTGGTTCAACAATTCTGTATATTGCTCAGTGCTCATCCTGATAAGTGTACTCTTATCTCCTTCGGCTATTTCACCCATCTCCCCTCTAGTAACCATTAGTTTGTTCTCTACAATAGTCTGTTTTTTTTTGTTTTGTTTTTCAGGCATTTTCTGGGGTATTTACATTGATGTGAGTGTTATCTAGTTGTATCCATGGGACAGTGAGTTTAAAGTCCTTTTACTCCAAACTCTTCCCCAAAAGTAAAAAAAAAAAAAAAAAAAAAAAAAATGTATTTTTTTAAGAGTAGATTATTTGTGGAATATAAAGTTGTTTTGAATAGTGGAGCCCCAAATAGCTGATACAAATGGACCACTGTTTTCCTAAATTAAATATTATTTGCTTTCTTCTATATTGTTCCAAATTATTTCATAAATTACCTCACTTCAAGAGAATCCTTTAATTTGTCACCTGAAAAGGTAATCATTCCCTCTGTCTGAATAATCTGCTTTATCTTCCATTCATTTTTAGGTCACCATCATTAATGTCAAATGCCTTTTTTCTATTTTTTCTCTTTTCTGTTCCTTTTTGTTTTATGTAGTTGTTTTTGGAATTCACTTTGAGCCCAGAGTTATTTTAACTTAAAAATACCTAGTTTTTGAAAATATTTTAATGTATTTTTAGATTTTGTCTTAAGCAATTTCATTGTATACCTTTGTGTATTTAACAGAAACAATTTTAATGTTTTGTTTTAGGTTATCTTTGGTACCTTAGAATTTTGGGGCATTCGTTGAAACAGATATATACTCACTGTTTCTCTTGTATTTGCAGTAGTTAGTAGCAGTACATGGGTTCACATGCAATAAAAGTTTGACCTTTCTAGGTACTACAGAGATATAGTCCATGTTCATCTTATAACATAAAACTAGTGCCAGCCAAATACTTTCCTGAATTCGACCATCAAATCCATTACCACATGAATTGGTAACCAGATTTTTTCTGCTGAGAGATCTATCAGTAGAATGGACTATAAATTTAAATTTGACTTAATTAAAACCGGATGACCTTTTTAAAAGCCTCTTGGACATTGTTGGAGAAGGAAACAAGAGAGTAAGTACACAGACCTTCAACTGCCACATTATATACAATAGCTGATTTAACTACTTTATTTAAGTACCACATTTCAGATTGATTTAGACTCCCTAGAATGTATGCATGGGAACTTCACTTTTGAAAAGATCTGTTTCTCAAAATTACAAGATGACATTTATTTTTCAGATGAAACCCACTTGGAGAGGGTTATCATTTCCAGGTAAACTTAATTTCTTCCTTTGGTTTGAGTTCTATCTGTGAAGCTATATTTGTTTAAACCACTCTATAATGTTGGTAGCACTAGACTTGATTCTCTTTAATTGTGTGATCCCTGTTGTAGAATAAAGTTGATTTCTCTACATCATGAATGAGGTATTGGCAGTTTCTGATGTAGGAAAAATTTCGGTGTGGAGAGAAACAGAAAGATGGAAGAAGGGAGAGAGAAAACTCTTAAGATAATTTGATTATTAAATTTTTCTTCTTAACCAAGCTTATTGGCAAAATAGAACTAAAAGCTATTGATACTCTAACTTATTTAGAACCTTACCCAGTGGACATTTTCTACATTAAAAAAAAAATTATTTATTTATTTGAAAGAGAGAGAGAGAGAGAGCATGAATGGGGGAGAGGCTTAGGGAGAGGGAGAGAGAGAATCTCAAGCAGACTCCCCACTGAGCACAGAGCCTGATGCTTGGCTCAATCTCACAACCCTGAGATCATGACCTAAACCAAAATCAAGAGTCAGATGTTTAACTGACTGAGCCACCCAGGTGCCCCAACATTTTCTACATTTTAGGGTTTTACCTCCACAATTAATAATCTTTGTTCATGGGTTTTACTTCCACAATTAATAATCTTTGATTTGGACAAACTATTACCTTATTAATTGTGCTTTTGGTGGATATAATGTATACATAGGTATACATATATGCACATGCATTTTGTTTATCATGTAGACTCTCTGAAACAGCCCTAGAAATGTCAGCAAACCTCCTGGAGGCAGGAGGTGAGATTCATTTCAATTTTAAACTACATTAATTCTGAATGAAATCAAGCCTATTTTCACATTTATTATGGTAACATGGCCTGAGGAAAAAATTGCAAATTTTTAATAAGGGCATTTCCATTGGTTTCCTTCCATTCCCAAAACTCATAAATCAATTCCTGTCTGTCAGCCATTATAAATTTGTCAGTTGTTATGAGTAAATGTGACAGCCAAATACTATTTAAATCTAAAAGTTATATCTCTGTTAGTGAGCTAAACACAATGTTGGCCTCAATGATGCCCTCTTTGTTTTTTAGAGTTTATTTTTTTTCCAGCTCATTTAAACTATCTAAAACAACAGAAAGACTTTACCCAAATTGAATATATTCCAAGTACCAGTGGAGTATATATTTCTTTGAATAATCTAGCAAAAAGTAAAATTAAACTAAAAGTCACAATAAAGAAAGTGGGAATAGCAAGATATTTTATCCAAAGTTTTTTTTAAAGGATAAAAATATATATTGTACTGTATTATAGAAACAAATGACTTTTAGGATCTTTAAAACTTAACACTTCATATCCTTAACACCTTTGTATACACATGGTAAACGTTAATTTTGGGGTAATAAAAATGTGATTTAATACCATATCTACAGCTTTATGCATATTCTGAAAGTCTCAGCAGACTAATTAGAAGTATCACATTTTATGGAATGAGCATTCCTCCTTATTGGCCTCTAACTACTGTGTAAAATTTAAATAAGGGATGTGTGTCTACAGCAGAGAGAAAGGTGGAGAAAATGCTAAATAGAACTGCAATTAAGATAATAAGGTGAATGTTTTGGGTCTATAATTTTTGCACCAACAAAAATTCTTTAGAAGGGTCACAGTGAAAAAGTGATGATAATCAGACAAGTAAGATATTTGAACATTACAGAATTTATGACAGTATCCAAGGCAGTCACTCCTTAGGCCAGCTGAATAGATGTTAAGAAGCAGTCAATAGTACTAATTTGTGCTTATTATTTCTTACTGCCAGTCATGGAGCTCTGTAATTGAAATGCTCAGTAACAGTTTTCTACCTAAATTTTAATGATGCCCTTTATAATTCTCTTTTTAATGCAGTTCCTGAACTTTAGAAAGGTTCCTCACTGCCAAATGTCAGTTCATTGTGAAGTGCTGCATTGGAAAACCTTGTGCTTAATAAAAAGGGAAAAAAAAAGTAGTATTGTTCATTGTATCTGTTGAAAATCACATTGTCCAGTCATGTGCTAAAATTGTTGATCAGTCCTATTTTACCGAAAAAAAAAGTAGAGAAAAGATTACTTAAAATTAACAATTTGTTGGGGTGCTTGGGTGGCTCAGTCATTAAGCGTCTGCCTTCGGCTCAGGTCATGATCCCACGGTCCTGGGATCGAGCCCAACATCAGGCTCCCTGCTCGGCAGGAAGCCTGCTTCTCCCTCTCCCACTCCCCCTGATTGTGTTCCCTCTCTCTCTGTGTCTCTCTCTGTCAAATAAATAAATAAAATCTTTAAAAAAAATTAACAATTTGTTTTCTAATGAAACAATTGTCATGTGCAAATTATCTGAAAAGAATATTTTTAAAGTAATACTCCCAATTAATTTATTAAATGGCATGTGGCTGTCATAAACAACAATTTTATAGTTACTTAGAGAACTCTAAGAATTATTATCATGGCATTTACCTTTAAAATTTTCCAGATAATTACCAGATAAAATTCACCAATTGTCACTTTTTACCCAATTCTTACCTTCTGGGAAAGAATTTTCTCTTTTCTTGTATATTTTAGAATCAAAAGGCCCCTTTGCCCATTCTACTTTTTTGATCTACTGTGCAAAATCATGTGAAACTGGAATTCCTGATACATACAAGTTACTAATTTTCATTTGGTAAAAGGAGTGCTTGAAGAGCAGAAAGAGACCACCAGAATTTTTCAGAGTAAATGAATTATTTACTTTGCTATTATTTTAAAACTTGATGACAAATTGACAGTTTTGTAATCTGGTTCTGCGCTGAGCAAATGTAGTTTAAATTTAGTTGAAGAGACAATAATGTTCATCTTTTGGACATTTGGACATTTATTAAGATCCCTAAAAGTAGGAGATCAAAATTAAAAGCCAACTGCAGTCTTATTTATCATTTCAGAGAGAAGGTTTATTATAATGTATTCTGTTTATACCTATTTAACAGTTGTGTCTGCGGACTTATTGAACAAAGGTACATGTGTCTTTTGGGATTCACGGCTTTGGAGAGATTAGGACTTTCAGATTTGCTTTTCTTGTGGAGCTCTGCCAGAAGTCATTTATAGGCAAATTATTCTGATTAGGAATAGATCGTTTCTCAGGACTGCCATAAAATAAATCTAAATGTCTCAGCTGTGTTTCTGGTCCAGCAACACCCTCATTAAAGAAACACCACACAGTTGCTGTGTTGGCAGCCCCAATTTTAAACACCAGTCTAGGCTGCATGCAAAAGAGAATAAATTGCCTTCTTATTCCTCTAACGGTCAGTAATGCTTGCAATTTAGGATTGAGAGGCTCTCTGAGAACAATGTCCAGAAGCATAAGCTACTTCTCCTGTAAGAGTATGATACCTGTGAAACAGATGTCATTAACTACAATTCTCAATTTTTCATGTTTGACAGGCAAAGCCAAATATTTTAGGGATTATGTAACCATTCTTAATAGGTAATAAGTGAAAATACTCCCAAGTTAAATTTCATTTCCCAGTTTCAGAGGACTTCATTATCCTTAGTAAAACTAGTAAGTGTAATGTGAGAAGAAGAAAAAAAAAAACCCTGAATTTGAACACTCAAGATGCTAAAAAAATTAAGATTTCAGTGGGGCTTCAGTCATGTCGTAGATCAACTGCAGTGCTTTTTTGCAGTGCTGATTTTAGAATATAGGCTCTATAGCTTGTGTTTTTAACCAAGACAACCCCTTAGGGTTTGAGAATATGAGAAACTGGCCCTGTCAGAAAGCAGACTGCTTAGAGGTAAATTTTCAGTATCAAATTCACCCTTATTTTTAAAATGTGGCTTTTGGGGTAGTTGTTTACCACTTACTATGCTATTTCTAGCTGTCATTTGTGCTGACCTGCTTTCAAAATGAGGAAAATTATATATGTCTCAAAGCTAAGGAAAAATACCAGAAGTGAATGAAGTAATATGTTTTGCCATAGAATTCCATTATGAAAACTGAGCAAATATTAATCCATTTTAATTACCTATGCACATACCATGGATTCACATAATAAAGCAGAAAATGAACAAATGGCCTGTGCATGATAAGATACACATTATATACATTTTGTATCAAGTTTTATGTTAGTAATTGACCTCACTGACTTTATCCTTTTTATCATAATGACAGAATCACTGGACTAGGACCTTTGAGAATACTTGTAACATTTTGATTCTTTGTTGAGAAGAGGAAGAAAATGTTCAGTTCAGCCCAGCAGACATTTAATGAGCACTTACTCTGTTGCAGTCACCACATGGGACCCTTAGGTACACAGTGAAGAGAACAGTTTCTAACTCCGATTTGCCTTATAGTCAAAAATAATTTACATATTTATCCAGACTAGAGTGCATGTTCAACTCCTAGGTTCTTTCCAGCTAAGAACAGTAACAACAAAAATCAAAACTACTAAACAAAAATCTACAAAGGATGCACCAAACATCAAACCATTAACAGTTTCAACATGAACATTTTGTTTTCTTTCTCTGATCCTCTCTTCACTACAACTTTCGCACTACATAAATAAAATTACTTAAAATTTTTCCAGTCAAGAAGAGGAAGTAATGAAAATTAGGTAATTCATCTGGCTTTTCCAGAAGCTTTTAACAGGTGTGGGAGAAGGAACCCAGACCTCTGGCATTTTATTGAATGGAAGAATTGAAATTAGAAGACTGTGCCCTGAATCTGGTCTCAACACCTCCTATTTATGTATCTTATTTCTATAAGCTGTATGACTGAAGAAGTCACTTAGATTTGTAGCACCGTAACCAATTCACCTATAAAGTGGCCTATGATACTTTTTCTTCCCACCTTACAAGATTGAAATGATTGATAAATAATATATAAGAGCAAACACAATTAGATATCTCAGTTTTGTAATATATAGATTTTAATGTAAAATATCCCCCTGATATTTACTATTTCTCATATTAAGAAATGCCAAAAATTCTGAATGGTCAACAAATGGAAGTTACTAATTTTAATAGATTTAGTTAACATGGTATTTTTAGAAACCAATGTTCTGAGTTTTTTTTAAGTTATTATAATCCCAGTTAATCCTTAAAATGCCCTGATTTATACTTTGAAGATTAAAAAAAATATTAAATGTTGATATTTTGATCATCTCTCCCAACACTATTAGTCATTCTATAGTCTCACTGGCAAAGTGCAGGCTCTAGCAATAGAAGTAAACCCTGCTGGGATGCCTGGTGGCTCAGTTGTTAAGCGTCTGCCTTCAGCTCAGGTCATGATCCCAGGGTCCTGCGATCACCCTGCATCGGGCTCCCTGCTCAGCGGGAGCTCCCACCTTCCCTGCTTGTGTTCCCTCTCTCACTGTTTCTCTCTCTGTCAAATAAATAAATAAAATCTTTAAGAAAAAAAGAAAAAAGAAGTAAACCGTGCAAATGGAATGGTCTTTCAAAGGAGTTTCAGTGCCCAACTATTATTGATGTCATAGAACATGAAAATTGAAGCCAAAGAATTTAATTCCAAAGCTGGAGAGCATATTCTAATCATTGGATTTAATTCAGTTGTCACTATAACTATTATATGAAAAAGATATATATCACCAAGGTAATAAATATATAAATGAGAGTGGCTTGGCAGATCAATGGAAGAATAATGTTGACTAAAAATTGAATTCTTGGGGCGCCTGGGTGGCTCAGTGGTTGGGCGTCTGCCTTCGGCTCAGGTCGTGATCCCGGGGTCCTGGGATCGAGCCCCACATCGGGCACCCTGCTCAGCAGGAAGCCTGCTTCTCCCTCCCCCACTCCCCATGCTTGTGTTCCCTCTCTCGCTGTCTCTCTCTCTCTGTCAAGTAAAATCTTTAAAAAATAAAAAATAAAAAATAAATAAAAATTGAATTCTTGTGGTTTTAGAGCTAAAAAACTTTCTAAGGTCTGGGCCGATACATATTTGCTATATTAACTCAACTGTGTAGATATTTTGGCTTATTCACATAATTGAATGTAATTAATATAGAATTACATTTATCGTTCTCTTTAGATAGAAAACAGTGTCTATCTATTTTGAAGGTCAAGATGCAGGCCCTAGACCCTTTTTGATAGTTTTGAATGAGGCAGTGGGAGTTGCTGCATTTGCCTGTCCGTGTGTCCCCCAAAAAGGCTTTATAGAACAGCTGAAGACAAACTGCCATCAGTGAATGAAAGAAATTTCACAGATACAAGGAAATTATGAGGATGTGGGTCAAAGGGTCAACTGATGTTTGACTTATAAATCTTGTTTGGGAAATACCAAAGGAGTGAGTGAATGTGAAAACTCCTACCTTGAGCTTTTCTTTCAAGTATGTCAATGAGTTTTTCAGACAATGAATAAAAAGAAAAGGAAAGATCAGAAAAGGTCACATTTGCTTTGCATTTGGGATGTCGTGCTTTTATCGGAAGAGTGGAATTCTGACAAAAACCAAAAACCAAAAAACAACAACAACAAAAAAGATTTCTGGTTTGACAGCATAGCTCTTGCACTCCAGGTTGCAACGTCTGAGTAAAGGCGATTTGCTGACATGGAGGAATACTGGTCCAGATAGTTGGTTTGAGGGTGAAAATGGCAGGTGTGGTAAAGGTAGCAGCTGAATATTAATCGCCCACAGGATTGTATCCCACTTGTTCTCTTTCAAATATAAGCTTTAAGCCACAAGATGACTTTCAAGTACTGTATCTCTCACTCTATACACTTTTGTCAGATGCCCAAAACTTCTAGTCAGATTTACTTATCTATTTTTTTAATTAAGCTATTAGTGCTAATAAACAGTAATAATGAATCAAATACCTTCTTTTCATTTTTATCCATTTTATACCTTGTAACAAGAGTAAGTAGTAAGATAGGAAAAAAACAGATTTTGTAGTCATAAAATCAGTCTTGGAGTGTTTGCTCCAGCATTGAAAAGCCTTAGATTTTCTTAAAATCATAAAATCCGAGTTTCAGTTTCCTCTTCTATAAAATGGGAATAATGATTTTAAGCACATCTTAGGAGAGTACATATTAAGTAAAATAGAATTGAATTCTCTGGACAATCACCTGGCAAACAAAAATTGTCCAATGTTTGTTTGCCCAATTCTCTTACAGAAGGAATTAGAGACACTTCTGATTTTATCTACCTAATTACTTATTATAAGTTTGCTTACTATCTCATGAGTATAAGAGAAACATCTTATATCTCATTTTTCTCTGTGTTCACTTTCTTTCAACTTGAAAGTGAAGTGTTCAATCAAAATCTAATGTGAGTCTTTTTTAAGTATGACAATTTTGTGCCCTTGTTTTCTCCTTCATTATATACTTATTTTTTAGTGGAAACAAAATAAATTGTTTATTATGTTATTTATTCTAATATATTTAGAATTAATTTGACAAAATTTCCTAACACTCCTTAAAAAGTTAACAGCTGTAGGCAACAGAATTTCATTTCACATTTTCATTTTACAACATCACAGTATAGCATATGTGATCTCCCACAGTGTGGCAAACTTGTCAACAGTTCATCAAAGAGCAGATACATTCCTCATGATAGAGGAGAAACAATCCTCAGAATGAAACAACTATAATTTCACTGTGGTTTTTTTTTTTTTCCAATGAGCTTTAAGTGTTACTTTATTTTCTGATTAACCCAGTGAGGGTAATTCAGAATTTTGTGTCTATTTTTCAAGTCATGTGAGTGAATATTATAAAAGGGCCCAAATTTATACATTTGTTAACATTTAAATATAATATTGAGTCTTTATTTGCACTAAATGAAAATCAGTTATTGATGATGAAGAAGAGGCAGTGATATCAATGGAAAAGCTGTATGCTATAGAGTAAAACAAAACTTTAAGTTCTTAGTATCACTAGCTGAGTCATCTTGAGAAAGTAATTTAACATCTCTAGGGCTCACATTCTCATCCATAAAATGGATAATGATAGTAGTACCCACCTTATAAAGTTGGTTTAAGAATAAAATGAGATGAAGCTTAGAAACAGCACAGTCTCTGGGACACTGTGATAGGTATGTTTTGTTTTCATTATGATAAAATAATAATAACCATATAATTTTTATTCCCACAGAAACATATTTGGAATGGCATGGACATTAATCTAGTTAAGTGTTCAGTTGATATTAAAGGCCTTATTTGTGCCATCTGCCTTTTTGGTAGCAGTGAGATACTGACTTGCTCTTCAGTTATAATACAGGATACTGGCATTCAGGGGGTTTGGTTGGATGACAGAACTGTGAATTATCTGCTAGCTAGCTTCTTTCAAAATTTGATATAAAGTGTCATCTATAAAGCATTCTTCTTATATAAGCAAACAAAAAAAATCTGAATCTGATCAAGCCTCTAGAGTTATTTTATATTGTCGATTTTTTATATGTATATATTATTTTAAAGTATTTAGCAACATATTAAGCTCGTTTATATGTAATGAAATTTCAGGTGATTTGGATTTTCTAAAGTCTATGGAAAGTGTAATAATATCTAAGATATGGTAATAGAGGGGGTGCAAGGAATAGAAAGATGGGCAGATTTAAGAGAAATTAAATAGAGGAGTTGCTAGGACACAGTGGTGAGTTGCAGGCATTATTAGAGACTGGAGCTGACCAGGTTTTCCTAGATCCATAGAAAAGATTACTACAGGTTTGATGGCTCCATAGAAGGAAGAGCAGATATGGGTGCTGAGGGAGGTAGTTTATCATAAAGACAATTGGTGGCATGTTAAAGTTGAAGTGCCTGTAGGATATCTGGAATGAACTTGAAATGGCTTAAATTTGGAGAATGGTTTAGGCTGAAGATACAGTTAGTACAAACCAGTCAAACAACAAATTAATTGATCAATAAAACATTTTCTAAATAAACTACTTTGTTTTTTTTTTTTTTTGGATGCCACATAAAAGTATTGTATCTTCTGCAATTAGCTGAACTGTTGATAGCTAATACAACATTTTTATTACAAATATTCTTTCCTCATGAATAACTATTTTCTTAATCCATTATTTTCTTATATATTGGGAATGTCTATACACCCTTTAGGGAAGAAAAAGTAATGCTTAAATAAGTTAAATTTGGTGAGCATACTTTGAAAAATATTTTCCAGTTGGTTACCAAAAGGAAAAAAAATTAATTGCTTTACTGAAATGAAAATATTTTACTTTTTCTTTTAAAACCAGGCTTTGTTTCTCTTGCCCTTCTCCTGTGGAGAAACAGCAGGGAGTAGATTTTTTTAATACAAGAATTCATTATCACTCTTGTATTACCTCCCTGTGGTTTCTGGAAAAATGCAATCCCGACTACAATTCCTGGCTGTGGTGTTTGTCTATGCATGTTTTGAAAATGATTGTAGCTATTTTATGTCATCAGGCCTCTAAATTATACTCTTCAAAAAGTTGCTCAACTTATTTTCCTCATCTTTTACCTTGGTAAAAGAATTTTAAGTCCATGGTTTTTGTGGCCATCTTACACATTTTAAGTATCCACCTTATTTCCTTTTCAACCGCAAAATTATTTCTACTTTATGGAAAATATGTTTTCTCATTGTACCACTTGTCTGCCTCCCCCCAAATTCATCCAAAATCAAAGCTTTGTTATGGTCTTAAATATTAATAATTCATTACTGAGATGAATTTAGAAATGGAATTTGCTGAGGTAGAGTACAAGAAATCTACATGGAAAAGATAAATCAGCTCTTACGCTGAAGAATTTTGTGGTGAAGAAAAACTAATATAAAGAATTGTAATAAGTTCTTTGTCAGTAAGAAGGACAATTGAAATAGTTGGAAGTTCAGTAAGAGTAAATAAATCCTGGGATTAATGCCTCATGCATGTAAAGTAAATTATTTTTGATTACCATTTAGTTCATTTGAAAATAATTTACTTTAGCTACCAACATAGCTGGTATACCTTAACTGCAATATGGCATAGATAATTAAGGATTATTTTGAATGAGAATAAGAATGAATTACAGAGAGAGAAGAAGATGACAGCGGAGTAGAAGGACCCTGGGCACACCTTGTCCAACAAACACAACTAGACGTCTATCAAATCATCCTAAATACCCCAGAAATCGATCTGATGACTGATAGAACAAACTCCACAAATAAAGGGAGAGAAGCAGCCACATCAAAGAAGGGAGGAAGTGTGGAGAGCTGGCTTAAGGGAGAACAGATCGTGGGTGCTTTGGAAGGGAGGAGGCCATGGTTGTAGAGAAGAGCGAGAGGGGAAGAGAGCGGAAGAGAGAGAGACACACGAGAACACACAAGGAGAATGTCCCCAAACCCATTGACTTGGAAAACAAGAGGACCTGAATTTCATGAGTTCTTGCAACCAACAGGGCTTAAACCCAGGAGTTTTAAAGGTCAGTGGACTTGGCTAGGATAGAGCCCAGATGGCACTGCACTGCTCCTGGAGAGAAGGCAGGCAAACAACCTAGGAACAGACAGTGCTCAAACAGTTATCTGAAGAGTGCCTGGAGCACGTAGTGGGGAGATATTTTGCTCTTCTCAGACTGCTTTCTTGAGAGACAGCATTCATGGAGACAGCTCTCCTGGAACAAAGGAGCTGGCTGGTGCCATTTTCCTCCCCCACCCCTCAGCATAAACACAGAGCCACCTGGGGGAAGCAGCACAACACCAACACTGGCTGCCTAACTTACATACACCAAGCCCCACTCCCCTGTGCTCTGGTGGGACTGCCCTTCTCAGTCACTTGCCTCAGTCTTAGTGCTGCAGTGGGCCCTTCCCCCAGAAAACCAGCACAAACCCTTGCCCACACCACATCTCCCAACCAGAGAGGTCTGTGGGGCCTCAATTCTGGTGGAGGTGGTAGCAGGTCTTATTTCACAAGCAGAGGCAGAGTACAGCTAGTTAAAACTCACTACATTCAGGCTAGGGACCAAGCACTGCCCTCAGCAGGCAAAAAGAGCCTCTGCAGATGACTGGCTTGAAGGATAGAGCAGCCAAACACAACAGCACAGTGCACACAGCACACACTAGAGACACTCCCTGAAGTGCCAGGCCCCAGGAACTACATGACCTCTTCTTCATAAGGCCATTACTTTAAGAGGCAGGAGACAGAACTGGCTTTTCTAATACACAGAAGTCAGAGATTTAGATAAAATGTAAAATGGAGGAATTTATCCCAAATGAAAGTACAAGATAAGGCCATGGTCAGAGAACTAAGAAAAACAGATATAAGTAACATGCCTGATGGAGAGTTTAAAACAACAATCATAATGATACTTCCTGGCCTTGAGAAAAGAATAGAGGACTTCAGGGAGACCCTTAACACAGAGATAAAAGAGTTAAAAAAAGATTCAGCCAGAGGTGAAGAGTGCCAATAAACGAGATTGGAAATAGGCTTGATGCAATGAACAAGCTGGAAGAAGCAGAATAATGAATTAGTGACCTGGAACATGAAATAATGGAAAGTAATGAAGCTGAACAAAAGAAGGAAAGAATTAAGCAACACAAGAATGTAGTTAGGGAACTCAGTGATTTCTACAATTGTAATAACATTCATATTATAGGAGTCCCAGAAGAGGAAGAGAGGAGGGGGCGGGGGGAGAAAATATATTCGAAGAAATAATAGCTGAAAACTTCCCTAATCTCAGGAAGGAAACAGATATCCAGATCAAGGAGGCACAGAGAATTCCCATCAAAATCAACAAAAAGAGGCCAACACCAAGATATATTGTAATTACATTTGCAAAAATACAGTGATAAAGAAGAAATCTTAAAAGCAGAAAGAGAAAAGAAGTCCTTAACTTACAAGGGAAAACCCATAAGGCTACCTGGAGATTTCTCAACAGAAACTTGGCAAGCCAGAAGAGGGTGGCATGATATATTCAAAGTGCTGAATGGGTATAATCTGCAGCCAAGAATACTCAATCCAGTAAGGCTATCATTCAGAATAGAAGGAGAGATAAAGAGTTTCCCAGACAAAAACTAAAGGAGTTTATGATCCCTAAACCAGATCTGGTTCCACTCATAGAGTGGAAAGAGAGACCCAAAGTGACAAAGACAAGAAAGGATCAGGGAAAATCTCCAGAAACAATAACAAGTAATCAAATGGCAATAAATCAATAGTTGCTTTGAATATAAATGAACTAAATGCTCCAATCAAAAGAGATAGGGTGTCAGAATGGATTAAAAAACAAAAAACAAAAACAAAAATAAACAAAAAAAAACAAGACCAATCTATATGCTGCCTACAAGAGACTCATTTTAGATCTAAAGACACCTGTAGTTTGAAAGTGAGGGGAGAAATATTTATCACACAAATGGATATGAAAAGAAAGCCAGAGTAGCAATACTTATATAGGACAAACTAGACTTTAAAACAAAGACTGTTAATTAGAGACAAAGAAGAGCACTATATAATCATAAGGGGGACAATCCAACAAGAAGATAAAATAATTGTAAATATTATGCACCCAACATGGGAGCACACCAATTCATAAAGAGTTAATAATAAACACAAAGGAACTAACTGATAATAATACAATAGGAGGGGATTTAACACTTCACTTACATCAAAGGACAGGTTTTCTAAACAGAAAATCAACAAGGAAACAATGACTCTGAGATCATGCCCAGAGCAGAAATCAAGAGTTGGCTGCTTAACCCTCTGAGCCACCCAGGCATCCCTCTACCAAACATTTAAAGAGGAATTAATACCTATGGTTCTGAAACTATTCCAAAAAATAGAAAAGGATGGAAATTACAAATTCATCCTATGTTGCCAGCCTTACCCTGATTCCAAAACCAATAAAAATAACACTAAAAAAGAGTAGAGGCCAAT
Organism: Mirounga leonina; assembly: GCF_011800145.1. NCBI lineage: Eukaryota > Metazoa > Chordata > Mammalia > Carnivora > Phocidae > Mirounga > Mirounga leonina. The sequence continues at coordinate 70,918,688 of NW_023270426.1, forward strand.
ATTCCTGATGAACACAAATGCAAAAATTCTCAATAAAATACTAGGAAACTGAATCCAGCAGTGCATTAAAAAAAATTGTTCACGATCAAGTGGGATTTATTCCTGGGTTGCCAGGGTGGCTCAATATTCACAAATCAAACAACTTGGTACACCATATTAATAGAAAGAAGAATTGGAACCATATCATCATTTCAATAGATGCAGAAAAAGCATTTGACAAAGTACAACATCCATTCATGATAAAAACCCTCAACACAGTAGGTTTAGAGGGAACATACCTCAACATAATGAAGGGCATATATGAAGAACCCAGAGCAAATATCATCCTCAGTGGGGAAAATCTGAAAGCTTTTCCTTTATGGTCAGGAACAAGACGGGGATGTCTACTCTTACCACTGTTATTTAACATACTACTCGAAGTCCTAGCCATAGCATTTAGACAACAAAAAGAAATAAAAGGCATCCATATTGGTAAGGGAGAAGTAAAACTTTCACTATTTGCAGATGACATGATAATATATAGAGAAAACCCAAAAAACTCCATCAAAAAACTGCTAGAACTGATAAATAAACTCAGTAAAGTCACAGAATGTGAAATCAATATATAGAAATCTCTTGTATTTTGGGGCGCCTGGGTGGCTCAGTTGGTTGAGCGACTGCCTTCGGCTCAGGTCATGATCCTGGAGTCCTGGGATCAAGTCCCACATCGGGCTCCCTGCTCGGCGGGGAGTCTGCTTCTCCCTCTGATCCTCCCCCTCTCATGCTTTATGTCTCCCATTCTCTCTAGATAAATAAATAAAAATATCTTAAAAAAAAAAAAAGAAATCTCTTGTATTTCTATACACCAATAAATGAAACAGCAGAAAGAGAAATTAAGGAATCAATCAGTCCTTTTTACAATTGCACCAAAACCAGTAAGATACCTAGGAATAATCCTAATCAAAGAGGTAAAAGACCTGTATTCTGAAAACTATAAAACACTGATAAAAGAAATTAAGGGTGACACAAACAAATGGAAAGACATTCCATGCTCATGGATTAAAAGAACGAATATTGTTAAAATGTCTATACTACTCAAAGCAATCTACAGATTTAATGCAATCCCTATCAAAATACCACCAGCATTTTTCACAGAGCTAGAACAAACAATCCTCAAATGTGTATACAATCCCAAAAGACCCCAAATAGCCAACGTGACCTTGAAAAATAAAGCAAACCTGGAGATACCACAATTCCAGACTTCAAGTTATATTACAAAGCTGTAATGATCAAAACAATATGGAACTGGCACAAAAATAGACACATAAGTCAGTGGAACAGAATAGAAAACCCAGAAATGACCCCACAACTATATGGTCAATTAATCTTCAACAATGCAGGAAATAATATCCAATGGGAAAAAGAATGTCTCTTCAACAAATGGTGTTGGGAGAACTGGATAGCAACATGCAGAAGAAAGAAAATGGATCACTTTCTTATACCATATACAAAAACAAATTCAAAATGGATTAAAGACCTAAATGTGAGACCTGAAACCATAAAAATCCTAGAAGAGAATACAGACAGTACTTCTTTGACATTAGCTATAGCAAGTTCTTTCTAGATACGTCTCCTGTGGCAAGGGAAACAAAAGCAAAAATAAACTTTTGGGACTTCATAAAAATAAAAAAAAACTTTTGCATGGCAAAGGAAACAATCAACAAAACTAAAAGGCAACCTACAGAATGTAAAAAGGTATTTGCAAATGACATATCTGATAAAGGATAGTATCCAAAATATATAAGGAACTTATAAAACTTAATGCCCCAAAACCAAATAATCCAAATAAAAATGGGCAGAAGACATGAATAGATATTTTTACAAAGAAGACAATCCAGGTGGGCAACAGACACATGAAAAGATGCTTAACATCACTAATTATTAGGGAAATGCAAATCAAAACCACAATAAGATATCACCTCACATCTGTGAGAATGGCTGAAATCAACAATACAGGAAACAACAGATGTTGACGAGGATGTGGAGAAAGGGGAACTCTCCTGCATTGTGGTGGGAATGCAAAGTGGTGCAGCCACTCTAGAATATAGTATGGCAGTTCCTCAAAAAGTTAAAAATAGAACTACCCTACAATTCCACAATTCCCCTACTAGGTATTTACCCAAAGAATACAAAAATACTAATTCAAGGAGACACATCCCCCCAGTGTTTATAGCAGCATTACCTACAAAAGCCAAATTATGGAAACAGCCCAAGTGTCCATTGATGAATGGATAAAGAATGTGGTATGTATATACAATGGAATATTACTTAGTGATTAAAAAGAATGAAATCTTGCCATTTGCAGTGACATGGATAGAGCTAGGGTGTAAAGCAAAATAAGTCCATCAGAGGAAAACAAATACCATATGATTTCACTCATATATGGAATTTAAGAAACAAAAGAAATGAGCAAAGGGAAAAAAGAAGAGAGTGGCAAATCAAGCAATAGACTCTTAACTATAGAGAATAAACTGATGGTTACCAGAGGGGAGTTGTGTGGAGAGATGGGTTGAATAGGTAATGGGGATTATGGATTGCACTTACTGTGATGAGCATTGGGTGTCATATCGAGGTGTTGAATCACTGTATTGTACACTTGAAACTACTATTACATGGTATGTTAACTAATTGGAATTTAAATAAAAAATGAAAAAAAGTGAATCAAAGTGGATTTGCTTGGCAGTTTTTCTCCTTCATTATGTAAAAATTTTTAAAAGAAAAAGACTGAAGGGAAAACTTAGTCTATATTTATAGGTGTAAGGTTTCCATTTAGTTAAATGACTGATGTCTTGATGTTTTCTGACTAATGTAGAATTTTTCCTTCAAATACAATCTTGGTATCTGCAGTATTCCTGATATATTTTACTTTTACATTGGACATTAAGGATATTTAAAAAACAAGTTGGAATGGAATAAAAGAAGTAGTACCTTTGAAGATCCTAAAGACTGTTACCTCTGAGTAAGCTTACAAACAGAAAGGAATGAAGGAAGAAAAAGGAAGGGAGAAATGCCCTAAAGTATTTGAACACCAGATAAAACTGTCATGTTGCTAAAGGTAGAATTTTTATTTGACAGAAGTTTACATTGCCTACTTTATTTAGTACATTTTTTAAGGGTGAAATAAGGTAATTAAAATGTCTGGATTTAATTTTTAACTCCGTGAGAGACCACCAACCTGATGATATGAATGTGCTGGGAACCTTAGAAGGAAATTTGGGCATAGGCAGATGCATACTTTATATTTCAGAAAAGTAAATTCTGATGAGGCAAAAATTATAGGTATGGTCCAATGACATGGAAATGGAAGGCCACAGAAATTCTAAAATTAAATCTCTTTAGTTAGGAATCTCAAATTTTTAGATCTTTGGAATTAAGATTAAAGATACTAATAGTTAGGGTGCCTGGGTGGCTCAGTTGGTTAAGCGACTGCCTTCAGCTCAGGTCATGATCCCGGGGTCCTGGGATCGAGTCCCGCATCGGGCTCCCTGCTCAGTGGGGAGCCTGCTTCTCCCTCTCCCACTCCCCCTGCTTGTGTTCCCTCTCTCGCTGTGTCTCTCTCTGTCAAATAAATAAATAAAATCTTTAAAAAAAAAAGATACTAATAGTTATATAGGATATTTAAGAACTTAACAAAAAATGAATACATAATCTTAAATTTCTTTCATGTTTTTGACTATTGAAGTTTAGGCAGGAACAGGCAATTCCATTAAGAAAATACATCTTTCTATAGCATTTCTTACATTCATATGTTTTGATAAAATATGGAGTTAAATACAATGACTTATCATGACATTCATTATTATTGAAAATAAATTTTAGACCCTATGGAAGCTAATAAACTTATCCCATTTGCAAACTTTATATTCTTTGTAGCAAGTATTTTATTTCTGACAGTATAAGAACAGTTTCCCGAGGCATCATTCTCTGGGCTTCTCAGAGCAAAAGGACCATATTCAGTTATCCTTCTCATTTCAATTGAATTCAAATTTCCAGAATAAATGACACAATATGCATAATAGGCAAAACTATCAAGATTGACACATTAAATGAGCCTACAATACACAGATGCAACTCAAGTACTAATCATTAAAATACAGTGTTATGAATTACAGACCCAGAGAATAATAATTTTTTTAACCATACCACTACAAACAGAAATTCCAAACTGTCTGTGATACCTAGTCTCCAAAAGTGGTCCCCAGTGAACTATATCTCCCGGTATGCCCTTCTGTAGTTCCCTTCCTCTCTGAATCTGAGGTGTTCTATGATTTGCATTAGCTAATGGTATATGGAAGTAATGGTGGTCTGCCAGCTGGGGGCCATGTCTCTAAGAGGATGGGCAACATCCATTTCTTTGCTCTTGGAAGACTCACTTTCATAAACCACCATAATAGAAGTCTCATTACACTTCTAGAGAGATGATATGGAGTAACTGCCATAGAAATATTGGTATAAATAAGGAATGTGCCAGAGGTGGTTGGTTGTTTCTAACTGTACTGGAAAATTGGAGCAAAAGAAGTACAAGTTCTGGACTTGGAATTCTCAACTCAAGGAAGATACCCAAAAACATTCACAACTTCTTCAAATAATACCTTTATTTCCTGTAGTTTCATGGTCCAAATTTCTGAAAAACAAACTATGACCAATAATCCAGATAGTACTTTTTAACATCAGGAGAAGCTCAATATCATGCACAATGGTCACTGAAAAAATGCTGAGTGAATAAATTTAGCAAGAAAGGCATGGTTCAAGACAAATAAGGTAAAAAGAGAAGCAATGTTTATAGATAAATACACTCAATTTTAAGAAAAATGGAGAAGGAGAAAACATATGGCCCCTTTCTTATAAGACTTTAGAAATTATAATTTTGACTCTTTGATTTGAAGAGACTTACGGGAAAATATATATTTTATGTATAATAATGGCTTTGGTGTTACTTTTTGGTTTCTTATTATTTTAATTAAATATTAACTTTAAATATATTTTGGGAGGATGTTTAAATTCAAATGATCAGGTTTTTAGATTCTGCCTCCAGTCATGGTAATTCAGTTATGTTTTTGAAAAAGAGGAAAGACTCATTTCAGTATCCCTTTCTCATTTCTTATTTGAAAATGATTCTTCAACTTATATTTTTTGATGATTATTTTTAAATAACAAGCAGCTGGCATTTGTGACCTGACATGAAAAGCATGACAGTTGAGTTTTTAGCCACACATACAGAAACCCAGCTCACCATAATCTCGGTGGAAGGATTAGATTTCTGTTTTTATTAACTTTTCCTCAAGAGACCGACACTTGGCTGTTTACTTCCACTTCCACTTTGGGGGGTATCATTGTTGTTGCTTCTGGGTGACATAAACGACCTGTTCAGTTTAAATTCACTAAACTTTTAGAATGCAGTTTAGTATCTGCTGGAGCCTTAAGGTAAACATACATGCGAGACAATATTTCATACTGGAGTATTCCCTATCCACCTATGTTATGAAGAGTGATCTTCATAGACGTAGTTGCACTCTATTCTCTAAATTGTTTTTAAATTTCCTTGTAGCTGACTTAAGTCAATAGAGCAGTGTAGTGCACCTTTTGAAAAATCTCCTGTCTCACTTCTCAATACTCCCCATTTTTTTTTTCATTTTAAGCAAGAGAACTCACCGTCATATACTGTATAGTTATCTGTGATCTATTGGTCCAACTCTGCTGGATTAACGCCAGATTTCAACACTTAGCTCCCCACTGGCAAACTACTTTCCCACCAGTGGTTAAAAAACGATCACTTTTATGCTTAAGCACACACATTGACATCTCCCGTCTTGAATTCTTCTGAAAAAGAAGAAAAATAGCTAGAGAAGTCTACCATAGCAGCCCCCTCTGGCAGGGATTCGAAAGTAAAAGAGCATTTTCAATTTCAGTCAAAACCAACTGGTTCAGAAAAGTTCAGGTACTTCAGAAGTTAACACAGAGCTCCCTTTGGTCCCATCAGGATTGATATTCCTATCTGCCCAGTTTGCTTTTACTCACTTCAGCTGTTTTGTTATTACTTATAGAAAATGTTGCCTCAGCTGGAAAGCAGAATCATATCAGAAAGCATTTTTAGAGGAGTTTAATGATGATATTTCAGTGGGACAAAAGGAAAAGAGTGCCCCCTCAGGATTTCTTTAAAATTCATAAAGCTAAGGTTTTGAAAAGAACATGATTGGAATGCAGCAAGAATCCTATCCTTAACAATTCCTCTTCATTGAATTGCTTCCTGGTTGTTCTTTAAATGGCAACCCTTCATAGTATGGGGCATCTTTACTTACTGGAAAAAAATGGCAGCCTTCTCATGACACAAAACTATTAGTTTCACACAAAGAATTGAAATAAATTATTTTCTCCCTTTCCTGTTTTAGGATGAAATTTTCAGCTTTGGTCAAGAGTGTTTGACTTACTTCTCAAGGGTAAATGGGATAAGAAATCTTGAAATTAAAAAAAAAGTGCCAATTGAATTTGAAAAAAGAAGTCGATAGTTTTTTTTCTTGAATTTGAAAGTTTTGTGCTTTCCTTGATTTCTTAAGCAAATGGAGTTGTTAGATTACTGTAGGTTTTTCATGAGTTACCAACATACAACAGATTAAAAAAACACAGTATTTTAATGAGGCTTTAAGAGAAAATCCAGAAGTTTTCTTACATATTTATGAAAGATATCTAAATAGAAAATTGGTGCTTACAAAAAAATCACAGTAAAACCAGAAAGGGTACAACAGAACAGCAAGGAGACAAGAGTAAAAGAATGGTGTTGAGACAGGTGTTGCCTTATATGAGACTATCGATACAAAAGTACTTACAGAAGTTACCCTTGTGGACTTGTGAAGATAGAGGTACTTCAAGAAACAAGTGTTGAAGTAGTCAGTGGAAGAAATAAAGAGCTAGGTTTCATATTAGAAGCCATACCTTAACTTTTTCTAAATCTTTACAATAAAGAAATGGACATTTTTATAAAGGCAATGTATAAGCAAACAACCCTGAAAGTCCTAAGTCCAAGTTAAAGGAGAGGAACACATTTAAAGGAAATATTGGGAAAAAAAAAAAAAAGAAACTGAAAGAGTCTAGGAGGAATGAGAAAAGGAGATACACAAGAATACTGTCTTTGCAGACAAAGGAGACAGCATTCAGGAGGAGGAAGTCATAAACAGTTACAGCTGTAGAGTAGAGGTCAAGGAGGGTGATAACTGTTGGGTGGCCAGAGAAAGATGGAAACACATCAGTGAACTTTGTGACAAGGTTTTGTTTTTTTGTTGATCTTACAGGAATTTCAATGGAGTGATTGATGGAAGTTTGAAGAGAAAAAGGAAAAATCAGGAGCAATATTTAATTAATGTTATTTAAGAATTTTAACTGGGGGGCGCCTGGGTGGCTCAGATGGTTAAGCGTCTGCCTTCGGCTCAGGTCATGATCCCAGGGTCCTGGGATCGAGTCCCGCATCGGGCTCCCTGCTCCTTGGCAGCCTGTTTCTCCCTCTGCTTCTCTCTCTCTCTCTGTCTCTCATGAATAAATAAATAAAATCTTTAAAAAAAAAAAGAATTTTAAGTGGGAAAGGGGGGTTGATTAATAGGATTGCAATCAGAAGTAATGATAGCAGAGGATTGTGTTTGTGTGTGTGTGTTTTGATATAAGGTATTTTATAATATTAAAAAATACTTCTTATCTGAATTATAAAAAATGAGGAAGAAATAGAAGCTGAGACAGTACCACGTAAGATGCTAGTGAGAAGATATTTAGAAATAATATTCCTCAAAATTAATAGAAAATCTAATAAAGCACCATAGTAGAGAAGTGAGTTTTAACGAGAAGAAGGAGTCTGTCTTTCACTCTGAGATCACAGGGATAGAAAAAGAAAAAAAAAGTAGAAAAATGGTGAGGATATATATGTGAACACACATGAAATGTTTTTTGGGTTTGTTATTTTTTTTCCTTTGGTTTTTTACTTTTCAGTGTTTTATTGGTAAAAATCAAGTGTATAGAAAAAGTAAAAAATTTGTATAGCAAACGCCCATATACTGACATACAGTTTCAATTGTTAACATATTCCATTAATTGTCTCTGTCTTTGTCTCTCTTTCTCTCTCATTCTTTTCCTCTTTCTATAGCTGAAAAATTTCAAACTTGAAGGTATAAAGACATTTCATAATTCAGCATTCATCTTCTGAAGGTTGTTCATCAAAAATTAATAAATTTAAGGTCATTTCCTAATATTTAAGATCCAGTTTGGAGTGATTTTGATCAGGTGAACAGAGATTGCAAGTGAAAGTGGAAACAAGAGGTTGGAATTTGACCAGGATCAGGAAGTTGGAATGTTACTTACAGACTAAGAGCTAGAAGACGTGAGGACTAATAAGCGAAGATTGGAACAAAATTGTAGTTTTACAGTCTAAACATTCAGAAAACTATGCCTGCTTTATAACAGAAGAAAATAGACAAATCTCTTTTATGTGAGTTTTGAGTGCAGAAAATTCCTCACCACTTTCCCTATCCCATTCTTCTAACTCTGCCATTGTTCTTGAACTTTTCATGTTATATATTATTTTAGGTTAAATGAGTTGACAGTCTCTGTTAAAGAGTGAAAATAGTACCATATAGTTACTGTATCATTAGTATTGTCATTCAGTGAACACTACTTATATCTTAACAATGCCTAGCATAAATAAATGGCTCTTTAATGCTGAATCTCTGGAGCCTATGGTATTCTACTTATAACTAATTTTGTAAATGAGATCTCCAGTGGTGTCTTTAAGACACACTGTGTTTTAACTGCTTTCATTGTGTGGAGGATTGGACCTTCCTTCAGTTGACTCTTCATTTATAAGTAACTAAAATGACCAATGAAATATTTTCACTAGTTTGTAATATAAACATATACATCTCTTTTATTTTTTAATAGTTATTTATTATTAAGTGTTATTGTTTTTATTAAGAAGAATACCAGTATCTGTTTCTGGAGATTTCCTTGCCATGAAAGGACCAATAATCTACGGCATACCCAGGGTTTACTCATTCCTAAATGCATTGCCTCTTATACCAAACAAAGGAGAAAAAGTGAGAGAGACAGAGAGACAGCAAGGCAATCAAAGAACTCAACTGCCTGATGATTCCACAGTTTTTACACTTCATATGCAAAAACCAAGGTCATTGGGAGAAAGTCTTAGAATAACTAGAGGAAATTGCTTTTATAGCACACAAGAGAAGTGTGCAGATATAAAAAGGAAAAAATAATATTTCAAAAATATTTCACTCATATTGTCATTGTGAAGTTGAAATGAGTTGATACATGTAAGCCATTTAGAACAATACAGACGGGGTAAGAATGCAATATAAATATTATGTGATATAGTTGTTTTCACTACTTAATGCACTTGCACATACCATTGATTTAGAAAATATTTCCCTTTTCTCTTTTATTTTTTATTTATTTATTTTTTGATTTAGCAAAAAAGGAAGTCACGCAGCAAAAAAAAAAAATTTTAATATTTCTCCAGGTTATTTGGCCCTCTTAGATTTTTTTCCTGTCCATCATGAGGATAGGAAGGAGCAGAGAGGAGACACAAAACAGCCTCAAAAGCACAAGTCCTGATGTGAGCATTTTTTTTCTCTAATGGGTACTAAATGGAAGGAAAAAAAAAATCCAAAATACTTGTATATTGCTTTTTACCATTTTTATAAGAAAATTCAATAGTTCTATAGCATTTAAGCAATTTTTATTATTTACCTGTCACTGAAGCCTTAAGAGGAGTCAAATTACAGGTAACATCCACTATAGAGTCTGATTGTAATGTTGCACCTTGGGTGAATTATATTGTTTTTGAAGACATGTTTGAAGAAAATCCACTAAATATCATACTTTTACAGTGACTGTCGAATGTTTCAGAATATATATATATATGTAATATACATATGGACTCATCAGAAAAATAAAAATTAGTTCATACCAAATTTATTTTATTTTATTCTGTATTCTTGAATGTTGGTCATTCATATTTATTTATGTCAAATAACAAGAAGATTTAATTAACCAACATTAATAGGCTTCTGCTATTTTAAATTCTAAATATAAATTTATTTTACATAAAACATGTCAGAAGCAAAGGGACTTCCAAAAATTTGATGTGGTATTATGATTTTTCCCCTGTTATTTTGAAAGTGAAACACAAATTTCATATATTAGACTATAAAGATGAAAAATAATACTAGGTGGCAAAGATTGAATTCGGAAGAACTGCCTTCCCTGTGGAAGTTGCAAATTTGCCTCCGATACGAGAGGAGTGATTGTTAAAACAAAATACTTCCCTTGCTTTCTAAAATACATCAGTTCTATTAGAAGTCTCTTATAAAATATCTTTACATGTTAATCAGTTTTTGGGCTTTCAAAGTTGAAACCTGAAATTCAGCCTGTGTGATTAGGAATTCCTGAACACAGGCTTTCCCTGAGCACAAACCCTTAAGCTTGGATGTAACTTGGATCCTGGTAACAATGGACAGATTTTTAGTATCAGATACTTCAGCATTTTATAAATTTAGTTAAATATAGAAATGTTCCATCTGTCATTTTCTAAATTTGGTCTTGTTTTACTTATTTTTTTAACAAAACATATGCATGCTCCAATAAAACAAAATCTGATTATTATTCATTAAATACCTGCAATCTGTCACAACCTTAAGGATGTTGTATTTTATTTTCTAGTCTATTATGATACAATGAATCTGATTATCAGTATGAATCAGATTATCATCCAGAAAGTAAAGTTAAACAAACAAAACACCAGTTGTCTCAGTCCTGAAGTTTATGTGAAATTTGTCAGTTGGCTGATTGATTTACAGCATTCTAAATATCATTAAAAATATATATATAAATGTTGAAGGTACACTTTTTTAAAAAAGATTTTATTTATTTATTTGAGAGAGAGAGAGAGAGGGTGTGCATGCATGCATGGAGGGGAGCAGAGGGGGAGGGAGAGAGAAAGGGAGAGAATCTCAGATTCTGTGCTGAGCACCAAGCCCAACACAGGGCTCTAACCCAAGACCCTGAGATTTTGACATGAGCTAAAACTAAGAGTCGGGTGCTTAACTGAGTGAGCCATCCAGGTACCCCATTGAAACTACACTTTTGATACTTCTTCATACTTAGAATTATGATGTATTCCTTAAATGCTCTCATTCTGTGATTAGTAAATATTTTTGTCTTATTATTCAACCAAAGTCTCCCTCACTCTTATTTTATTTATAAGGCAATTAAAATACAGCTAGAAACAGAAAACTGCAGTGTAGACCAACCCTAGCCACTCAAGAGATGAGAAAAATAAGATTTACATAAATGGGGAGATCTTACATTTGCACAGGGATGGGAAGTAAGCTCCATCCAGTTCTATAGAAGGTAATGCTATAGCTGTGCATAACATTTGCATTCCAAAATTTCTTCATGCCTAAACCAATGCTGAGACATATCTTCATGAAAGCTATTTCATTTTGTAAATGCTAAAGAACGAGTAAAGGAACAATTATTCTGGTTATCAAATGAGTTTGTTAGGGGCCGAAAGAGTCTTTAGATCAAAATATAACAAAGAAAATGGCTGTTATTGTCTCTGGTAGTTTGATTTTAATGTGCGCAGATTTTCACTTAGTAATTTTATATTTCAGTAGCTTTCAGAATAGGACTTGGCATTTGTGTTTCACTTTTTAATTTCTTTGGAATATATTTAATTCCGAAATCTAATAAATAGCTATCTGTGCACACATTTAATCAGTCTATAAAATATTTAATACATATGCATTGCTCTTATCAGAACAGATACTATACAGAGTCTGCTCTTTGCATCATTAGCTTCTGAATCAACGTCTTAAGTGGGTCCAATTTTCAGAGTTAGGCTCCTTGCTTGAACTTCAGCCTTAAAGGAGCCCCAGAAATTTGGTTTCTCATAAATATTTTGGAAATTTATTATTTATTACAAGGGCTAAGTTGCTATAGCAAAGATATCCCAAAGTACAGGTGCTTATAGAAAAGACAATAATTTTCATACGGCAATCCCAAGATGAGTGTCCAGATTGCAGGGTGGCTGTGCTTTGCATTTTCATTCTGCCTGGACCTTCCTATTTCCTTGCTTGGCAGTCTACACGGTTGCTATCCTTATTTGTATAATCAGAGCTTGATTGCAAACACATCATTATTTTAATGCACAGAAAGAGGAAAGGAGAACACTAGTAAAGAAGGGGGCTTTTACATTGGAGATGACTCAAAGGTTAGCAGTCAGTCTCCTTAGAATCTATTTTCAGAGGAGGCTTTTTAGAAAGAGACTCTTTCAGAGGAGGCTGGGAAATATCTCTTGCTGGGCAGCAGTGTACTCCATTACAATTCCGTTACTGTGGAAGAAGAGGAGATGTCCTCCTTACCCTAACATGGGAGCGTCTGTCTCCAGGAATTCTCTAAAGTTGGTAAAGATGTGCTTGCATCACTGCATGCACCTTTGAATCAGCATTGTCAATTCTTCAAGTAATCTGTATAAATTCAAATTCTACAGTAGAAATCACTTACCTATAAAACTTAACATGTATATTTTATAAAACATTTTAATGACATTTTTACAGGACAACTAATTTACAGCTTTCATTAATTCCTGCATAACAAGAGTTGAAAAATATGAATATAAATGTATTAATAAAAATACGGGGCCTTTATTGGATCCTCAAGGTCTTAGTTTATCTTTCAATATGACCAATGAATGTACTCCCATTTACTCATTTGTTCTTCTAACAAATAGTTATTGAAAGCCTATCTTCGTATATGTGCCCATGGAAAATTAAAAGTAACATGTTACCTACTTAACAAGGACATTAAAATTTAATAGGAAATATAACACATATTAAAGAGATCTTCTGAAGACAAAAATAAAACAAAAATGCCCTTTTTGTTTGGTTTGTGAGAATTTGATTTCCAGAGGTAAATAGAAAATTTAAGTTCAGGGAAACAGTAATCCATTCTAGTTAGGTTCCAACTATGGAAACATCCAAGAATTATTTGTTAAACTTGGGAGAATCACTTTTCTATAAGAACTGATTGATCAGAGAATGTTATTTCTGTATTTTTCACAATTACTTGAAATTTTCAAAAACTGTTTCTCAGCAGTTTTGCAGCCTCAATGACATATGAGTTCAGAAATCCCCAGACGGTTGTGTCTTCTCAAATAGAGATAAGGAGACTGTCAGGATGTCCATCTTCTCTTCGAAACTGCTTTAAGAATGATAGACCACAAATCATTCTGGACAGGAAGAAATGAAAGTCTATGTCAACTATGTTCTTTCCCCTCTGGGTTTGAAGATGAAGAAATCCTCTTAAACTATACATTAATGTGTAGTAATTGATATATTGAGATCAGCTTGGATGCTGTCAGTCTCACTGTGTGTGTATCTAAAGTTAGCAGCTTACAAATAGCCATTTGCCTTCTGCTCAAGGAGCAGAAACAGAAATTTGCATGATATCCTACCAGTATGTAAATATGGGTAAAGACCAGTGTTAAACCATTTCTAGGGACTGCTTTGTTTATACTTAGTAGATGTATTATGTCCCTGTGACAATAATAATTATCTTTACTTTTCTTAAGTTCAGCCTTTTCTTAAGGAACTGTTTTGGTAATTTATATAGGAAAAACTTGTGAGACACTGAGGCCCACTACATTGATTAAAAACAACATGTTCATGGCATGCCTTCACATTAAAATCTATAGATATTTTAAGGATTTTCTTGAATCAATTGGAGCCAAGTCCATAATGATGTTTACTGTAAATGTAGCAAATGATCTCTCTTTCTCTCTCTCTCTCTTTAGATTCTACTTATAAGTGAAATTGTATGGTGTTTGTCTTTCTTTGACTTATTTCACTTAGCATAATACCCTCCAGGTCGATCCATGTTGTTGCAAATGACAAGATTTCATTCTTTTTTATGGCTGAGTAATTTGCTAGTGTGTGTGTGTGTGTGTGTGTATGTGTGTGTAAAGATGTGTATACCACATCTTTAGTCACCTGTCAATGGATACTTGGGTTGCTTCCATATCTTGGCTATTGTAAATAATGCTGCAGTAAACATAGGGGTGCATCTATATTTTTAATTAGTGTTTTTATTTTTTGGGTAAATGCCCAGTAGTGGAATTAATGTATCATATCATATTTCTATTTTTAATTTTTTGAATAGCCTTCATACTGTTTTCCACAGTGGCTATCCAATTTATATTACCCTGCATTCAGGTTATACTAGCCTTTCTGACTGGCATGAGGTGATATCCTCTTGTGGTTTTGATTTGCATTTTCCTGATGATTAGTGATGTCGAGCATCTTTTCATGTGTCTATTGGCCATGTGTATGTCTTATTTGGAAAGAATATCTGTTCAGGTCTTCTGCCCATTTTTAATTATTTTTTTAAGATTTTTTAATTTATTTATTTGACAGAAAGAGCATACAAGTAGGGGCAGTGGCAGGCAGAGGGAGAGGGAGAAGCAGGCTCCCCTCTGAGCAAGTAGCCTGATGTGGGGCGTGGGGCTCGATCCCAGAATCCTGAGATCGTGACCTGAGCTGAAGGCAGACTCTTAAGCGACTGAGCCACCCAGGTGCCCCTTCTGCCTGTTTTTTAATCGCTTTGTGTGTGTGTGTGTGTGTGTTGAGTTGTAAAAGTTCTTTATGTATTTTGGATATTAATCCCTCATTAGATATATCATTTGCAAATATTGCAAATATCTTCTTCCATTCACTAGGTTACCCCATCCCCCCACTGTTTTAATGACATTTTTGTCATTGAAATGCCCCTCCAGCAACCCTCAGTTTGTTTCCTATAGTTAAGAGTCTTATGGTTTGTCTCCCTCTCTGATTTCATCTTACTTTATTTTTCTCTCCCTTCTCCTGTGCTCCTCTGTTTTGTTTCTTAAATTTCACATTGAATGTAATCATACGGTATTTTTCTTTCTCTGACTCACTTATTTCACTTAGCGTAATACAATCTAGTTCTATCCATGTCCTTGCAAATTGCAAGATTCCATTCTTTTTTATGACTGAGTAATATTCCATTGTGTGTGTGTGCGTGTGTGTGTGTGTGTGTGTATCATGTCTTCTTTATCCATTCATCAGTCGATGGACATTTGTGCTGTTTCCATAGTTTGGGCTATTGTAGATAATGCTGCTGTAAACAGTACAGTTACACCTTTGAGTTAGTATTTTGTATTCTTTG
Organism: Mirounga leonina; assembly: GCF_011800145.1. Lineage (NCBI taxonomy): Eukaryota > Metazoa > Chordata > Mammalia > Carnivora > Phocidae > Mirounga > Mirounga leonina. Next base: position 70,933,964 of record NW_023270426.1, read on the forward strand.
TGTAAATACCTAGTAATGCAATTGCTGGATTGTATGGTAGTCCTATTTTTAACTTTATTTTTTAACAACATAGCTGTTCTTTTTTTTTTTTTTTAAGATTCTATTTATTTATCTGACACAGAGAGAGAGAGCACAAGCAAGGGGAGTGGCAGGCAGAGGGAGAGGGAGAAACAGTCTTCCCAAGGAGCAAGGAGCCTGATTCGGGGCTCAATCCCAGGACCAGGGATCATGACCTGAGCCGAAGGCAGTTGCTTAACCAATTGAGCCACCCCAGGCGCCCTAACAATATAGCTATTCTTAGTGACTCACCATTTCTAACTCTTGCCAGCCCTGGCAACCACTTATCTACTTTTGTCTCTATGAATTTTTGCATTCTGGACATTTCATTAATTGAATCATATGGACTTTGAATCGCATTTAATCATATTGAAAATGTGGCCTTCTATGTTTGATTTTATTATATTTTCAGGGTATTACTCATGCTAGAACATGTGTCATTCATTCCTTTTGGGTGAATAATACTCCATTTTATGGATTTACCACATTTATATTAGTCAGGATTCTCCAGAGAACCAGAACCACAGAACCAATAGGTATTCTTATTAGGGCATGTGTATGTGTATATATGATTTATTATATGTTACTTCATGTGATCATGGGAACTGAAAAGTCCTACAGTCGGCCACCTGCAAGCTGGAGACCCAGAAATCAGTGGTATAGTTTATAGGCTTGAGAGCTGGAAAGCTGATGGTATACATGTCAGTCCCAGTCTGAAGGCCTGAGAATCAGGAGTGCTGAGGAAAAGATAAGATTGTTGTACCAGCTCCATCAATAGTTAGAGCAAGAACTAGTCAGGCAGAGTGAGAATTCAACCTTCCTCTTTTTGTTCTATTCAGGCCCTTGATGGATTAGGCTATGCCCACCCACTTTGAAGAGGGCTGTCTGCTGTATTCATCTCACCAATTAAAATACTGATATCTTAGCACACCCAGAAATATTATTTAACCAGTTATTTGAGCATCCCCTGGCCTACTCAAGTTGACATGTAAAATTAATCATCATATACATTTTGTTTTATTCATTCATTAGTTAATGGACATTTGGGGTTACTTGGGGCATTTGGTTTTTATAGTGACTTTTCTGAACTAATTCTGTAAAGTCTACATCCTTCATCCTCTGTGACCACTGGAATCTCTGCTCATTTAGCTTAATTGTCAGCTAATGTTTGGATAGAGATTTTGTCGTTGTCTTTTTTGAGAGTGATTCTGTGTGTATCTTGAGGTATATCTTCAATACCCACTTAGACAGTTGAAATATTCCCCCTTAGCCTTCACTTACTGCTTGAACAAAGTCTCAAGTCAGCCAGAGGTGAGATCTTAGGGCCTTCTCAAGTCTTTCCTGAGTATGTGCAGAGTCCTTGGCAAGTGCACAACCCTGTGACTGCACATAGCCTTTAGATTCCTAGTGATATGTTGGAATTTTTCAAAGACCTTATGGGCATCTAATTCTATAGGTTTTCTTTATAAAGGTTTTGGTTTGCCTTTGGCTTGCCCTAATTATTGTCCACTACTCCAGGGGGTTGCAAAGTTAAATAATTACCTGTAACTTTTTCAACATATACTCTATTGGAAGGCTTTTCACATTGGGTTAGTTCAGAGTGAGATCAAATAAAGGCAGTTTTGCAAGTGAGATCATCTAAGAATTACCACACAAGTCAAATACTTAACATTTGTCTGGAAATGGAGCTTTGGAAGTGCTCTAACACTGTTCTGCCCCCTCTGTTGGCTTGGCTGCCTTACTGCTAGTTTTCACTGTGACTGCAGCCTGGTGGTTTTCAAGGCTACCATCAAGATGGGGAGTTAGGATTGTGATCCGGACAACTTAAAATGCCACAAAGCTCACTGGTTTTACTGAGATTCAGCTGTTTTTCTTGAGTAAACACTCCCAAGAATTGCTGCAAGTCTTTGCCTAATTTCCAGAGTCCTGAAGATGTTGATTCTGACAATATTTTATAGATTTATAATTGTGTATATATAGAAGAGAAGTTTTGGAGATTCTTACTAAGACTGCCATTTTTGCTAATGTCGTCTGGTTCTCTTGAGAACGTATTGACATGGAAAGTAACTTTATCTCTCGCTTTTTGGATGCAGTAACAGATATTCATTATGTTTTCAGTCCAACTGTTTTTTCCGCCAAGGGGGCCATGGACAAACAGGACCCAGATCACTGTTCACTATCATTATTCCTGACAATGTAACTGGCTTAACAATCCTTACAACAGGACTCCATCAGCATTAAGAAATAAAAAGAATCAAAGTAAATGTTTTGAAAGATGAAAGTAGTCTCATAATAACCTCTTATTATAAAAACACACATAACCTAGAAAATCAGTATTAATTAGGAAAGCATGGGCCCTAAGACATTGTTAGGAACCAGATTGTACACTACTGTACATACTCTGAAATATGATAGTAGCATACTAATCATGTTCTTTGAAAGTGTGAAAGGCACCTTTGTTGCCTTTGTTGTCTTGCAATTTGTTCAAATTTAAAAATTTCCTTTTGAAGACATGGGTTGAATTCGAAGGGGAAATGATTGCTTTATTTTTATCAATTAAAGTTTCTCACTTGAAAAACAGAAGATTGCTGTCTCATGTAGACACTTGCAAGAAAATCATAATCTTTGGTTTAGAAAAGATATTTAAAGAAAACTTAAGAGTACCTGCCTAGAAAACAGAGGTAGAACGAATGCAATTTAAAAGAGAAAGTGGATTTTATTAATGTTTATTGTAGCAAATCTAATAAGTATGTTTGTTGTTCTACAGAGATATCTTAAGTTTAAACAGTTCAATTAGAAATTTCTGTCAGGTGATTCATAGTGAAATGTCTAGAAAGGAGTCATTGTATGAAAGTTTCAATAGTTGTGTATTCAAAAGTGGTATGCTAAATTTTGAGAATGAAGGTAGGAAAAAAGTGATCTAAAATTTTAAAAAAAATATTTACATTTTTCTTTTGATAAGAACTTTTAAGTTTTACTCTCTTGGCAACTTTCAAATATGCACTACAATATTATTGATTATAGTTATCATGCTATACATTACATCCCTGTGACTTATTTATTTTGTATCTTTGACCACCTTCATGCATTTTGTACCCTAACCCCCCTTCCCCTCTGGCAACCACCATTCTGCTTTGTGTATCTCTGAGTTTTGTTTTGCTTTATTCATTATTTTGTTTTGTTTTAGATTCCACATATAAGAGATGATGCAATATTTTTCTCTGTCTGATTTATTTCATTTAGCATAATACCCTCAAGGTCTGTCCATGTTGCACATGGCAAGATTTCATTCTTTTCTAGGGCTCAGAAGTATTTCAGTGTGTGTGTGTGTGTATGTATCATATCTTTATCAGTTCATCCTTTGATGGACACTTGCATTGTTTCCATATATTGACCATTGTAAATATTGCTTCAGTTAACATAGGGGTGCATATATCTTTTCAGATTTGTGTTTCCATTTCCTTCTGATAAATACCCGGAAGTGGAATTGTTGGATCATATGATAGTTCTATTTTTAATTTTCTGAGGAATCTCCACACTGTTTTCCATAGTATTGAACCAATTTGTATTCCCATTTAATAACACATTAAGGTTCCTTTTCCTAACAGTCTTGCCAACACTTATTTTTTCTTATCTTTTTGATACTCTACAGCATATGTGTGAAGTAATATCTCATTATAGTTTTGATTTGCATTTACCTGATGAAGTGTGATTTGAACATCTTTTTATGTGCCTATTAGCCATCTATATGTCTTCTTTGGAAAAATGTCTATTCAGATCCTCTACCCGTTTTTTAGCTCAGATCATTTGCTTTTTTTGGCATTGAGTTGTGAGTTTTTATATATTTGGGATATTAGCTCCTTATCAGATTTTTATTTGCATATATTTTCTCCTGTTCATTAGGTTTTCTTTTCATTTTGTTGATGGCTTTCTTTCAGTGCAGGAGCTTTTTAGTTTGATAGTCTCACTTGTTTATTTTTGCTTTTGTTGCCTTTGCTTTTGGACATTTTAATCATAATGTGTCTTGGTGTGGATCTTTTGGGGCTCATCTTTTTTGGAATTTTCTGGGCTTTTTTAATCTGGATATCTGTTTTCTTCCCCAGATTAGTCAAGTTTTCAGCTGCTGTTTCTTCAAATAATTTTTCTACCCCTTCCTCCCTTCTCCTTTGGGACTCCTATAAATGCAAATATTTTTCTGCTTGATGTCATCTATTGGTCCCTTAAACTCTCTTAACTTTTTAATTTTCTTTTTTTATTTTTGCTGCTCTCCTTGAGTGAACTCCACTGCCCTGTCTTCTAGATTGCTGATCCTTTCTTCTACCTTATTTAGTCTGCTATTGAATCCATTGAGGGGTGTGTGAAGACCTGTCAGTGTTCCAAAGGGAGGGATCTCATTCAGCACCTAATTTCAGGCTGATTGGAAGCCAGATCATTATGCAGTAGCTTTTATTTTTTTTTTAATTTTTTTTAAAGATTTTATTTATTTATTTGACAGAGAGAGACACAGCGAGAGAGGGAGCACAAGCAGGGGGAGTGGGAGAGGGAGAAGCAGGCTCCCCGCAGAGCAGGGAGCCCGATGCGGGACTCGATCCCAGGACCCTGGGATCATGACCTGAGCCGAAGGCAGTCGCTTAACCAACTGAGCCACCCAGGCGTCCTATGCAGTAGCTTTTAAAGTATGCAAATATGTACAATCCTATGAGACCACAATTGTAAACCCTGCTGGCCTCTGAACCATGTGATCTGGGGATGGCTCTTGGGTGACAGTTGCAAAATTTATGGCTCCAGATCAATGTATAAGTTCCTTTTTAATAGGTACCAGTGTGCTATAGTGGGCTCGGGGAGAGTGCAAAGATAGAGTCCCTCAGCCTATGTTCCCAGAGAGTACATCTGTAGCCTCTAGATGTATGGCAAATCTGAAGTCTGCCCCTCAGACTGAAGCTCCAAGACAAGTAAATAGGCCTTTTGCACAGAAAAACTTGATGTTTCAGCTTGTTATATATTGCCCTGGGGATGGTAGCCTGCCAAGAACGATTTCTCTGATTGCTAAAGTCCCAGGAGAGCCAGGAACACAAGTTCCCCTGACCACCAGAGCCAGGCAGTCAAGGAGCATCCCCTATGTGGACTGCGTGTTTCTACCGACTTTCCCAGAGCTACGGGAAAGCACAGGTCCAGGACATGCTTGCTGTCTTTAATGGGGCAGTGGAAGAGCACCTGGCTGGGGCACTCCCAGTAATGTTATCAAGGTAGGGGAACACAAATATGGTACCGGCCAGCACCTTCATCCCCGGAGAGTGTCCCAACAAACCCCTGCCTCTCCGGCAGATGTTTTCATATTAGCAAATAAATATCTTTTGCCTATAGTCTAGGCACTTCTCAAACTGCTGCTTTTGCATTATTACCTGGGGTCATTAGTCTGCTTGCAGGCCCTTTAAAAGTATCTAATTTCTCTGTAGTCCTTGGGTTTCCTAATTGTTTGCCCTGCTGATTTTCAAAAACAGATGTTTTGGGGGTTCATCTCTCTATTTCAGGTTTCAAGGGTTGGGGTGCCTGATGTGGGGCACAAACTCCTCACTCCTTAGGGGGAAACTCTGGATTTGGGAGATCCTCCCAATTGTGGTTGCTGTTCTGGGCATTGGGTTTTTGGTGGGACTGTATTTCTGCCTCTCCTACTCATCTCAGTTTGGCCCTTTTACCATTTGTTGTAAAGGAACTGTTTAGCTAGTTTTAAGGTCTTTTTCAGAAGGAGTTGTTTCTGTGTAGCTACAGATTCGGTATGTCTGTGGGAAGTGGTGAGTTCAGGATCTTCCCATATAGCCATCTTAAACTACCTTGAGACAAAGTGATTAAGCTTCATCTGAGGAAGACAATATATTTTTTTCTTTCCAAATAACTGAAGGCCACCAAGTTATGAGTATTTTCAGCTGATTAACTTTTTGTTTATGTTTTGCTTCACTTGCCAAATTATCCTACATGCAATCTCTAAAGCCCCTAAACTACTTGTCATTTAAAAGCTATTTGTCAGTGGCTATTTGACACTTGGAATACATTTTTCTCCTAAAATAATGTTATAAATAGTTGCTTGGTCTTAGACTAGATCACAATTTCTAAAAATAAAATGTGTGGTTAATATACAGTAATGGTGATAAAGGCTGGGGGTATGAGACCCTAGAGCATTTGGGTTTGATTTAAGAGAGGATGAGTTGCCTGTTGTATTTGTGAGGCCTGACCAATCTTGGGGAATGTCAAAAGGAAAATAAAAGATTTTTTTTTTTAAATATACCTACCGTCACTTTATTCCTCCCTTTTAACTGCTTCTTAATGTCTGTTTTTCATAAATACTCAGCATCCTTAGCCATATAATTTATAAACGACTCCATGCCAACTTACATTACCCTCTGTGCATCAAACATGTTCATTTCTTTTGTACTAAAATCTACTAGGTATTATCTAGAAAGTGACCAGACACCATAATTCTCACCAAGTTATAATTGATATTTATAGTTTTGAATGGTTATATGTGAGAAAGATACCTCTCTAGTCTAGTTATCTATTAGCTTGAACCTATGCAGTACCTCTTAATAATTGCTTGATGTTTGGCAGGTTTCTTTCCATGCCTGAATTTCTCTATATCAAATATCAAATAATAAGAGTGACTACCTCTTTCTGCCTTATCTCTTTGGGAGTAATAAATGATATACTCTATTACTATCCTTAGAACTGTACATAAAATAGGGTAAATATCAATAAATGTGAACTTTTACTCTAAATATAAGCTTTTAATTTGTGAAATCCCATTGTACCCAATACAGTGGAATGAAAGTAAGAGGATGGCTTGAAGAAAATTTTGATCAAGAGATCGCAAACTCAGATTATCTTTGCTTGGGAATAGTTCCTTTAAGCTTTTCATAGCTTCTTTGTTTTCTTGGTTCTCCTTAAAGGTTCATTTAGTATGTTTTAACAGTAGGTTCTGCATTAGTTTCCTATTGCTACTATAACAAATTACCACAAACTTAGTGGCTTAAAACAACACACATTTATTGTATTACAATTGTAGTGGTCATAAGTCCACAACTGGGCCTATATTCTTTGGCTTATGAGTCTTCCATCAATGTCATTAGCTTCCATTAACCCATCTCCTTATTCTGACTTTTACCTTTTGCCTCCCTCTTATAAAGACCTAGGGATTACATTGGGCCACCCTAGATAATCCAAAATAATATTCCCCATCTCTGGATTATTAAATTAATCACATCTGTAAAGTCCTTTTTGCTGTTAAATGTAACATATTTACAGATTTGGGGGACTAGAATACAGACATCTTTGTGGGTCCATTTCTCTCTCTACCACAGTTCCATTAAAGCAGATGAGGAGATTACAAAATGACTGAAGCCTTCATAAATATCTTTTTTTTTTTATGTACAACAGATTGACTAATATTCCTTCAACATTTATTCTCCGAAGTAAATGGGAACCATATTCAAACTGAAGTTTTCTTTTTCTCCAAAGCCCTTGCTTTCTCCATGTTAGTAATCAACTGTAAGTGATTTTTTGAACATACTCTAAGAAAAATAGTTCTTAGGTTCAGACCATTCTGGTTTATCTATCTATGCAGATGGAGATAATTCAGTAATATAGGGTGTCCTATAAGAGTTAATTTGAAAACTGACTTTGGAGTGAGTGAAACTGTGTAAGCTCCACACTAGTAAGAGAATAACCTCGAATAAATAATGCACTATTCTCTCTGATCCTCTCACTTCAGTACATATGAATGGTTCAAAATTATTTTCAATACTCTAAACTCTAAGACAGCAAGTGCCTCACCTCTCTTAATCAAATATGTATGTCCATAGCCTTGCACAGTAGATGCTCAATAAATATTTCTTGAATTAGTATCTTCTCTCTACCTTATAGGCCATGGCGTAATATATTTTTAAGTAATACGAAATATTTAAATGACAAGTCTTATAGTCTGTACATACTGATATTTCCATTTTGAAATGCCCTAAGGAGTACAATATTACATAAATCTTGGAAGTTATAGCTGATTGTACAGCTATATTCCTAAAAGAATTGAAAGTTTGAACAATTAATTATGTCTTTAAAGAATCATATGAAAATAAAAAGCAACATGTTTTAGTGAAGTTGAAAAGTATGTGAGAAGAAATAGGGAGGGTAAAAAGATCTGAATGAAAGCTGAAGAGAATTCCCAATTCCTTTCTAATATACTGTAATGTTGATTAAAGAAATCAGGAACAGATAGGGGAATTAAAATAGAGATTAGAGCCTGCGTAATATTTACGAGACGTGGAAAAAGGCTCAGAAATGTAGTTCAGGGGCACCTGGGTGGCTCAGTCATTAAGCGTCTGCCTTACGCTCAGGTCATGATCCCAGGGTCCTGGAATGGAGCCCTGCATTGGGCTCCCTGCTCAGCGGGAAGCCTGCTTCTCCCTCTCCTACTCCCCCTGCTTGTGTTACCTCTCTCGATATGTCTTTCTCTGTCAAATAAATAAAATCTTAAAAAAAAAATGCAGTTGAATAAATAAAGAAGAGATGGTGTGTGTGTGTGTGTGTGTGTAATATATATTTCACTATGTGTGTAAATACTCCACAGTGGACTATTACTGAACCACAAAAAGCATGAGATCTTGCCATTTGCAGCAACATGGATGGACTTACAGAGTATAATGCTAAGTGAAACAAGTCAGTCAGAGAAAGACAAATACCATATGATTTCACTCATATGTGGAATTTAAGAAACAGAACAACTGAACAAACAGAGGGAAAAAGAGACCAAAAAGCTCTTAAATACAGAGAACAAACTACATAAGTTTTTTTACAAAACATCTCAACAATATATATATAGTTATATATATATGTATGCTTATAATAAGTATAATTATGTAAATTTACTAGGCTGATTGAAAATCAGAAAAGGATTAAGTGTAGGCAGAAAAGAGATTCAAAGGACTAACTCTTAGAACTTTAAGGTTTATAGATAAATGAATAGCAACCAATAAAGTTGACTAAGAAGGAGGTGGGTGGGGGAAGAGATAAAATATCTAAAGGGGATTATAAATTTATATATATATATAAAATTATATGTAATTATACTTATAATAAGTATACTTATGGTAATGAGCACTGAGTATTGTATACTGATGTTGAATCATATTGTACACCTGAAACTAATATAATACTGTATGTTAAGTATACTTCAATTAAAAAAACAGTGATCAGGAACAGAGATAGGGAGGTTATAAGGAGAGCCTGGATAATTGGGAGATGGGGCGAAAAAAGGTGTAGAAATAAAGTATGAATTTTGCCTTAAATCTGTTATAATGATAGATTTTCTGGAGGAGACAGGTACTTTGTGTTTTGAAAAATGAATTTCACATTTACACTATTCCTGCAGTAGTCATAGTAAAATTTTCATAAAAAAGTATGTGTTACTGAATCACAAATCTATGTATTATTCATACACGAGAACATGTTCTAGTTCAGGTCAAGTATCTAGTTGGACCTTTTATACTTTGAATTCCATTATGAGAATGGAGCAGTTTCTTCCTTTGGGAAATGAAAAGAAAAAAATGATAATTTTGTACAACCCTAAAATGATTTTTTTTGTTTTTCATAAGAAAGATGTATTTAAGAATATTATTCCTGACTCACTTGCCTAGGAGTTAGCCTCAATAACAATCAACTAGGGGTAGGATGAGAAAAGTTGAAGTCTTGCTTCTCCCAGAAAGAGCCTAAGGTCAGGAGCTGCGGACAGAGGAAGCCCGGGGAACCATTTCCAGAGTCTTTAAATGATTGTTTTTTAAAAATAATTTTCACCATTCCTACCTTGAAGTGGGTCAGCAGAGCTCTTCATCCTGTCATACTGAAAGTCGATCCAGTCCTACATATATTTTTCTTAATGTGTTCTTGTTAGTTTTAATTACAAAAATAGCACACATTTTTTACAAAACATCTCAACAATACAGAACTTTGTAAAGTAATAAAATTATACTCCCTTCCAGCCAGTTCTGCTCTTTAGGATAAACCACTGCTAAGTTAAAGTTAATAAGTTTTAAAATGGCGTAAAATGAATTCTACAGGAACAGATAGCCCTTGTAAACAGCATGCGACACTTTTGTTTTAACCTTTCTTATGTTCCACAATTGTCCTGTTGTCTAACTTGGGTCTCAAGCACAAAAGCTGTCCCTTGTGCACAGGACTGTATCTGTGCTACCTGTCTCAGTCTTGACTTATTTCCATAAATTTTAATGAAATACAATGACCATTTCTCAGAACTCATCTTACCTGATTTACCAGTAGTATTTGATAGAGATGAAAACTCTCTTCCGTGAAAATGCTTTCCATTTTCTGCTGACCCACAAATTGCCTGATTTTCCTTTTATTTTTATGGTTACTCCTTCTTAGTCATCTTTATTGGTTGCTATTCATATATCTATAAACTTTAAAGTTCTAAGAGTTAGTCCTTTGAATCTCTTTTCTGTCTACACTTAATCCTTTTCTGATTTTCAGTCAGCCTAGTAAATTTAAATGCTGTCTGTACACTGATGATTCCCAAATGTTCATGGCCAGACCTCTTACCTCTTCCTAAATTCCAAACATATATCTTTGTTGTCTAATGGGCATCTCAAAATTCACATATTCAAAACTGAGTTCTTGATATCATACTTCCCCAGAACTTGCTGTTTTCATAGCCTTCTCTATCTCAGTAAGTGGCAACACTATTCTTCCAGTTATTCAGGTCACAAGTCACGGACCTATCTCATTGTCATACCCCAATTGTATTCACTTCTTTGGCACCTGTTGCCTCATCTTCAAAATTATATTCAGATTAGTGACCACATCTCATTAACTCTATTGCCAGCATTCTAGTACAAGTTACCACTGTTTCTCTTATTGTATATAACTAGGCTCCCAACAGGAAATAGATGACATACTCAAATACAATAGTTAACAAAGTTTTTTTTTACAAAGACATTGTACATAAGTATGAGTACGAAGAAAATCAGAACTGGAGCTAGTGGCAGCTAGGTAATTTTCATTCCTGAGCCTGGGAGACTAATTTTATGGGTTGAATCATGTCTTCCCATGGGGAGTGGGGGTTGGGAAGATACTGAAGTCCTAATCCCCAGTACCTATGAATGAGACTTCTTTGGAAATAGGTTCTTTGCTGATAAATAAGTTAAGATGAGGTCATTAGGATGGGCCTCACTCCAGTATGACTGGTATCCTTATAAAAAGGGGAAATTTGGACACAGAATTGACATGTGCTGAGGGAAAACAATGTGAAAACACAGGGATAGCATCATCTGTAACCCGAGAATACCTGAGGGTACTGGAAATTAGGAAAGAGATTTTCCTTCATGGCCCTCAGAAAGAACTAACCCTGCTGACGCCTTGATTTTAGGCTCCCGTCCCGAGAAATGTGAGGTGATAAATTTTGTTATTTAAGCCTTTCAGTTTGTGGTACTTTGTTAGGACAGCTGTAGGAAACTAATACAAATGAGGAGAATTGGAATAACCCAGAAGTTTAGAAAGTTGATTTAATTTGGTGGTTTTGAAAGGATCAGTGACCTTTCATTGAATAATATAACCAGCCATAGGCAAACTCTAAATCCAAGGAAATACCGACCTTACTCTTCTTCCTTCCTCTGATCTCTTCCCAGGTTTTCCTGGGAGCTCTGCTGGTCAAGTATACACAGGTCAGCTTCCTATGGCAGAGAAAAGGGTGAAGAGGGTAGAGAGTAGAGGTGGAAGGACAAAATGAACCTGTCTGGGGTGGCTTCCAGCTAGTCTCTCTTTCATTTTCTCTTTCTCCCACTACCTGCTCTCAATACAGCAGTGAGGGTGTCACCCCTCTGCTTAAAACCCTCATGTCATTAAAAAAAAAAAAAGTCCTTAAAAGGACCACTAAGGTCATACATATATGGCTGGCCATTACCTCTTACCTCACTTCCTAGTACTCTCTCCTTTGCTCATATAGTTCCAGCCAACTTGGCCTTCTCTTTTTACATTTGTTATTTCCACTGTTTGAAATATTTATCCTACAGATATCTGCATGACTTCCATTCTCCTTTCATTAGGGCTTTACTCAATAAGGTCTCCTCAGACCACTCTAACATTTTATTTATTTATTTATTTATTTATTTATTTATTTATTTATTTATTTATTTATTTTGTTTTGTTTTGTTTCGATTAGCCCAGTTACAGTACATCATTAGTTTCTGATGTAGTGTTCAATGATTCATCAGTTGTGTATAACATCTACTACTCGACATATCACGTGCCCTCCTTTTTTTTTTAAAGATTTTATTTATTTATTTGACAGAGAGAGACACAGCGAAAGAGGGAACACAAGCAGGGGGAGTGGGAGAGGGAGAAGCAGGCTCCCCGCAGAGCAGGGAGCCCGATGCGGGACTCGATCCCAGGACCCCGGGATCATGACCTGAGCTGAAGGCAGTCGCTTAACCAACTGAGGCACCCAGGTGCCCCTCACGTGCCCTCCTTAATGCCCATCACTCAGTTACCCCATCCCCCCACCTACCTCCCCTTCTGCAACCCTCAGTTTGTTTCCTGGAGTCAAGAGTCTCTCATGGTTTGTCTCCCTCTCTGATTTCCTCCCATTCAGTTTCCCTCCCTTCCCCTATGATCGTTTGCAGTATTTCTTATATTCCACATATGAGTGAAACCATATGATAATTGTCTTTCTCTGATTAACTTGTTTCACTTAGCATAATACTCTCCAGTTCTATCCACGTCAATGTAAATGATAGGTATTCATCCTTTCTGATGGCTAGTAATATTCCATTGTATATATGAACCCATCTTCTGTATCTATTCATCTGTTGAAGGACATCTTGGCTCCTTCCACAGTTTGGCTCTTGTGGATGTTGCTGCTATGAACATTGGGGTGCATGTGCCCCTTCTTTTCACTACATTTGTATCTTTGGGGGTAAATATCCAGGAGGGCAATTGCTGGGTTATACGGTAGCTCTATTTTTATTTCTTGAGGAAACTCAATACTGTTTTCCAGAGTGGCTGTACCAGCTTGCATTCCCAACAACAGTATAAGAGGGCTCCCCTTTCTCCACATCCTCACCAACATTAGTTGTTTCCTGTCTTGTTAATTTTAACCATTTTAAATCCTTATTGTCCAAACACATTTCCTGTTCCATTTCTCTGTAGTGTTTATCACTATCTAAAAATTGGTACACATCTTCCTTGATTTACCATGGGGATACCTACTGATAAACCCATTGTAAATTTGAAAATATACTAAGTTGAAAATGCATTTGTACACCTAACCTACCAAACATCATAGTTTAGCCTTATGTACCTTACACGTGTTCACAACACTTAACATTAGCCTACAGTTGGGCAAAATCATTTCACACAAAGCCTATTTTATTATAAAATGTAATTTATTGAATACTGTACTGAGAGTGTAAAACAGAATGGCTATATGGGTTTAGAATGGTTGTAAGTGTTATGGATGTTTGCTCTTGTGATAACGTGGCTGACTGGGAGCTGCGGCTCACTGCCACTGCCCAGCATCATGAGAGAGCTTCGTATACCTTATCACTAACCTGGAAAAAGATCAAAATTCAAAGTTGGAGATATGGTTTCTAGTTAATGTGTATTACTTCTGTGCTATCATAAAGTCAAAAAGGCCTATGTTGAACCATAAGTCAGGGACCATCTGTTTATTTTATGTGTTTATGCTATTTATTGTCTCCTTCCTCCAGGAGCCTATAAGTTCTTCGGGGAAGTAATGCTTGTCTGCTTTGTTCACTGCTGAACTCCCAGTGACTGAAATAGTGCCTGCCTATAGGCTTTAATGAATATATTTTTGAATGAGTGAATAGTATTTTGTATTTTTATTGTTATGTTTTACTGTCTTATGAACTTAATATTCTCTAGTAACTAGTTTTTTTGATTAGTATTATTTTATTATTTTTTAATTATAATATTTCTATCATCAGATTTCCTGGTATGAAGAGATCCAATGGGACAGGTGGCTTTGTTGTAGTTGATGTTTAATGGTTTGCTGTAATGAACACAGAATCCCTAAAATCCAAATATATGCACAAATTCCATGTATGGTATCTTTCTAATAAGCCTGCATTCCTTGATGATAAACAATGTGACTTCAAAGGGATTATTTATGTTCTTTTAAGTTGGGGAACCATTTTATCTTTGGTCTTTCTTTCCATTTCACCCTATTTAATGCATTGAACTGTGTTCCTTAAGTGTAAGCAACAATGGCAGACAGTATTTATTGTTTTGTTCAAAACTATTTTGAAAAATTTGGTGAGGGACATTGTATTTCAGCACACATTTCTTTTGGAAGAAGAAAATGTAAACAGCCAGTACTGCCAAATTGTACTGTCAACTCCATGTATAACTATAAAGAAAGAATAATGCTATTTTTATTGCTATTCTCTATGTAGATCTGATACAATAGATCCTAGGTAAATACGTTATTACTAAAAGCCTAGAGGAGTTGACAATTTGAAATACCACTATTTGCCAGGGTTCTGAACTCCAGTATAGATTATACTGATTTTGTGGCTAATGATCCTTGCTATTTCTTTCTTCTTCCTAGTGTTCTCATTGGCCTTTTGTCTTTTTTATTCTAATACAAATCACTGTCATGTTTTAGAGTCCCTGCCTCTAAAATGTAGATCCTTCTAAGTCTCTTATGCTGTGTCTGTACAAACATTCAGGCTTTCCAAAAGAACACTGTGTGTTCTTTATTACAGAAAGAGAATCAGAATTAGAAAACACAAAACAAACAGCATCTATAGCTTTTAAGTAAGTTTTTGATGGCCTAAAGTTTACAAAGATTTTACATTTTCAGTGAAATCCAGAAAATCTTCTAGGTGATGTGTTAATCATACAGAAAAAAGATATCAGCTCTTTTTTGGGACAAAAGTTGGTTCCTTTTAACAATATAATGAGGTTAACAGGTCATAGATGCTTATGTTGTTAAATTAAGCCAATCGGCTTTGGTAACAGAATAGTGTTCATAACAGTGTTTTATGCAAGGCACCCTTCTCTGAGGAAGAGAAGGAAGTCTTGATTTTTTTTTTCTTTTCAAGTTTCTCTTCTTTCCCTGACACTAACCTCCACCAGCCCCCTCAAATTCTGAATTGCTTCTCTCTACACACCCTATAAAACTTCCTTTCTTTCATTATGGATAGTCATAAATTGCAAGTATATGGTTTGCATACTCCCTTTGCCCATTGCCCTTGTGTGTTTTTTTAAGGATATGAATTAAAAATTTTCTCAGTTCATCTATAAACTTGAAAGCAATCTACTTACAATTAAATGAGGGATACTTGTCCCTCAACATCTTTGGCAGGCATATTTGGTTTAGAGAAGGCAGGGTGGGGTGCTCAGAATGTTATTTAAATTCAGTTCTGAGATAAGATCCTTTTCTATGGTCTCCAAGGCACAGATGGAAGCACCATCACATATTGAAAACCTTTCCTAGGGCTGTGACCTTGAATGTCTCTTCATAAAATGAAACAACTAATTTAAAAATGAAATGCAAATGTGATTTGTGATTTTTGTGCCCTATATCATGCATCTCACAGAAAAAAATGTCATTTAACTGAACTCAACTTTTTATAATGAAAATTACTTAAAGTGGTATAAATAATAAGCATAGTTTTTGAATGTACCAAATTCTTGTATAGGGAATTGTTTTGGTGTACCAGTCATAAGAATAACATAGGAAAGAACAAAGAAGTCTCCTGTTTTTAAAATAAAACACTTTCTTAAAATTAATTAAAAAATTTAAACAGAGCCCCACTTAAGAGGCAGTAAGTAGATGCAACCAAACCCATTTTAAAGTAGCTGTAAAAGATATTCATTATTCCACATATTTGCCATTTATCCTTTAGCTTCAAGGGCAATGCTTGCTGCTCAGCCTTAGATTTGCTGAAGTCATATGTATGAAGAAATGGGCATGATTGCTCATTGTAGGCTAAGTGGCAGCATAAGTCTTAAAGGCACACATTTGTGAAGTTCAGAGCACTTTGAAGTGTCAGTTGGCATGTGCTTGATGAAGAAGCTCAGCGAGAAAGCCAGCTGGCCTGCAGTCATACTAACTGCAAAATAAACAATTAATACCAAAGTATATATATTCACATATTCAAAAGAGCAGTTTAATCTTGTTGAATCCCTTATTGTGCTGCTCTCAAGCATTTGGGGTGACAGGTGCCATAAGTCAGCCTACTGAGTAACAGCAAGTGATTGTAACAAGAGAATGAACAGAACAAGCTTGCAAAGAACAAACAGAAGGCAGGAAGGGTGGGTGGTGTCAGAGAGAAAACTGAGGGGAAATCTCTTTTTAATGTGAAACTTTAAAGCTGTTCTCATAATTAGAAAGCATATAGAATACTTGGATATACTTTTTAAAAAAATCTATTGCCAGAAAATTATGAGATGACATATTTATTATTGAAATAGATATTTCTCAGTATGGATATAATACTTTCCATTTTGCAGTATTACAAGAAACTGGGAAGTGAAATATATTGATAGAACACCACCTGTAGAGCATTCATACTTAAAATTTTATAAAATAAAGTATAACACTTTAGACAATTTAAAGGGAAGCTATCCCTTTTCTCTCTGCAGTCATATCTAAAGTGTCCCAAAATATGTAGAGAACTGAATAGGAATAAGGCACATTTTTTCCCCTATATTTATTTCCAGTAACTAACATACATACCACTTAATGACAGTTAATGTACCATAGTGGTTAAAACAATGCCAAAAAAATAAATAAAACTCTGAGCAGTTGAATATTAAACCTATCCAAATCTAAGGGTTCATAAAGATGTTTTGAGGCTTAAAAGAGAACAGTTTTAAACTTTTTTAAAGTTTTTTTTATTTACTTCAGAGAGAGAGAGGGAGTGCACACGTGTGCGCAAATGGATGAGCTTGGGGTGGGGCAGAAGGAGAGCTAGAGAGAGAGAAAATTTCCAGCAGACTCCCCGCTGAGTGCAGAGCCAGACTTCGAACCCTGGGGCTCCATCTCACAACCCCAAGATCATGACCTGAGCTGAAATCAAGAGTCAGATGCCTAATTGACTGAGCCATCCAGTTGCCTCAACAGTTTTAAACTTTTAAGTATTTGGTGCAGTTATTAGCACATTTAGTGATCAGTAAATGATAGATGCTATTATGTGAAAACATGTTAAATTATACGTTTCAACTTGGATGTCAAATTATAATAGATAAAAAATTCCATAGAGAAGTACCACATTGGATTACCCATTTTCAAGTGATATAAAGAAATACACAGTTGTAAAATCCACGGTTGTATAATTCACAAGGAGTGGATAAAAGGGTCAAGGAAGGAAGATTTGTGAAGAGATTTATTTTGGATACAGTTCCTGCACTGCTTTGCGTCTCATTCACACCTCCATAAGAGATAGGTTGGGTTGTTTACTTCTAATTTCAATCCTTGTGTGCACTAATTTCAAATCTGAAAGCTTGGTGTGTATGTACTCCAGGAAATATGGAAGCACATTGATTGGGGTGTTTGACACACATGTGAGATAACTAAAGGTTCACACAGCCTGAAACCACGGTGTAGAGAATGCTACTGCTACTTCAAGAAGCAAGTGACCAAACTGCTAATGGTGAATAAAAGTGCACCATCTCCAGGGATTAGTTGTGCAACACCTAGTAGGGTGTAGGTATGTATTAAAAGGGATCTTGTCCAAAATGGTCTCCACTAGAGGATGCAGGGCCCCCAGAAAGGAATCTAGAAAAAAACCCTGAGGCTGATGTGATACAAGAACAGTCAGCCAAAGCAAAAGGGTTAGGGTAAGAGGAGTCCATCAGGAGAATTTCTTAAGAATATACTAAAATTCCTTCAAGAGAAAAATTCAGCCTTAATTATCAGCCATTCCCAGAGGGTATAGAATCCTGTTAAAATAGATAAGATTTTTACATATTCCTTTCCCTCATCCCTTCCTCTGTTCCAGTTCCAAGGAACCAGAAACTATGTGTATACGTTAGAGTAGGTGAGTTCATATTACAGTAACAAATGCTAAAGCACACTGGCCTAAAACAAAAAGGTTCTTTTCTTATTTGTGTCACATGCCTTTTGCAACACGATAGGAAGTCACTGCTTTATTGTAGTTATTTGGGGACCCAGAAGGATTGAGCTGGGACTGTCACAAACATTGAAAATTTTACATAAAAGAGACTCAGGAAGAGCTCACATCTTGTCCAGAACTAGATTGGCCACAGTTTCAATTGCAACTAGGTTGGGCGGCCCACTTAAATACAATATGCCAAGAAGAATAGTGCTACCATATATAATGAAGATTGAGTGTGAGAAATATTTGATAAACATCACTAAAAACTTTTATAACCTGCCCTTCTAGCCAAAAATAATTTATATGCTTTCTCATAGTTAAAATATACGACCACCTTCTCAAAAGGTGCCACCCCAAAGTCTTACTCATTTTTGACATCTAACTCCAAGTGTAAGATTCTTGGGTGATGACTAGTAGTCTCTACATCAGGTTTGATGTGTTTTTTTCTTGACATGGAGGCCAGTGAACTAATAAAGAAGAGTTATCTGCTATCCATATAGCCAAATTACAACAGTGAAAGATGTGAACAGAATAACCATAATAAAAAATCACATTTGGAAAAGTTCTTGCATATGGCAGACTTAAAAATAGGTGTTTTTTTTCTTATTTTTTTTTTATTAACATATAACGTATTATTTGTTTCAGGGGTACAGGTCTGTGATTCATCAGTCTTACACAATTCACAGCACTCATGATAGCATATACTCTCCCCAATGTCCATCACCCAGCCACCCCATCCCTCCCACCCCCCTCCACTCCAGCAACCCTCAGTTTGTTTCCAGAGATTAAGAGTCTCTTATGGTTTATCTCCCTCTCTGGTTTTGTCTTGTTTCATTTTTTCCTCCCTTCCCCTATGATCCTCTGTCTTGTTTCTCAAATTCCTCATATCATTGAGATCATGTGATACTTGTCTTTCTCTGATTGATTTATTTCACTTAGCATAATACCCTCTAGTTCCATCCATGTCATTGCAAATGGCAAATTTCGTTTTTTGATGGCTGCATAGTATTCCATTGTGTGGATCTTGTCCAAAATGGTCTCCACTAGAGGATGCAGGGCCCCCAGAAAGGAATCTAGAAAAAAAACCTGAGGCTGATGTGATACAAGAACAGTCAGCCAAAGCAAAAGGGTTAGGGTGGTATAGGTTGGTTCAACATAAGATGTGGTATATATATATATACTACATCTTCTATATAGATTCACCTGTTGATGGACATCTTGGCTCATTCCATAGTTTGACTATTGTGGACATTGCTGCCATAAACATTGGGGTGCACGTGCCCCTTTGGATCACCACATTTGTGTCCTTGAGGTAAAAACCAGTAGAGCAATTGCTGGGTCATAGGGTAGCTCTATTTTCAACTTTTTGAGGAATCTCCATACTATTTTCCAGAGTGGCTGCACCAGCTTGCATTCCCACCAACAGTGTAGGAGGGTTCCCCTTTCTCCATATCCAAGCCGACATCTGTCATTTCCTGACTTGTGCATTTTTGCCATTCTGACTGGTGTGAGGTGGTATTTCATTGAGGTTTTGATTTGTATTTCCCTGATGCTGAGTGATGTTGAGCAGTTTTTCATGTGTCTGTTGGCCATTTGGATATCTTCTTTGCAGAAATGTCTGTTCATGTCTTCTGCCCATTTCTTGATTGGATTACTTGTTCTTTGGGTGTTGAGTTGAGAAGTTCTTTATAGATTTTGGATACTAGCCCTTTATCTGTATGTCATTTGAAAATATCTTCTCCCATTCTGTCGGTTGTCTTCTGGTTTTGTTGACTGTTTCCTTTGCTGTACAAAAGCTTTTTATCTTGATGAAGTCCCAATAGTTCATTTTTGCCCTTTTTCCCTTGCCTTTGGCGATGTGTCTGGGAAGAAGTTGCTGCAGCTGAGGTCGAAGAGATTGCTGCCTGTGTTCTCCTCAAGGATTTTGATGCGTTCCTGTCTTACATTTGGGTCTTTCATTCATTTTGAGTCTATTTTTGTGGGTGGTGTAAAGAAATGGTCCAGTTTCATTCTTCTGCATGTGGCTGTCCAATGTTCCCAACACCATTTGTTGAAGAGACTATCTTTTTTCCATTGGACATTCTTTCCTGCTCTGTGGAAGATCAGTTGACCATAGAGTTGAGAGTCCATTTCTGAGCTCTCTATTCTGTTCTACTGGTCTATGTGTCTGTTTTTGTGCCAGTACCATACTGTCTTGATGATTACAGCTTTGGAATAGAGCTTGGGGTCCAGAATTTTGATGCTACCAGCTTTGCTTTGCTTTTTCAACATTCCTCTGGCTATTCGGGATCTTTTCTGTTTCCATAAAAATTTTAGGAATATTTGTTCCATTTCTTTGAAAAAAGTGTATGGTGTTTTGATAGGGATTGAACGTGGAACATTTTTCCATTTCTTTGTGTCTTCCTCAATTTCTTTCATGAGTATTCTATAGTTTTCTGAGTACAGATTCTTTGCCTCTTTGGTTAGATGTATTCCTAGGTATCTTATGGTTTGGGGTGCAATTGTAATTGGGATCGACTCCTTAATTTCTTTTTCTTCTGTCTTTTTGTTGCTGTATAGAAATGCAACTGATTTCTGTGCATTGATTTTATATCCTGCCACTTTATTGAATTCCTGTATGAGTTCTAGCAGTTTTGGGGTGGATTCTTTTGGGTTTTCTATATAAAGTATCATATCATCTGCAAAGAGTGAGAGGTTGACTTCTTCTTTGCCGATTCGGATCGGATGCCTTTTTTGTTGTTGTTGTATGATTGCTGAGGCTAGGACTTCTAGTGCTATGTTGAATAGCAGTGGTGATAGTTGACATCCCTGCTGTGTTCCTGAACTTAGGAGAAAAGCTCTTAAGTTTTTCCCCATTGGGAATGATATTTGCTGTGGGTTTTTCATGATGGATTTTATGATACTGAGGTATGTACCCTCTCTCCCTACACTGTGAAGAGTTTTAATCAAGAAAGGATGCTGTAGTTTGTCAAATGCTTTTTTCTGCATCTATTGAGAGTATAATATGGTTCTTGTTCTTTCTTTTATTGATGCATCGTATCACATTGATTGATTTGCGGATGTTGAACCAACCTTGCGGCCCAGGGATAAATCCCACTTGGTCGTGGTGAATAATCCTTTTAATGTTCTATTGGATCCTATTGGCTGGTATTTTGGTGAGAATTTTTGCATCCATGTTCATCAGGGATATTGGTCTGTAGTTCTCCTTTTTGATGGGGTCTTTGTCTGGTTTTGGGATCAAAGTAATGCTGGCCCCATAAAATGAGTTTGGAAGTTTTCCTTCCATTTCTATTTTTTGGAACAGTTTCATAAGAATAGGTATCAATTCTTCTTTAAATGTTTGGTGGAACTCCCCTGGGAAGCCATCTGGCCCTGGGCTCTTGTTTGTTGGGAGATGCTTCAATTTCCTTAGTGGTTATGGGTCTGTTCAGGTTTTTTTTTTTTCTTCCTGGTTCAGTTTTGGTAGTTTATATGTCTGTAGGAATGCATCCATTTCTTCCAGAGTGTCTAATTTGCTGGCATATAGTTGCTCATAATATGTTCTTATAATTGTTTGTATTTCTTTGGTGTTGGTTGTGATCTCTCCTCTTTCATTCATGATTTTATTTTTTTGAGTCTTTTCTCTTTTCTGTTTGATAAGTCTGGCCAGGGGTTTATCAATCTTATTAATTCTTTCAAAGAACCAGCTCCTAGTTTTGTTGATCTGCTTTACTGTTCTTTTGGTTTCTATTTCATAGATTTCTGCTCTGATCTTTATTATTTCTCTTCTGCTGGGTGTAGGCTTTATTTGCTGTTCTTTCCCCAGCTCCTTTAGGTGTAAGGTTAGGTTGTGTATTTGAGACCTTTCTTGTTTCTTGAGAAAGGCTTGTATTGCTATATACTTTCCTCTTAGGACTGCCTTTGCTGTATCCCAAAGATTTTGAACAGTTGTGTTTTCATTTTCATTTGTTTCCATGGATTTTCTTATTCTTCTTTAATTTCCTGGTTGACTCATTCATTCTTTAGTGGGATGCTCTTTAGCCTCCATGTATTTGAGTTTTTTCCAACTTTCCTCTTGTGATTGAGTTCTAGTTTCAAAGCATTGTAGTCCAAAAATATGCAGGGAATGATCCCAATCTTTTGGTACCGGTTGAGACCTGATTTGTGACCCAGGATACGATCTATTCTGTAGAATGTCCCATGTGCACTAGAGAAGAATGTGTATCCTGTTGCTTTGAAATGGAATGTTCTGAATATATCTGTGAAGTCCATCTGGTCCAGTATGTCATTTAAAGCCTTTATTTCCTTGTTGATCTTTTGCTTAGATGATTTGTCCATTTCAGTAAGGGGGGTGTTAAAATCCCCTTTAACATACAATATACATAATATACAATAATATTGTATTATTGTCGATGTGTTTCTTTGATTTTGTTATTAACTGGCTTATATAATTGGCTGCTCCCATGTTAGGGGCATAGATATTTAAAATTGTTAGATCTTGTTGGATAGACCCTTTAAGTATGATGTAGTGTCCTTCCTCATCTCTTATTATAGTCTTTGTTTTAAAATCTGATTTGTCTGATATAAGGATTGCCACCCCAGCTTTATTTTGATGTCCATTAGCATGGTGAATGGTTTTCCAACCCCTCACTTTCAATCTAGGGGTGTCTTTGGGTCTAAAATGAGTCTCTTGCGTATCAATGGGTCTTGTTTTTTTTTATCCAATCTGATACCCTGTGTCTTTTGATTGGGGCATTTAGCCCATTTACATTCAGGGTAACTACTGAAAGATAGGAATTTAGTGCCATTGTATTGCCTGTAAGGTGACTGTTACTGTATATTGTCTCTGTTCCTTTCTCGTCTATGTTACTTTTGGTCTCTCTCTTTGCTTAGAGTCCCCTTTCAATATTTCTTTTAGGGCTGGTTTGGTGTTCGCAAATTCTTTTAGGTTTTGTTTGCCCTGGAAGCTTTTTATCTCTCCTTCTATTTTCAATGACAGCCTACCTGGATATAGTATTCTTGGCTGCATATTTTTCTCATTTAGTGCTCTGAATATATCCTGCCAGTCCTTTCTGGCCTGCCAGGTCTCTGTGGATAGGTTTGTTGCCAATCTAATGTTTCTACCATTTTAGGTTACAGACTTCTTGTCCTGAGCTGCTTTCAGGATTTTCTTTGTCTCTGAGACTTGTAAGTTTTACTATTAGATGTCGGGGTGTTGACCTATTTTTATTGATTTTGAGGGGGGTTCTCTGTGCCTCCTGGATTTTGATGCCTGTTTCCTTCCCCAAATTAGTGAAGTTCTCAGCTATAATTTGCTCCAATATACCTTCTGCCCCTCTCTCTCTTTCTTCTTTTTCTGGGATCCCAATTATTCTAATATTTTTTCATCTTATGGCATCACTTATCTCTCGAATTCTCCCCTCATGGTCCAGTAGTTGTTTATCTCTCTTTTTCTCAACTTCTTTATTCTCCATTATTTAGTCTTCTGTATCACTATTCTTTCTTCTGCCTCATTTATCCTAGCAGGTTAGAACCTTCATTTTTGATTGCACTTCATTAATAGCCTTTTTGATTTCGACTTGGTTAGATTTTAGTTCTTTTATTTCTCCAGAAAGGGATTCTCTAGTATCTTCTATGCTTTTTTCAAGTGCAATTAGTATCTTTATTGTTGCCATTCTGAACTCTAGTTCTGACATCTTACTAATGTCTGTATTGATTAGGTCCCTGGCAATCAGTACTGCCTCTTGTTCTTTTTTTTGAGATGAGTTTTTCCATTTTGTCATTCTGTCCAGAGAAGAATAGATGAATGAGAGAACAAAATGCTAACAGGGTAACAATGACCCCAGAAAAATATACACTAACAAATCAGAAGAGACCCGAAACCCGGTGGGGGGGGGGGAGGAAAAAATAAAAAGGAATATTATCAGGCTGGTGAATAGAACAGAGCCACACAGTAGAATTTGGGTATATTTTGGTCTGTTAGAAGAGACTGCCTCCCGGGCGCCTGGGTGGCTCAGTTGGTTAAGCGACTGCCTTCGGCTCAGGTCATGATCCTGGAGTCCCTGGATCGAGTCCCGCATCAGGCTCCCTGCTCGGCAGGGAGCCTGCTTCTGCCTCTGACCCTCCCCCCTCTCATGTGCTCTCTCTCATTCTCTCTGTGTCAAATAAATAAATAAAATCTTAAAAAAAAAAAAATGAAGAGACTGCCTCCCAAAATTTTAAAGAAAAAATATATATATATATATACAAAAATAAGGTTAAATACAATGAAGGGATAGACTATGAGTGTAAGGATGAAAATTAGAAAAGACTTTAAAAAAGGAATTGATAGGAAGTTGGTTGAAAAAAGAAAAATTAAAAAAAAAAAAGGAGAGAATGTAATCAGGCGGGAGACTAGAACCAATCCATACACTAGATTTAAGGTATATTGTCTTCTGTTAGAACAAGCTGTACCCCAAAATTTTAAAGAGAGAAAAACATATATGTACAAAAAATAAGGTTAACTATAACAAAGGGATAGAATATGACTGTAAAAATGAAAAAAAAAAGATTTTAAAAAAAGGAATTGATAAAATGGTTGAAAAAGGGAAGAAGAAAAATTTTAAAAAATAGAAAAAGAAAAAATAAAGAAAATAAAAAAAATAACTTTGAAAGACTAAAGAATCATGGGAAAAAAGCCATGAATTCTATGTGCTGTACTCCCCTATCATTGGAGTTCTGCCGTTCTCATTGATAGGTAAATTTGGTCTTGGCTGGATGTTCTTGCTAATCTTCTGGGGAGGAGCCTGTTGCAGTGATTCTCAAATATCTTTGTAGAATTGCACCACTCTTGCTGGGGGCC
Organism: Mirounga leonina; assembly: GCF_011800145.1. Classification (NCBI taxonomy): domain Eukaryota; kingdom Metazoa; phylum Chordata; class Mammalia; order Carnivora; family Phocidae; genus Mirounga; species Mirounga leonina. Next base: position 70,958,981 of record NW_023270426.1, read on the forward strand.
AGGGTAAGTAATCTGCTCAGGTTTGCTCTTGGGAGCTTTTGTTCCCTGAAAGTTTTCCGTTCGATTTTGGAGGATGAGAATGAAAATGGCGGCCTCCCAATCTCCAGCCCTGGAGGAGCTGAGACCTCGGGGCCCCACTCCTCAGTGAGCCCTCAGAGAAAGGCAGTCAATCACTCCTCTCTCCCTGGTCTCCGGCACACTCCGTGCTCACCTGGCCTCTCATCAAGCATTTCTGTCTCTGGCACATGACCCCATTTGGAGTCTCCAAACCCAGCAGATTCCTGAAGCGGGCTCCCACGCTACTCCTTCTGGGGGAGGAAGGGGAGTCTCCCCGGATCTGCTGCTTGTTGAGTTCGAGCTCGAAGAGCAGTGGCCCAACTGTGCCGCAGATCAAGGTTTATGGCAACCCCGAGCTGAGAGCCCACTCCTTGGCTTTGTCTTTGAAGCCGGCTTCCCTGCTTCAATATTTGGGAGCTCTGCCACACTCAGGCAACCCTGGTCTTTCTGTAACTCTGAACGTCCTGAGACCACACTGTCCCAGCGAGTGTTCCACCCTCCGCTTAGCCACTGGAGTGATGTCCCTCAGAGGAGCAGACTTCTAAAAGTTCTGATTTTGTGCTCCGCTGCTCGATCACTTGCCGGTAGCTGGCTGATGGAGGATCCCTCCCCCCACAGTCTATCTTCCCAAATATCACCTAGGTTCACTTCTCCACATGTCCTACCTTCCAGAAAGTGGTCGCTTTTCTTTTCAGACAGTTGCTGCTGTTCTTTTCTTCAATCTCCTGTTGAGTTCGTAGGTGTTCAGAATGGTTTGATCCCTATCTAGTTGAATTCCTGGGCCCAGACGAAATTTAGGTCTCCTGCTCCTCTGCCATCTTGCTCCTCCCCCCCAAAGTAGATGTTTTAAATGCTCCCTATCCTGACAATGGGGAATGGATGGGGCTCTGATTTTTATCCCCCTCCCCCACCAAGTACCTGTATTGTTCTCTTTGGCCCCCAGATCCTCTCTGTTTCTATTCCAGTAACCTTTGACAGTATCAGAAACTGGTATTTGGAAGTTTGTTCTTGGGGTTAAACAGATTACTCAACATACCTCCTACCAATATATGCTAGGGGACACAAGGGTCATTTTCAGTCTTGAACATTCAGTTTCCTTTAGAACAAGCTGATGGTTCTTTTGGCAGTAGCACTGTCTAAATGACATAGGAAACCTCCAGTGATGAGAATCTGATATGTTTGATTCCAGTCATCACCATGTTGCAATAGCCAGAATTCCCATTCCTTTCTAGAATATCTCTTAGATGTATGTCTGTTTGACATATCAGACACCATTGCCAGTGACCACCTCTACCATCATATCATCAGCAGCTGCACTTATGTTTATGAATGCTTTAGATTGATAAACATATTGGGTTAATCCTTCTTAGCTGCTATCAGTCAGTAATCCATAGATAATGAGAAAGTTTTCTCTAGAATCAGTCTTTGTAGAGCAATGCTTTTTCCTGTCTCTTTCAATGAAAGTACCATAAAACAATTCATTTTTAAATTTTCTCCCCCAAACACTGTATCATAGTTAGGATTCTTTGGTTTAAGTACTATCAGGTAACTCTGGCTAAGTTAAACTAAAATGAATTTACTGAGTGTACTTGAGATAGCTTATGGGGTTGATGGGGAGGGCTAGGAAATTAGACTAAAACATAAAAGGAAAGCTTTAAAGTTTCAAGGACATTAATTGCTAGGCAATTTCCGCTTTGTTAAGATGGATGAACAAATTCCAATTATTCCCTTGCCTTCATCGGTCCTCTCATGATTCAAATTCATTGAGACAAGGTTGATTGGTTAAGCTTAGTTTGATGACTTACCCACCTTTTATTGTCTCAGAAATGAAACGAATGATCTAGCATGACCTAGCTTCCATGGAAGAAGCTACCAGGGTTTTTGTTTGTTTGTTTTTGTTTTTTCTTCTCTTTATAGTAGAGCAGAGCACTGTATTTACTATTCTTCCAGATTGTTCTGAGTGGGAGCTAAGTTTTCCTCTTCCCCAATACATAGAGTGCCATTAGGAACAGTGATAGTAGTTGCTTGGTAATCAAAAAACAAAACAAAACAAAAATGCATAAAGCTGGTTTGCTTCTGTTTGAAGTGTTTGAAGAACACATTTTAATAAACATTTTCTTGTTAATGATAGGAAAATAAGAAAAATTTTTGGTGAAGAAGTTTTGTATCCATATCACTTCCTAGGTCAATAATCTATACACAATAAGACATAATGAGGCGTGTTTGAAAAACTGATAAAATTAGCTCATTCAAACCTCTTGATTTTGGCCCCCTTCTTGTTGTCATACTCTGCATTGAAAACCAGAGTAGCAGCTAAAAGTGTCAGGGCTCTAAAATGCCATGTCTTTGGCAAAATTGCCTTTTCTGTCCCTCAATTTAGTCATTCTCTAGATTCTGATAAGCTGATGTAATTTCCTCATAGCAGATGAACTGATTCATTTGTGCCTTTCCCTGACACTGACTATTAATCCTTGGTGGAGGCCAGGCCTCGAGGCTGGTGGTGTGTCGGTCATTGTGGAAGTGAATTATGGCTGTGTTGATTTCTTGCAGCCTTCTACAACATGTTGAAGGATTACGTGAGCCTTGTCATTACAAATAAACTAGCACAAAACAAAGATGTAATATTCATTAGAGCTATAATGTAAGTACTATAGCTAATATAGTAACATGGGGGAAGCTCCAGAAGAGCAAAGGAGACTGTGTTTTCTGTCTGCATGAAAGACAGCAGGAATAAATTACTTTGATATGCATTGTGTGTTCATGTTTCCTGTGCATTTTCGATTTCTTCGCATAAGAAAAATTTAAATCATTGACTGGATAGCAGTTGACAATGGTTCATTTTTATTCACCACTGTCCATAACTGCATTGAATAATTACAGTTTGTCCTGCCATCTGAGACTCTTTCTGACATTTGGCTGCCTCTGCCCTGCTGCTCATTTATGCTTAAATTTGTACTTGCTCATTAACTGATTTGTCCTAAAAATAACTTTGGAAGTCTCAGATCCTGAGCTTTTAGCAGTTAGCCTACATAACTAAGGTTATAAAATCAGCATCTGGCTAGAACTCAAAAAGCTGACTCTGTTCTCACTTGCTAAGATAAAGAAAGGTATGTGCTTCTAATTTGCTCTAAAAACTCTAAAATACTGTATGCTATCATGAAGGATGTGTCACATTGTACTGCAGTGTTTGTTACTTCATTTCAGGCTTAGAATTAAATTATGGCATCTCTCTTCTATGTGTGGTGAAAGCTGTTTTCTCTTGTTTTTTCCACAAAACCTTAAGCTAGAATGCTTAGCAATAGTACCCTGTTTGGTGGTTAAACACTTTCATATAGTTTTGCAGTTTTTAGAAATAAACGTATTAACCTACTTTAAATTGATCTCATTCTGGGTATTTAAGAATCGCTGCATTTTGGAGTGCCAGACTTATTTGGTAACATTTGCATTTTATCTTTGATTTAAACATTCCCAGGTTTGACTAAATTAATTCCTTAGTTTCACAACAAAAGGCATTCTGGGAATAATTCCATGTATGTAAAGATTCTAAGAAAGAATTCTTGTTTCCAGGATTCCCTCTAAGAACATACGGGTTATTTCTCTTGTGGCAAAGTAAGATAATAAATAGGATATAAATACAAAATAATTATATTTTGATGCAAATTAATTAGATATTTAATGCAGTTAAGAAAGTGAAAATAGAATTTAGTAAAATCAAACCTTGTGGTGGGGGGGCAGAAATTTGAAGAATTGGAAGTATGAGAGTTTAAAATTCAATTCCATTGGTGTAATATTTGGGTTAAGTCTTCATCTATTGATTTTGCACTTAGAGTTTACCTTGTATAATTGTTTGCTTTATTTTTTTTATTTTTTAAATTTAATTTTATTATGTTAGGTTAGTCACCATACATCATTAGTTTTTAATGTAGTGATAATTGTTTGCTTTAAAAACATGATTCTACTCTAATCTACTTGAGCGCAGGCATCTTAAAGTGCTTCTCTTTTTATATCTAGCATAAAACCTAGTATACATAATGAATTAGATAAAAGTACTTACTAATGGAGGGCACCTTGGTGGCACAGTCAGTTTAGCTTCCTACTCTTGGTTTCTGCTCAGGTCATGATCTCAGGGTCGTGAGATTGAGACATTTTGGGCTCTGTGCTTGAGACTCTCTTGCCCTCTCCCCCTCCCCCTCCCAGACTCTCTCTCTTTCTGTCTCTAAAAAATAAATAAATCCTAAAAAAAGTATTTACTAGTGGTCTTGACACATAGTACAATTTTTAATAAAATATCTTAAAAATTTAACAAAACTCTCAGCGTTTTATCTTTTTTTGTCTTCCCAGAAATTATCTGAAAAAAAAAATATAAATGTATGATGAATTTTCTCAGTTGCCTCATGTTAAATGAGATCTCAAGCAGCGTATATAGCTTTCTATTACTTATTTATGATTATTGTGAAAATAAATAACATAAAATATTACATAAAAAATACAGTGGAAAGTGAAATCTTACACTTAATAAATACCCGGTCTCACCCTAATGACTAGTAGTAATGGCCGCTGATAACATTTTGTGTCTTTTCAGAAGTTTCCGTATGTAAATATGCAAATATGGTTATAATTATTGTAGGGCTATAACATAAAAATCTATACATCTGTAGTATTTATAAGGTATTATATATTCCAACAGGTTGAATATCTCCCTTAAAAATAGTTTTTATTTGAATTTTTGTTTTCAGTAACATAACTGGGAGATCTGTCCTTGTCAATATGTATAAATATAGTTAACCACTGACTAGAATTCTTTTGTATGAATAATAACAATTTAACATACCCAGTCCCTATGGTGATTATTTATGTTGATTCCAACTTTTAGCTCTTATATAAAATGTTTCAGCATGTATCCCTCTATGTGAATCTTTTGAATTAACCGTAAGACTGTATTTCTATGATAAAATCATAGAAACAGAATTTGTGTATATAAGAATGAGTGGGCGCCTGGGTGGCTCAGATGGTTAAGCGTCTGCCTTCGGCTCAGGTCATGATCCCAGGGTCCTGGGATCGAGTCCCTCATGGGGCTCCCTGCTCCGCGGGAAGCCTGCTTCTCCCTCTGCCTCTCTCTCTCTCTGTCTCTCATGAATAAATAAATAAATAAAATCTTTAAAAAAAAAAAAGAATGAGTAAAATTAACGTTTTGTTAAGTTATTTTCTTGCTTTCCCCTGCAGAAATTAGTGGTCTCTTTGTTTTTATTTATAAATTGTTTTTTGAATCAGTTTAGGCAATTTATATTTTCTTAAAAAATTTTTTTATCCACATTTTCCATCTTAATAAAACATTTCAGCCAAGTATTTCTAAAATATTTTTTTAATTTTCCAAAGTACACATTTTTCCATTTTTATTTTTAAGTTAGCTTTTTTTTCCTTTTTTCTTTCTTTCTTTCTTTTTTCTTTCTTTTTTTTTTTTTTGCATTCTCCCATGTTTAGGTTAACTGGTAGGTTTTTTTTCAAAATGTTTTTCTTTTTGTTTTCCAATTTATTATTTTTTCATTTTCTTATTAATGCCCATTTTTAAAAACTAAATTATTTCTGCTTTTCTTACATTAATTTTTTTTCTAGCTTCTTAAGTTGAATGCTTAATTAATCTCTTAAGGGTGTGTGTTTGTTCTGAAGTGAATCTGATTTCCCATTTTTAATCTTTAAGCACACTAGAGTGAAAGATGGTAAAATCAGTTTTTTTATATTTCTTTATTTTATTTTAATTCACCTCCTACCCCTTTCCCCTACCCTTTATTTTCCAATTTTACTATACTCTGAATTCTCTATCACTAGGATTTATACCATAAGTGTTCTGTGAATAACTATAATTCCTTAACATAATATAATTTAACATAAATATATTTTTGTTTTTAGTTACATCTGACACTCATTGCCAGTTCATTCAGCATGGCTTCATCATTATTTTCTTGATTAAACTTATTTCATCATTTAAAGTTTTTCTAAGAAGGAGTCCTAAGGGACATTGTTATTTTTGTTTGCCTAATGAACCTTACATTTTTATTTGCTAATGGTTCCTTCTTTAGGAAGTCAACCTGTCCTACACTTAGTTCTTAGGGTTTAAGTGAGGCTGACTTTAACCTTCAGCTCTAGGTATAACTTCCTTATGACTAAATAAATGACCTCTTCTTGTTAATAATTGATTCAATAAAGCACATGAACCAAGATAGAATGAGATACAGTCCTTGAATAATTATTGAAATCATGGTGAATAAAGAGCTCTCTTTGCAGAGATTTTTAGTGATAAGTTTGTAGCCATCTTTGCCACCATGAAGATTCTGCCTAAGAATAAAGATCATACAGAGGAGATCAAAGTTTGTATATGGAGAAAGCAGTAATATCCTGATGTGATTGTTTGAGCCTCTAGACTCAGTTCTGGTTCAGTCCATCTGTACTCTCCAATGATATTAATGCAGGGCCAACTCTGGACATTTATCACCAATCAGAACATAATTGATATCCTTTTCACTTTTATTGAGGATAAGAATTCTTTATGACTCACAGTGAACTCATATTTTGCAGGTTGATATTGTTTTGTATGTGGTAATTTAGGATTAGGGTATTTCATTAACACTATCTTTTTACCAGTTCCAAATCTGATTGCCTTCTTCCAGCTCTTCTCCAAAGTTCTATTCTAACCCCCTGCATCTAGTACAAATAGATTGTCCTCACATTTCCTTATTCAGCCCACCTGCCTTGCTACAGTGTCATGTGACACAGGCTAACATATGTTCCTGTAGCCCTCAGAATTTCCTATTCCAGGCATAGGACCACTAGTTAGGACTTCTGAGACTGTACTGGGGAGCTTTGCGTATCTTCTGTTCAGTTTAATCCAACACTCATTTATTTAACAGCTATTTTTCATAGTTTTGGATTTGAGACTTTCTCTTTTCTCTAGTTTTACAGAATATGGAATTTCTTCCTCTGGTTATATGCTGGATTGGCTAGATTTAAAGAGAATGTAGACACTTTTTATTTTGATGATGTATTAATAGTTTATTTTTGCTTTTGTTTCCCTTGCCTCAGGAGAAATATCTAGTAAGAATTTGCTATGGCTGATGTCAAAGAGGTTATTACTGCCTGAGTTCTTCTCTAGGATTTTAATGGTTTCATGTCTCATATTTAGGTCCCTAATCCATTTGGGTTAATTTTTGTGTATGGTGTAGAAAAGTGGTCCAGGTTCATTCTTTTGCATGAAGCCGTCCAGTTTTCCCAACACCATTTGTTCTGCACAGCAAAGGAAACAATCAGCAAAACTAAAAGGCAACCTATGGAATGGGAGAAGATATTTGCTAATGACATATCTGATAAAGGATTAGTATCCAAAATATATAACAAACTTATAAAACTCAACGCCCAGAAAACAAGTAATCCAATTAAAAAATGGGCAGAAGACATGAATAGACATTTTTCCAAAGAAGACATCCAGATGGCCAATAGGCACATGAAAAGATGCTCAACATCACTGATCATCAGGGAAATGCAAATCAAAACTACAATGAGAGATCACCTCACACCTGTTAGAATGGCTGAAATCAATAATACAAGCAACAACAGATGTTGGTGAGGATGTGGAGAAAGGGGAACCCTCCTGCACTGCGGTGGGAATGCAAAGTGGTGCAGACACTCTGGAAAAATAGTATGGAGTTTCCTCAGAAAGTTAAAAATAGAACTACCCTACAATCCCACACTTAAACTACTAGGTATTTGTCCAAAGAATACAAAAATACTAATTCAAAGGGGTGTATCCCCCCCACCAATGTTTATAGCAGCATTATCTACAATAGCCAAATTATGGAAACAGCCTAAATGTCCATCGACTGGTGATGGGTAAAGAAGATGTGATATATGTATGTATGTATGTATATGTGAGTATACCCCCCACACACATTATATATATATACAGTGTGTGTGTGTATATACACACATATATACACACTATATATATATATATGATATATATATTATGTATATATAATGGAATATTACTCAGCCATCAAAAGGAATACAATCTTGCCATTTGCAGCGACATGAATGGAGCTAGAGAGTATTATGCTAAGCAAAATAAATCAGTTAGAGAAAGGCAAATACTTTATGATTTTCACTCATTTGCGGAATTTAAGAAACAAAACAAATGAGCAAAGGGAAAAAATATAGAGAGGCAAACCAAGAAACAGACTTTTAACTATAGAGAAGTACTGATTTTTTTTGCGCTTTCTTAGTTTTGAATTTATGTGTGTTTATGTTACACATTCCAGAAAGAATTGTGATCAAACTGATTCTATAGTTAAAAAGGTATCTATCTGAAGGGATTTTTTTTTTTTTAAAGAAATGCATCCTTTCAGTTCTCTTGGAGAATAATTTTTTAAGCCATACAATATTGACAAAGACATAACATATTGATTATAGCTATTAAACTCCTGAGTGGCTTTCTTACCATTTCACACCCCATATCCAAATAACTTTCTAAAGAACAGTTTTTATCTTGTCACACTCATTTTAAAAACCTTCAAAAAATCTTGTGCAGAAATGTATAACTTCCTTAGTATTAGAACTCATGATTTTCCATAATCTTTTCCTGTCTTAGCTTCATCTATTGCATGTATTGTATATGACAATTAAAATAAATTAATTAGGAGCATCTGGGTGGCTCAGTCATTAAGCCTCTGCCTTCAGCTCAGATCATGATCCTAGAATCCTGGGATCGAGCCCCGCATCGGGCCCCCTGCTTGGCGAGAAGCCTGCTTCTCGCTCTCCCACTCCCCCCGCTTGTGTTCCCTCTCTCGCTGTGTCTCTCTCTGTCAAATAAATAAATAAAATCTTTAAAAAAAAATCAATTAATTATTTTGTTCCTGAAAAGGGCCTCATGTATTTCTGTTTTCTGCCTTTGTTCAAATGTTTTCTTCTTTCCAAACTCTTCGGTTTCCATGCTACCTGCGAAAACCTCATACATTTGTAATGACCAGCTTAAATACTACCTTTTCATGAAGATCTTCCTGATTATCCTCATTTAAAAGTTAGGTCTTATTTCAACTTAAATGCTGGATTATTCATTGTAGAAAATACTTACAGAATGTTGGAGTTTTTTGGTCATTTGTGTATTACATCTTGTTCTCAATTTCGAACTTCTTAGAGGCAGAAGTATCTGTTGTATTTGCATGGTATTTAAAAGGCAGTCTATTGAATGGTACAAGCTTTTTCAGAGACATTATGGCATACTTATTTTATTTATTTACTTTAAGATTTTTATTTATTTATTTGACAGAGGGAGAGAAAGAGAGCGCGCGCACAAGCTGGGGGAGAGGCAGGCACAGAGAATGGGAGAGCGGGCTCCCAGCTGTGCAGGGAGCCCAATGTGGGGCTCATTCCCAGGACTGTGAGATCATGACCTGAGCCAAAGGTAGATGCTTAACCGACTGAGCCACCCAGGTGCCCCGATGGCATACTTATTTTAAAACAGAAGGATGATGCATGTACATAGTTAGGTATGATGAGATTGAAATTATTTCTTTCAAAGTTAAATGGAGAAACTTTCTTCGCAAAGGTATGTGGTGGTATTTATCAGGCTTAAGTATGGCATATTTTATTGAATTGCACATTTTGCCTGAAGATCATTAATTTAGAGCATTATTTTATATTAACTCAGTGTGTTGTGATGTATGTGTTAAATTTGGCATGGAATTTAAAGATAAAACATGAGAACTCAAAAACTATTTAAACTACAATCATGTTTTGTGGAACGTATCTCAGTTTTTTAGGTAGCTTCACAATAGGTTACCATAGAAAGAAAATATTTGAAAATAACTGGGTGAAGGGGAAATACCACAAGAGAGAGAAAAATTTAAGAACCCAGGGAACCTGGGCATCTGGGTGGCTCAGATGGTTGAGCATCTGCCTTCAGCTCGGGTCATGATCCCGGGGTCCTGGGATCGAGTCCCACATCGGGCTCCCTGCTCAGCGGGGAGCCTGCTTCTCCCTCTCCACCCCGCCCCTGCTTGTGCTCTCTCTCTCTCTGTCAAATAAATAAATAAATAAAATATTAAAAAAAAAAAAAGAACCCAGGGAACCTAATGCACAGTGAACATTCAAAAGATACTTGGTAAGAGACACACTAGAGAAATTTTGCATTTACAAATTCCAGTGTAGTAATGTAGGAATATCAAACTAATGGCAAATTATGTCTCAAAAAATTGGAAAGTTTTATAAAAATTGGTAACTGTGAAACAGGACTAATATATTTCAGTAGAAGTTATGAGATCTATGTATCACCACTATATTTGTTTTAAAATAATAACAGTAAGTTACGTTTATAACATAATCCCCATGATTTTAAAAAACAATATAATTATAATGATAAATGTACTTATTCTAAATGTATTGTTATAATTATCTATTTGATTATAAAACCAGTTTTCTGTATTGTTTTAGTCTAGAATATCCATGCAGGGAATCTGGCAATCAGTAAACAAAATGTTTCACTTTTGACAAGTCCCAAATTATTCTAAGTTAATATTAAAAATGTACTTGTTTTTTAACCATGCTCTTTTTTTTAATTGAAATATAATTAGCATACAGTGTTGTATTAGTTTCATGTATATATCATGATCACCAATTCTATACAGTACTCAGTGCTCACCTAAGTAAATATAGTTACTATCTATCACCAAAGAACCTTCTTACAGTTTTATTAACTATATTCGCTATGTTGTATTTTTAATCTCTGTGACTTTTTTATTGTATAACTGGAAGTTTGTACCTCTTAATCCCCTTTATTTCATCCATCCCTCACCTCCCTAGCAACCACCAGTTTAGTTTGTTCTCTGTATTTAATAGTCTTTTTCTCTTTGTTTGTTTGTTTTTAGATTCTATGTATAGATGAAATCATATGGTATTTGTCTTTCTCTGTCTGATTTATTTTACTTACCATAATACCTTCTAGGTCCATCCAGATTGTTGCAAAACACAAGATCTCAATCTTTTTTATAGCTGATTAATATTATATTTTATTTTACCACATCTTTATTCATTCATCTCTTGATGGACACTTGGGCTGCTTCCATATCTTAGCTCTTGTAAATGATGCTGCAACAAACATAGAGATGCATACATCTTTTCAAAATTAGTGTTTTTGTTTTCTTTAGTTAAATACCCAATAGCGGAAATACTGGATCATTTCTATTTGTAAATTTGGTATTTCTATTTGTCATTTTGAGGAACCTCCATACTTTTTTCCACAGTGGCTGTGCCAATTGACATCCCCACCACCCATGCAAGAGTGTTCAACACATGTTCTTCTTATGGGTTAGAAGGTATTTGAAATATTTTTATATTTATAAATATTTAATAATTTGTATATATTGCATATTTAATATTTTTATTTAGACATTATCCATTTTAAAACACTCAGGAAACACTACATACTGCCATAGCCAAACTTGTCTCTTCATACTGTATCCAAGCTCCTATTTGCATTTCCTCCCCTCAGCTTTTATAGTTACTTTATTTCTCACCTGACATGCCTTTTTCATCTTTTCTCACAGACTTTACAAATCTTAAGATTTCTCTTGAAAGCCTTTGTTGACAAAAGAATCCCTCTCTTTGAATTCTGTGAATCTATTTTTTGGGAACCTATTATTTATCAAATACTGTACAGATGGCAGTTGCTGTCGTTTCAGAATATTCAGTCTCACTGTGCAATCCATTGAGTACTTGGGGAATTAACTATTAACTATAGTTCCTTATGTGGTATTTGTTTTACAAATTTAAACTCTTTCAACTTAAAGGGAGAAATCATCTTAAACTAATATGCATATAATGATTATTCAAAAAATATATATTCCAGTTTAATGAATATTTATTGGTCATTCATTTTGGGCAGGGTTTTCTGGGAGATTATTAAGACTGTTTCTTTGTTCCAGGATTTAAGGCCTAGAGAAATTTGGGAAAGAGATTAGGCAAATATTAAGTATAATTATAACAATTTTTCTATAAGCAGTGTATAACAAAATATAGGGGAGGGTCCCAGGAGGAGGTTTCTCATTTTGGAGTATTATGAAGATATTTATAATAAGAAACTTCTGGATTGCATAAGTTTTTGAGATGTAAAGATATTATCGGTTAATATCAAGAAACAACGACAAGGGTGGAGTTAGAGTGTATTACGCTAAGCGAAATAAGTCAGTCAGAGAAAGACAAATACCATATGATTTCATTCATATGTGTAATTTAAGAAACAAATGAGTGAAGGTTAAAAAGGTAGAAAGAGGCAAACCTAGAGGCCGACTCTCAACTATTGAGAACAAACTTGATGGTTATAAGGGGAGAGGTGAGTGGGGTCATGGGTTAAATAGGTGATGGGTGTAAAAGAGGGCACTTGTGATGAGCACAGGGTATTGTATGCAAGTGTTGAATTCACTATATTGTAGACCTGAAATTAATATGACACTGTATGTTAACTAACTAGAATTTCAATAAAAACACACACACACACAAAAAAAGAAACAGCAGAGATAGTCATATATAAGAAAGTATAGGCCATGTTTGAAGAACAAACTGTCAGTGGGAAAAACATACATAAGACCCCCAGGAGATCTCTATAAATAATGAGAATCAACTGAAAATTTAAGTGAAAATTAAGTAGATACTGAATATGGATGATACTGAATGTTACATTATTGAGGGTTTGCTTAAATTTTATAGACAAAAGGGCAACATGAAGATTCTAAACAAGGGAGTAATGCCATTTCAGGAGTGATTTAAAGAGACTAATTTAACAACATTGGGCAAAATAGATTGAATGAGTTTTTAAATAATTTGAGTCATCTAGAAAGTAGGCCATTGTAGATAAGGGATAATGAAGGCCTTAAATGCATGCTGACTATTGCAAAGAGAAGATTAGTGCCTACACTCCTGCATGGGTGGTGGGAATGTAAATTGGCACAGCTACTGTGGAAAAAAGTGTGGAGGTACCTCAAAATTACAAATAGAAATACCAAATTTACAAATAGAAATGATCCAGTAATTCCACTACTGGGTATTTAACTAAAGAAAACAAAAGTGACTACAGAGGAGAGATTAGTGTCTGCAAATGCAGATATTTTAGTTATTGAATGAATACAGCATGGCAGCTGACATGACGATGCTGCAGAGGGAGAAATCAAAGTCTTCAAAGAACTTGTTTAATGGAAGATCTGTGGTCTTATTAAATCAAGGAGAAAAGTTGGGGAAAATGGTCAGGTAACAGGGGTTGATGAGAACACCTAGATCTGGAGGTCTCAACATTTTCTGTACATGTGAATCACCTGGGATACTTTAAAAAATACTGATGACTAAATTGCACCCCTGGAGATTCTGAGATAGTGAGTCCAGTGTCTCAGGCACAGGAAGTTTAAAAGCTTCCTAAGAAAATTGTCATATTAAGGGAAGTTCTCATCTAGATTCTGCCTACTTAATGCAGTCCACAAACCAGCAACATCCACATTATCTGGAAACATGATGGAAATCCACATTTTTAGACCCCACCACAGAACATCTTAAATCTACAGTTTGAATACTTGCTTAGGTGATTTGCATGTGTATTACATTTTTAGTAGTGCTTATCACTTATCTATACATGCTAGAGTCATCTGAGGTGCCTTAGAAACCAACCACGTGTTGATCCCACCCTCAGAAATTCTGATTTAATTAGTATGGGGATGGTGGCTAGGGTATAGGTATTGTTTTAAAAGTTCCCCAGAAGATACAGACATGAGTGAGCTGTGAGAGCTACAGGTATAGTGTTGTTACCTGTACATCCAAGAGTCAGAGTCCCGGGGGAGTTTTTTTTTTCTCTCTTGATTGCTTGTAATAGCATTAAAATGTAACTAGAAGGAGAATGAGAAATGTTTTCGTTCTCTAAATGTATTGCAAGATGGAAGGTTGGTTAATGAGAATCTACAGAAATATTCTACGTGACTTGTATTTTAGGTTTATTTGGAGCAATTTGGAGCAAGATTGAAGAATATAACAGTACAAAAAGGTCTCCCAGAAAGCAGTTTAAATATCCATATCATCAGTGTACAATAATCTATTTGGAGTTAAGGTAAACTTTTTAGGCATCTCTGATTTTTCCTTCTGAACTGTTACAGATAGCTACCCCATTTTGAGGGACTTTATAATGACAGCCAATGTGAATTGTTGCCACACTCAATTTGCAAGGGCAGAGTTTCAAGCAAGAATAATTGCCTATTCCACTCCAGAGATGGGATGCTGACTGCTTCATTACCAGCTGGATGAACCAGGGCATGAGCAATTTCAGACAATGTGAACCATGCTCCTTTACACTACCCATGGGTGCTAGTTCCCAAATCTACTTAGTCACTCTCCCCAAGTGACAACAGACATGTTTTGCTTGCTGAAAGGTACTCTTGGTAGGACTAAAAGAGTTGTGCAAATGCACCTGTGCACTGTTCTCATTCTACAAGGTGAATCATTAGCTATGTTGGAATATTACATAAGACATTGTGGAATCAGTGATTTGGTTTTCACCATTATTAATTTTTTTTCCATCTGATTTTATTCCACTTCCAAGACAAAGGGAAAGACTGTTAGTCTATTATTAAATAGATTACATAGTAATATTGGCATACATCAAGCCAATAAATATAAGTAGGGAGGTTTAACTCAGAATTTGATCTGTTTCAAGAAGTTCTACAGAAAAGACCATGAGCCTTGGGAAGTAATTGCTTTTAAAAAACATTTGCATTTTGAACTGTGCATAGTTGATATAAATTATTATGAGAACCATTTTAAGGCACAATATTTGTTTGACTCAATTTAAATTATTTTAATATGCCAACTGTACTACTTAAGTAACAAGTTACTTCATTCAAAATTGGTAATAGTTTCATTTTGAGTTAGAGGAAACATTGCCATTGCTTGCACCAAAAGGCGATTTCAAATTTGTATTAGTGAATTATCAACTACAATTTTAAACCAAAACCAGGCACATGGGACATTAGAAGTAGTTTCTGGTACATTGGAAACCATGATGGAAATATTAATTTTTAATTACTTGATATTTACTGTATCTCTCTCTATATATCTTTCTATGTATATTTGCAAAATACATATGCATATAAATCATGAGAATAAAGTATAAATTATTTTTTTAATTATGTGCACACCACCAAGTCTAAAAATACATTTTCAGTTACTCCAAAGTCTCCTGTGTGTCTTCCTCACTCACCCTTATTTTGCTCAGACATAAACCGTTTCTTGAATTTTTTGTAATGTTTTTAATAGGTATATTGAGTTATAATTCACATAACATGCAATTCACCTTCTTAAGGTCAACAATTCAGTGGTTTTTAGTACATTCACAGATATGTTTAACTATCAACAAAGTCAAATGTAGAACATTTTTATCACTCCAGAAAGAAACTCCATTATCAGTTCACAGTCATTCTCCATCCCACCACCCCACACCTAAAAATAACTATTAATCTGCTTTTGCTTTCTTTACATTTTCTTATTTTAGATATGCTAAATAAATAGAAGGACAGACTATATGATCTTTTGAAACATTTTTACTTAGCATAATATTTTCAT
This sequence comes from Mirounga leonina, assembly GCF_011800145.1. Taxonomy (NCBI): domain Eukaryota; kingdom Metazoa; phylum Chordata; class Mammalia; order Carnivora; family Phocidae; genus Mirounga; species Mirounga leonina. Next base: position 70,974,677 of record NW_023270426.1, read on the forward strand.
GTTTCATCTGTGTTGAAAAATGTATCAGTACTTCATTTTTATGGCTGAATATTATTCCATTATATGGGTATACCACATTTTGTTTATCCATTTGTCAGCTGATAGACATTTAGGTTATTTCTACTTTTTAGCTAATATGAATAATGCTGTTATAAATATTCATGAAAGTTTCTGTGGAGGCATATATTTTCATTTCATCATGGAAGAAGACACAAAAATAGTAAGCATAGGGTCTCTGTATTAAGGATTAATTTTCCATAATTTCTGAATCCACTAATATTTTCTATGCGTATGCATATGTGTGTATGTGTATATGCAAATGTGTATGAATATATATTTGTAGGCAATATTTGTTTTATATGACCTATTCTGTATATCACATATAAGATATGTAACAAATCATATACATACTTCTAAGAAATAAGTAGAGACACAAATCCTAATTTTTACCAAATTAGGGAATTTTTACATCTTGAAAATATCCACATTTTAAAATTTATATTACCCTAGTTTATTTTCTATCAGTGATTAGAATCGTCTTTATCCCAGAGGAAATCCTTAAACGTGTTTATGGAAACTCTTCTAATAAGACTCAGGCAACATATCTTTTCACTAGAGGGCTAAATAATATCCATTCACACAATCCCTTAGCTGTTTAGGAAATATACATTGAGAGAAAATGAAAAGGTGATTCATCTATTTTTATTCTTTAAGTAAATGGGTTTAAATATGAAGGCAGAAAGTTACCTATGTGAAGTATTGCATAATTCAAAAACTTTTGACAAATAAACTACAGTTTCAAAAACCCACATATACAGCTAGACTTACCCATTTCTTATGGTAGGTCTGTACACATTTTTGCTTCCAAATTTAGCTACAAATATTTTTATTCTAAGAACATAGTTTGGCATTTGAAGCTGACCAACTGGTGATTTGTTTTTTCTTTTTTGCAAACCTAGTACCTCATCTTGGCAAAAATCCTCAGAGGAAAATAATTATAAAATTGGATAAAAAAAAAAGATGAAACTAATAAAATAAGATCAAGACTAAAGTACTGTTTTAGCCCTCAGAATGATCATTGTGTGCACTGTGTAAAAAGGAAAGGATTTAATTAAAGTGATATCAGGAATAAGTTATACCTAAATGATGTCTTAATGGAGAACTTTAGAATTATTTTAAATTTGGCCATATATATATGTATATTTATTTATTTATTGTGACTTTTGTAGAATCACTTGTTCATTAAATCAAGTAAATAATTTATTGTCTTACTACAATATAATCATTTGGAATCTACATTGACAGTAAATGGTTTTCATTGCCTACTTGGTAGGAATGATGCAATATTACCAAAAGAGAATGGTTGTCAAAAAGTTTGATAACTTTTATGTGACTAAGAAGAATATGCTGTAAATTTTGGGGTTATTACCTCCTGTAATATTTTATACCTTACATATTATTAGGTTCTATGTTCTTTCCCTCCCTCCCTTCCTTCCTTCTTTTCTTCCTCTCCACCTTCCTCCCCCTCTTCTTTCTCTTCTTCCTCCTCCTCCTCCTCTTTCTTCTCCTCCTCTTCCTTCTTTTTTTCTTGTAAACAGTTAAATGTCATTGAAATCACCAGTTTATTCTTTGGGCATTGTATCTGATAAACAAATAACACTCTTATTTTTTTTAAAAAATTGCATAGCAGTAAAATAATGTAATTTCTCACTAAAACCATAGGTAAGGTAGTAGTCAACAAAGACATTAAGCATAATAAATTAAAGTTTGCCCTTTTTGTGGCTTGCTAATGTTTAGAGTTCATTACTTTAAGGATCCAAATTAAAGTTATTGATTTTACGGGGATTTAGAAATTTGCAGAATAAAAACTTTCATGAAATGAATGTACATACAAGTTGATGTATGTAATCTCTCAACGTTCACTGTAAGTGAATCAGTGAGAGTCATTCTAAGTTAGTATCAATCAGGTCCTGCTACATTCTGTCAACATTGCTTCAATCTTGATAAATAAAACCCATTCAATTGAATTAATTTTAGTTCCTATATCTCTTTGTATAGCTCATACATTAAACTGAATTTTCCTTCTGAACATCTTATATACATATGGCATTTTATCTCAACTCGATTTAGTCTTAATTTTTAAAGTATGGGTTTTATTAGGAATTAGAAAGAGGAAGTAAAACCTATAAGGCACATGCTATGTTCACATATTATTTATGGTCCTACCTTTTCAAAGCTCTCTCACTTTTTCCTTAAGATAACTTTATTAGGTTTGTGTTTTTATATCATTTCTGTAAAAGAACAAAGATCAGAAAACTTTAGCAGTTTTCTGGAAATTATAGAGTATGAGTGAGCCAGAATTAAAGCTGAAATATGTTCAGCTGCAGAGACCTAATCCTTTCTTCTAAGTCATTCCTACCATACATAAGAAACTGGAATCACACTCTTCAAGTTATCTAGAAATCAAGGATGCCTGCATGTTTCATATATGAATATATATATATGTATATATATATATATATATATACACATACACACACACACATATATGAAACACATGCGTGTTTCAGTAGGCTAGGTTATACTGTGTTAATAATAAATATGCCAATAATCTTACAAGTTGATGTATCAGCTTGTGATAATCCAATATGCGTTGCCTTAAAATTTGTTTCTTTGTATTTACAAAGAGATCCAGGCTATTAGAGGCTTTGTTCCTACACAGTCTTCAATGGTCACCAGAGAAGTGGGAAGAGATGTGGTATACTGTGCATAGATTCTTAGAATTTCAGCTAGGAAATAACATATGCCATTTATTTACATTTCCTTGGCCAAAGAAAGTCACATAATCATGTATAATTTCATAGGGGGCAATGAAGTCCAATCCTATCCAGTTCCTAAAAAAGGGAGAACAAAAACAATTTGATGTAAGCATCAGTGACTACTACTGTTTATCTTCTAGTCAGCACATATTCAGCTGACCTTTCCATAGGCAAAATACACTCATCCTTGTGAGGCAAAGCCAAAATATCCCATTCATTCACAGCTTTATCTCCAATTCAGTATCTTTACATGATATGCTATAGCCTCCTTTTTTGTTCCACTAAAACCTGCAAGAAACAGAAACTGCAGGCAAGATGGTAGTTTCTATCTTATGTAACATAATCTTACAGATAACAGGCATCACCTTTGCTGTTGTTTAGATGCCGATAATAGGCCTTTCCAAACTCAAGGGAAGAGAAATACACAGGGTGGGAATACCAAAAGGAAGAAATTGTTTGCATTTATCTTACAACCTGCCTCACACAGATGTGATAGATAAATATATATTTGATTTGATCTTTGTGAAAGCCTGAGATACAATTTTTACTTTGTCTTTTGTTTCTCTTAGGATTTCTCCTTTTAATCTTTTACTAGTTAGGGTTGAAAAATAAATTACATTTTCCAAAACTGTAGGTTTCTGTTTTCAGGACTTGGTATTATCTTTCACTACTCCTTGCACACTGGCTTTCTATTGTGGTCAGTATTACTTTGTGTAATATCTTGCCAATTCAGCCAACTGCAGCCAGCACACACTAACAATCTGTTTTCCAATCGGTTCCCTAAGGCTGCTGTCTCATAGAAGTTCACAGCCAATAGAGAGTAGGTAGAACAACATTAGCCCTCTTTGCTTCTGATTCCAAATGTATCTATCACTTCTATTCCCACACTCAGTAGTATAGGATATTTCTCCAGTACTCTGTACAGTGAGAATTAAGTTTCACTTAACTCCAGATATGCCAGACTCTCTGGAGAATTATATCCTCACCCTTGTCTTTTGAAGCCAACCCTGAAAGTAAAAGTGGTAGAGGAACCATCTCTAAGCCCCATATGAGGACTACACTTCTCTCTGAATCTACTTTCTCATGCAGAGGCAGGAAAGCCTGTCCTTCAAAACTGGCTATTATATATTTTTTTATTCTTCCAAAAGATTTAGTTTTTTAAATTTTATTTTATTTTATTATGTTATGTTAGTCACCATACAGTACATCAATAGGTTTTGATGTAGTGTTCCATGATTCATTGTTTTCGTATAACACCCAGTGCTCCAAGCAATACGTGCCCTCCTTAATACTCATCAGTGGGCTAACCCATTCCCACAACCCCCTCCCCTCTAAAACCCTCAGTTTGTTTCTCAGAGTCCATAGTCTCTCATGGTTCATCTCCCCCTCCGATTCCCCCCCCTTCATTTTTCCCTCCCTCCTCCTAATGTCCTCCGTGCTATTCCTTATGTTCCACAAATAAGTGAAACCATATGATAATTGACTTTCTCTGCTTGACTTATTTCACTTAGCATAATCTCCTCCAGTCCCATCCATGTGGATGTAAAAGTTGGGTATTCATCCTTTCTGATGGCTGAGTAATATTCCATTGTATATATGGACCACATCTTCTTTATCCATTCATCTGTTGAAGGGCATCTCGGCTCATTTCCCAGTTTGACTATTGCTGCTATGAACATTGGGGTGCATATGGCCCTTCTTTTCACTACCTCTGTGTCTTTGGGGTAAATACCCAGGAGTGCAATTGCTGAGTCATAGGGTAGCTCTATTTTTAATTTTCTGAGGCACCTCCACATTGTTTTCCAAAGTGGCTGTACCAACTTGCATTCCCACCAACAGTGTAAGAAGGTTCTCCTTTCTCCACAACCTCTCCAACATTTATTGTTTCTTGCCTTGTCCACTTTTGCCATTCTAACTGGTGTAAGGTGGTATCTCAATGTAGTTTTGATTTGAATTTCCCTGATGGCTAATGATGATGAACATTTTTTCATGTGTCTAGTAGCCATTTGTATGTCTTCTTTGGAGAAGTGTCTGTTCATGTCTTCTGCCCATTTTTTGACTTGATTATTTGTTTTTTGGGTGTTGAGTTTAAGAAGTTCTTTATAGATCTTGGATATCAGCCCTTTGTCTGTAGTGTCATTTGCAAATATCTTCTCCCATTCTGTGGGTTGCCTTTTTGTTTTTTTCACTGTTGCCTTTGCTGTACAGGAACTTTTATCTTGATGAAGTCCCAAAAGTTCATTTTTGCTTTTGTTTCACTGGCCTTTGGAGATGTATCTTGAAAGAAGTTGCTGTGGCCGATGTCGAAGAGGTTACTGCCTATGTTCTCCTCTGGGATTTTGATGGATTCTCTTTCGCATTGAGGTCTTTCATCCATTTTGAGTTTATCTTTGTGTATGGTGTTAGAGAATGGTCAAGTTTCATTCTTCTGTATATAGCTGTCCAATTTTCCCAGCACCATTTATTGATGAGACTGTCTTTTTTCCATTGCATATTTTTTCCTGCTTTGTTGAAGATTATTTGACCATAGCGTTTAGGGTCCATATCTGGGCTCTCTATTCTGTTCCATTGGTCTATATGTCTGATGGATTCCCTGGGGAACTCTACCAAACATTCAAAGAAGAAATAATACATATTCTCCTGAAGCTGTTTCAAAAAATAGAAACAGAAGGAAAGCTTCCAGACTCATTCTATGAGGCCAGCATTACCTTAATCCCCAAACCAGGCAAAGACCCATCGAAAAGGAGAATTTCAGACCAATATCCTTGATGAATATGGATTCCAAAATTCTCAACAAAATTCTAGCTAATAGGATCCAGCAATTCATTAAAAGGATCATCCACCACAACCAAGTGGGATTTATCCCCAGGATGCAAGGTGGTTCAACATTCACAAATCAATCAATGTGATAGAACACATTAATAAATGGAGAGAGAAAAACCATATGGTCCTCTCAATTAATGCAGAAAAAACATTTGACAAAATACAGCTCTCCTTATTAAAACTCTTCAGAGTATACGGATAGAGGGAACACTCTTCAAGTTCATAAAATCCATCTATGAAAAACCCACAGCAATTATCATCCTCAATGGAAAAAAGCTGAGGGCCTTTCCCTTATGATCAGGAACACAACTAGGATGCCCACTCTTGCCACTGTTGTTCAACATAGTACTAGAAGTCCTAGCAACAGCAATCAGACAACAAAAAGAAATAAAAGGTTTTCAGATTGGCAAAGAAGAAGTCAAACTCTCGCTTTTCGCAGATGACATGATACTTTATGTGGAAAATCCAAAAGACTCCACCCCCAAACTACTAGAACTCATACAGCAATTCAGTAATGTGACAGGATACAAAATCAATGCATAGAAATCAGTTGCTTTCTTATACATTAACAATGCAACTGTAGAAAGAGAAATTAGAGAATTGATTCTATTTACAATAGCACCAAAAACCATAAGATACCTCGGAATAAACCTAACCAAAGAGGTAAAGGATCTATACTCTAGGAACTACAGAACACTCATGAAAGAAATTGAAGAAGACACAAAAATATGGAACAACTTTCCATGCTCATGGATCGGAAGAATAAACATTGTTAAAATGTCTATGCTACCCAGAGCAATCTATACCTTCAACACCATCCTGATCAAAATTCCAATGACATTTTTCAAAGTGCTAGAACAAACAATCCTAAAATTTGTATGGAATCAGAAAAGACCCCCAATCACCAAGGAAATGTTGAAAACAAAAAACAAAGCTGGGGCATCAAATTGCCTGATTTCAAGCTGTAATACAAAGCAGTGATCATCAAGACAGCATGGTAATGGCACAAACTATTTAGATTTGGGGACTAATGTTCACATTTGAGATTAAAAAACCCTTTCTCTTATTCTATCATTTCACTCAAAAGTGTGTTTTGATTCTTGAACTGAGAACTTCGGTTCATTTTTATTCTGTTCTGGGTTCTTTTCCTGGATTTGCTCAATCTGCCTTTGATTCGGTGGAATAGAGAGACAAGAATAAAAGTATGGAAAAATCAGGTAGATAAATTCAAAATTTTATCTCAATTATATATGTTTTCTCTTATTTATGTTTCCTTTCTTAGCTCTTTGCTTTCTGTCTTTTGCTTCATAGATTACGTTTTTTTATGCCTAAATTCTGTAGCTTTTTTTTCTTCTAATTTTCACTCTCCCCACTGACAGCCATTAGAGATATTTTTAGCATTCTGTCTTGCTTTATTTCATTCTTTTTATTTAATGTAGATATTTTACATTATCTACTTTTTTGCTCTATAAAATTGACCCCTTGGAAGCTCATAATTTATTGCAGTCCTCCAAGAATAACCATAATCTGGATATTATCTTCTGAATCTTAGAATAGGTCAGTTTTTGAAGTATGCTGTTCCTCTAATAGTCTTCATATTGTTTTCCATGTGTGTGTGTTTTCAAGATTTTCTTGGTTCCATGTTTTCCTCCCAATACTTTTTACTCTATATGAGATAATGATACTAGGCTATGTACTTAACAAAGCTAAGAGTGAGTAGGTTGCCTTAAGCCTTACTGTTGAGGCCTCAATGTATATTTGGAAAGCAAATTGAGATGATCAACTCCAAGGCAAATTTAGGTTTTTGGTTTTTTTTTTTAAAGATTTTATTTATTTATTTGAGAGAGAATGAGAGAGAGCACATGAGAGGGGGGAGGGTCAGGGGGAGAAGCAGACTCCCTGCCAAGTAGGGAGTCCGATGTGGGACTCGATCCAGGGACTCCAGGATCATGACCTAAGCCGAAGGCAGTCGTTTATCCAACTGAGCCACCCAGGCACCCGTCAAATTTAGATTTTAAACAGACATTTTAAAACATTATTTCTTACCTCATATACCCTAATCTTGCTCAAAATTATAGAGTTACTTGCAAAATTAGAATTTCTACTCTGAATTTTTATGAAAAAATTGCTCCCAGAGAGTAGCATGTGAAGACTAAACACCCTACCACTCTTATTTTCAACAAGTTATTATTTAGAATTTAATATATCTTGAGAAAAATGATGTGTGTATGTATATGGGAATGGAAACCCATATGTGTTGGGGATGTACTTTGGCATGAAATTATAGAATAGCCCCAAAAGAGAAGAATTGGTGTCTACATTTCTGATGTGTATAGTCTCTGAATCAGAGAACAGGTGAGGGTTGAAAACATGTCTTCCATTATTTTTTTCTAGATAGGTTTAGTTCTGTGAACTGCACATATCATGGACTCATGGACCTTAAGTCTGAGTAGCCTTTTTTTTTTTTTTTTAAGATTTATTTATTTATTTGAGAGGGGAGGGGCAGGTGGCACAGAGGGAGAGGGAGAGAAAGTCTTAAGCAGGCTCCATGCTCAGCACGCAACTGGATGCGGGGCTTGATCTCAGGACCCTGAGATCATAACCTGAGCTGAAACCAAAAGTTGGATGCTTAACTGAATGCACCACCCAGGCACCCCAGTCTGAGTAGCTTTTTAAAAATTTATTTATTTGTAATTGAAGTATAGTTGACATAAATATTTTTTTGGTTTTAGGTTTACAACATAGTGATTTGACATTTATATATATTATGAAATGCTCACGATGGTAAGTATAGTTACCATCTGTCCCCATACAAAGTTATTGAAGTTTTATTGATATTATTCCTTATGCTGTACTTTACATCCCAGTGACTTACATATATTATAACTGGTAGTACTGTGTACTTTTTAGTTTTTGCTCCCCCCATGGCATTGACCAGTTTGTTCTACTTATGATTCAGTCTCTGTTCTGTTTTGTTTTGTTTTTTAGGTTCTGCATATAAGTGAAATCATATGGCATTTATCATTCTCTGTCTGACTTATTTCACTTCTCATAATACCTTCTAGGTCCATCTATGTTGTTGCACATGGCAAGATACCATTCTTTTTCATAACTATTATTCCATTGTATGTGTATACCAAATCTTCTTTATTCATTCATCTATTAATGGGCATTTAGGTTGGTTTTGTATCTTAGCTCATGTAAATAATGCATGTAAAGAGGTGCATATATCTTTTTAAATTATTTTTTCATTTTCTTTGGTAAATACCCAGAAGTGGTTACTGGATCATATGGTGTTTCTATTTTTAATCTTTTGAGGAATCTCCATACTGGTTTCCATAGTGGCCTGTTTTTTCTTCAATCAGACTTTCTTTTTTTTAACAAAATAAACACACATTCAAGAGAATTTACTAAAACGTATTAGGAACCATGGCAGTCTGTGGTATTTGAACTGAAAGATCTGCTTCCCCCTTCCTCCCTCCCAATTCAGAAAGATGGAAACTTTACTCTAGACTGGTGCAGCCAAGAACACAGAGTTTCATCTCCCCTAGTTCCTAGTTGGAGAGCTATCATCCCAGGAGGGGCAGGATGTCAGTATTTCTCACTTGCCCCCCTTCTATCTGCTACTGAGGCTAAGTTATAGGCAAGTGTCAGTGAGGGGTGGAGTCTTTCTTCTTCTACCCAGCCCCTAAGGAACTCTACCCTGTAGGTGGTGTTGCTGAGAATACTGGGACCCCAATCATCCTTCCCCCAGCCTGTAACATGAGGAGAGTCAAGCAAAAAAAGCTGAAGGTACTGCCCGCCCACCCCCCCCAGCCCGCTCCCAGCAACCAACCACCACCACTGAGCGCAATCAGATTTTCTTAATCTTAAATTTTTTATCAATTCCTCTAAGTTTTTGGCTTGTGTGTCAATATTAAATTTCATGTTATTGATGTTTTTAATCCCTTATTTATGTCTTGGTTATTTTGTGAGAAAATGGAAGAGGCTAGTAGTCACATGTTGCTGGTTTGAAGGCCATTAAGCATGCTTTCAGATTTTTGTCATCATATGATTATATTTAACAATATACTATATTTTACTACTTTTAATTCTATAATATTTAAGGAAAAAGTCTTTATTAATAAAATTATATGCATAAGATCCAAAAAAGTTACATTATAATGTCAATGGTAGTGTGAATTAGGAAACCAGAAAGTACATTTTGATCAATACTCAAGTAATGTCAATTCAATTCAAATGTGAATAATAATAGTACAGTATTAATTGGATTTATGTGTATATAAAATAAAAAATATTGGTAGAATTTCATGATGTGTCATTATAATAAAAGTAACTCTTAGAGATGCATCTCTAACATATTCTTGAAGTTTCAAGAATATATCTGAACCATACCCAGTGTATGATGAATTATAAAAATAAATAAGTTTGGAGAGTAAGTGAAGTAGAATCATCTGAATCATACTGCTGCCATGTCCTCTAGCACAGTAAATTATTTCTATATTGTTGTAATAGTGACTTCTTTTATTCTTACTTATTTTTAAATCTAAAATTAACAAATAACAGGTACCCAGAATAAAGAATCCCTGAACAATGTATTTAGGGTTTCAAGTTATCTATACCTCCAGAATTAAACCGTAGCAGTGATTATCTTTTACTTATTTTAGAAGTGATCTATTGCCTACTCACCATTTAGAGTTACATATAACAATATACTTCTCTCCAAATAAGATCATTTGGAAACATCTACAGTGGTACATGCCTTTTTTTTTTTTTTCCAAATTTTTGTTCAATAATTAACTTTTTAAGAAAAGTACTGCTTAAGGAATATAGCTCCATCTGAATTTTATTTCTTTAAACAACCTTGCTATTGTGCCAGTGGGAGAGAGATACACTTACTATATTTTAGTGGTGTCATGCCTACGCCTCAATGTGTTTTCATAATAATACAAAGCTTACCCCTACTAGGAGGCAATAATAAATAACATAAACATTAAGAGTAATAACAATTAGAAAACAAACTTTATATAAAGACCTTTCTAAATTTGTTTAAACTATATGTTAATTACAATATTTTTGTTAAATAAATTTATATTTAAATTACATGTATAATTTAAAACAAATTTATATTTATTATTTGTATATAATTATAATACAAATATAATTTATAATATAATAATATTTATGATAATCCCATGAGTTGGGATTTATTTAAGGAAGCACTGTAGAATCCCTAGGTACAACAGTCAATAATGTTTGTTGTGATGAAAAGGGATAATAACTTCTTATATATTATTGTATTTAACTAAGTAAACTGCATTATTTTGTAACAAATGTGATATATTGTATTTGTCTCTGACTGCCTCAAAAGTGAATACTGTCAAAATAAATTTTACATTTGCATTCATAAATTAATGTGTTATACATGATAGGCCTATTTTTATAGATATTATAGATATAGAATATATATTTCTATATTTAGCTTGAATTTAATATTGGCAATAAAACATGATCTTATAGTGGAAGTTGACAATAAATATTCTTCGTAGCCAACTAGATTTTGACATACAATTAAGGAGAGCCTCACAGTGTAATTTTCACGTAGATCAATAACATTAGAATCTCAGCACAATTCTGCCTCTGCTGATACAAGTGAAGGCCTCATTTTAAATTACTTCAGCTAAAATGGGATTACTCAAGTAATGTTAGATAAAATATCTTCCCTTAGCCAGTGCTGAAGATTTCACATAAGAAAAGATAAATATTTAAGTAATAATTTAATCATGGATTTTTTGGAACTTATTAAAGTATGACACAGGTGGTTTGTTATACAGAAAAGAGCTAATTTTATAATGTATAAGCAAATAGATTATTGGAATTGGTTCATTGACAAGGATGTGTATAGCTATTGCATAGTAAGTCCAACTTTTTTTTTCCACTTTAAAATTCATCTTTATATTGAAAACATCTGGAGACAAGGCATAGGGAAAGAATCATGTCTATTCTAACAATGGCTCTGTTTCTTTATTTTTATGTCCCCATATTTTCACCAAATTCTAATCCTCTCAATCAGATTTTGTCTATCTAAATTATACTTTCTCACCCAGAATCTACATTATCCCCTTTATTCCTCTGACAGGTTCAGAGGGAGAAAAGAGACCACTTAGTCATAAAATGAAGCCCTTTCAATAGGGCTATGTTTCAAGAACCTGGGGTCATTAGTGAAAAATGTATTATATAAAAAATATAAAATAAAGCAGTACCAGATCATTTACTAAGACTTGCTTAGCTAGTATTTAAATTCAGGAGTTCTGACTGCAGAATTCATATCCTTAGCCAACATGCTATACAACTTCTCTGGGTGACTTTTTATGTCTACTGTGGCCTTTTATGACGATACACTTTCCGTTTTATTAATTAGTACTAGAAAACTGAAGTTACATTCACATTTTTAATTGCATGCAAGAAGATTTATATTTTAATAGGCTGTACAAAAATGTTTAGTGACTGTTTCAAAGTCTGGCTGTCAAGGCCATAGGGAATGCTCATTTGTTTGAGCAATGAGTCTTTCTTGTTAAGACTATGGAAGTTGTGAAATCAGTTTATTTTTCCTTTCTTCTGAATCTTTTCATGTGTCAGCTGTAATGCTGTTTGAATCAAAGACATTTGATTACCATCTATGTTCTTCTCTAAAACTGAATGGAAAGCTTTGTGGAAGATTGGCAGGCTTGAATAGTGGATTATTTTGACACTGGCAAAGTATTGCAACAGGAGAGAACTTGCAACTCTTCTGTTCTGTGGTTGTCAAAGCAGAATTTAATGCCAAACTTGGCAAAGGTTTCAGAGCTTTCTGCTTTATCAATTACTGGTTCCCTAAGAAGCCCAAGCCATCTCTTCCTATTCCAAGAAGGTGGTCCCATTGGTCAACTAGTTTAAGAGGCTATAGGGGGTTGTTGTGGTATTTTCATTAGGATACAAATACCAGTCATATTTTTATCTGTAATATAAAAGCCCTTAGGGAAGATATGAATTCCATTCAATCCTATTCAAAATTTGTATTATTAGAAAATACTGCCTGGATAAATGTCACAATTCTCCTTCCTGGGTGCAGCCTCTGGAATCAGATGGATAGGTCTTATTCCTACTCCATTTGCTTGGTAACTGTGGTACTTTGAATAAATGTCCAATAGGCTTCTTCATATGTTAAATGGGTATAATAATAAGACTGATTTCATAGTACTTGTATGAGGAATAATTGAGATGATTTCTATTAAGTAATAATGGCTCTTCCTGGGACAGAGTCAACATTTAATAAATATTAGCTGTCTTCATCATGATTATGATCATGGACAGAAAGAAGTCTAGATAAATAAAAACATTATGGAGGCAGCTTTATATTTCCTTATGCGTATGATAACATATAAGGAAAGAAGGAGGGCATAGAAAAGATTGGAGTGGGGAAGAATGTATTGTTTCAAAGTAGACTGACATAATCTGAAATACAAAAGACTTGGTCATAATTTGAAATACTAAAGACAGGAAGACTTATGGCAGGACTCTTTGTCATATTTAGTAATCCATCATATACCTTAGAGACCTGGATATTGATTATCTTTATCTAGATTTGCTCAATCCTGAGTCAAAAGGAATTAGGCTTTAGAACATGAGGTATGAAATTTGCCCCAAAGAGATAGAAATCCAAAGGAAATAATTGTGAGTGTATTGAAGATTTAAGCATGGCTGCTCCAAACTCAGTAAACTAACAAAGAGGGATACGGGCTTGGGAACCTCACACTGCTCACACACTCTTAGGAACAGGGCACAGGAAGTGTTTCTACAAAGATTTGGCTCGGTCTTTCTTATTCATCAGGACTTAGCTGAAATGTTTCCTTCATAAGAGACCATCCCAAACTATCTGATATTAACACCTCTCTCCCTTTCTCTTTTGTTGACCTCATTTTCCCCTCTTATTATACTTATCATAAATTGTAATTATTTGAGTATCACTTTTTATCTAGTATTCTCTAATGTCCACGAATGTAAATGCCCTATATGTTCAATTTGCTATTACGTAGAGAACACTGGATATAGTTGTTTTGTACTATAAGCCCTTAATACAAATTTGTTAAGTAGAGAGAACAACAATTAACAATAAGGACAATAAAATTTGAGGCAATCTAAGTCTACATTTGTTATAAAATAAAGGCAAAAATAAAAGGATAACCCCTCAACAATGCAGCTCTTTTATGTTATTTCCTCCCTTCTTTGTGGAACTATCACTTAATTTAACCTGACCTGTATGAAAGTGTTGAGGGCAGGGAGGCAAGAAAGTCATTAGGTGATGTACCACTCATTCTGCCCCATATCTACAGCAATCACCTTGTTGGTGCTTATTAATTTTAATACTTCCCATATTTATAATGTATTCTGCCTCATATTTATAACAAATTATATAACTGAAGTTCATCATAAAAAACTCTGTGAGATTTTAAGCACCATCTTCCTCAGCTATATAAATTTTTTCAGTTCAGATACCTGTATGATAAATTACAATGTCATGTACTTTCCTGTATTTCATGAGATAGGATAACTTCCAAAGAAAAAGTAATGTTTAGGGTTGATTACCCACAAGGTCCCTTGAATAGCACAGTGTTTGTAATTAGTTTCTGTTCAGAAAAAAAAAAAAATTCTCTGATAGATTAAGAAGACCTGTTTTCCACATTCTATTCCTGGCCATTGTAGGAATTAGAAAGATTTTTTTGGACCCGAAATAAGAAAGGCTATAAAGTGAAGGCTCTATAAACATACTACTACCATGTGTATCTGAATGTTAAAAAAGCTTCTTTCCTTGAAGAAGTAATCACAGTGTTCATTCTCTTTTGTAGACCCATAGCAGTTAAATGTACCAACTTTAAGAAAATGTCTTTTATTTCAATATGGTAGGGTATTCTTGTTAGAATAAGATGACACGTAGTTACAGACTTGAGATTTCTACACAGATAGATTGAAGAGAAGCAGTAATTTTCAAATTCACAACAAGCATATAATTCAAGCTATTTTCAAAATTGTTCGATTAAATGGAAAATAATTGCTTTTGAAATAGTTATCAAGTAATAAGTCTTCTGATTTTCTCCATTATTTTAGAAGCTGATATAAGGAGACACAATACTCTCAGGAGAGCACATTTTGATTCCAGGTTTTGATTCCATTGTGTTTGATTAGCAGCTGGTATTACAATGAGTCCAAGTTACATGAATGGCCTAGGGAGTGTACTCTATGAAGTGTCATCTCCTAGAGAAAGTATACAGTAGCCAAGGGAATTATTTCATTCTTTTTTTTTTTAAAGATTTTATTTATTTATTTGAGAGAGAGAGAATGAGAGACAGAGCACGAGAGAGAAGAGGGTCAGAGGGAGAAGCAGACCCCCCGTTGAGCAGGGAGCCCTATGTGGGACTCGATCCCAGGACTCCAGGATCATGACCTGAGCTGAAGGCAGTCGCTTAACCAACTGAGCCACCCAGGCGCCCCGGAATTATTTCATTCTTTAGAGTCTAAGCAAACTGTGGAGAAATCACTATGAGTGGCAAGAATCCAGGAGAAGACAGAGAATTGAAAGGAAACAGAAGATCCTTAGAAATGAGAAAAGAAGTTTGGTTATTAAATAATTCATTCTAAGTTAGTTACTTGGGACTGGATCTGATACACTAGGTCTTACATATATTTGAAATATTTTTCCAGATCCAAGTAAGTCTAAATATGTACATATGTATGTAAATATGTTAAAGGCATGCACACACACACTATTATAAAGAATCTCTCTTTAATACTTGTAAAATACAGAATTAGTCTATGAGAAATGCAAAATTATAAAATGTCATATATATGGATAAGTAAAAAAATCTTTGACAAAAATTAATTTCCTACATTTATATACATTTCAGTCTACCTTACTGACATTCATAAAAGCCTTTTTGAAGGACTCTTTAAGTATTACTACATATTACAAAAAAAAAAGTTACAGATTCAGGGTTAAGGAATAATTGAGTTCCTGGAACTTCAACCTGAGCTAGTTTGTAATCTATGCCTCAGTGATTTCAGTGATAACATGAATACAGTGTGCCTACATCAAAGGGCTGTTGTGTTAAGGGATAGATTATGCAAAAGGTATTCTTTCAGGATTCTATGACAAAATACCACAGACTGGATGGCTTATAAACAACAGAAATTAATGTCTCACAATCCTGGAGATGAGAATTCCAAGATCATAGTGCTGGTAGATTAGTGTCTTAATAAAGTCCTGCTTCCTGGTTCATAGATAGCTGTCTTCTCACTGTGTCCTCACATAGTAGAAGGAGAGAAGGAGTTCCCTCAGTCCCTTTTGTAAGAGCACCAATCTCTCATGATCAACTCACCTCCCAAAGGCTGCACATCCAAATACTATTACATTGGGGATTAGATTTCAACAGATAAATTTTTTGGCGGGGTAAGGACACAAACACTCAGGTTCCAGCAATGTCCAACAGAGAAACAGCTAATATAGGATACTCAGAAAATTTCTGTGCCCTTTCCCTGTCTCATTAAGAATGCCACTCTGTAAAATATAAGCATTTTAATGTTACGTATTTTTTAAGTGCATTGCTTTTGATGATCTAACATACAGAAGAAAAGAGCTTAGTAAAAAAGGAAGAAGAAATAGTTTACATATTTGTGGCTGTCTTTCTGAGCCAAATGGTTTGAGCAAGTGGCTCATGATAGTGAGACTATGTTCAGTTGATGGCACCAATGTGCTGATACTAGTCAATGTGTTGTTGATTAAGCAGGTTACATGTGCCCTAAAGGCCACTTGATATTTGTTGTTCAAGTTTAGGAATCCAATTTCTATCTTTCCTCCATGATAAACCATTTTTTTAAGAGGGAGTTGATCACCCAAAATTAGGTTTGATATTTTCTTCCAATAATGACTTCATAATAGCTTGTGAACTTAGAAAGTTGAGACCTCAGCAGGTTGCACTGTCTGGTACAAAAGAGACTTTGATCTAAAAGGTGAGTATTGACAGGCAGCCAACCTAGGTTTTAAAGATATTTATTACTTATGTGATAAATATCTGATTTTTAAGAACATTGACAATTTAAAGTCCCCACCAAAATGAATGAATTTCAAAGTGTCCTCTTGAGTACTGTGTTTGAATGAACTTACCAGTAGGATAGGACTTGGTATTTCTAAATGCTGAAGAGCATCACTAAGCTATTCATATAGCTAGCAAGTTTTATCTGCTGGTTAATTCTACCTCTAGGTCACAATAATAAAATCATATCCATATAAATTAGAACATTTATGTTCCTATTTTCCATAAAATGCAAATAATCAAATAAACTGTTTATTAGGCTGGGAACACAGAATGTGAAAAGACAGGATTCTAGAACATATTCCAGTTTCACATAGTGTAGAATTTCTAGTCATGTTAACAGCTCTTGAAGATGTTAAGCAGTCTGGATTATTCATTAATAAATTCCTGTTTAAAGGACTACAAGTAAGAGTAGTCAATGATGTGGTCATATTTTTTAAATTCATTTTATAGGTGAAATGATATAGAATAAAAGTAATAGTGATAAGTATCACTTATCACTTATTGTAAATTTATCATATTCCATAGTGCTAAGTTTTTTATGGATATTATTCATGTGGCGTTCAACATTTCCCTTTAAGAGATAGAGGGCACTATTACTATTTTTTTAAAAAATGAAATTAAGCTTAGATCATGAAATTAATTCGCGAAAGTTACAGAACCATAGAGAACTGTATGCAAACTTAATTCCAATCCCTATGGATTCTCAGGATTGAGAGTGCTTGCTTCTCCTAATGAATGTCATCTTGTTCTTCACCTCTCCCACTCTTACTGGCATGAAAACTGAGAACTAAATAATTTATTATTATCGCTCCACAATAAAAACATAATCATATCATGAATTTGACAAATTACATCTAAGTTCTCTATGACTAGAGCCATATCCTTCTGATTTTTGAAAGAGTATATCATTTTTTTGACCCTGAGATATTTGTGTCAATTGCCATGAAAACACTTTTTGACAGTAAAATCAATTATCCTCCGAAAAGTTTTAAAATGATGGTAAAAGGAATGCTATCAATCTAACATTTAGAAAAACAGAAAAAGAATACTCCTTATTTATAATCTAGAAAGTTGTCTCTGCTCTGGAAGATTAAAATACTCTTTCAGGAATTAAGAATTAAGTGAGCCTTAAGAAGATTTATGGAAAAATAAATTAGATTTCTATTTTAGTTTGTACCAGTTAAGGTTCTATGAACAATGCAAGTAACATCTCAATAAGTAATTACAATGGAACTTTGTAGGCTAAAGGTGTTTTCTATAAATAATGTGTTGAGATCAATTAGCATCCCTAATGAAATATATAGAACAACTCTAAATGACATAAATTGAAATGTGCAAAAGCAAGGGAATGTAAATTTTCTAGGAGGGATTTACCACATTTACTTTGGAAGCATACCAAAGCTTTCACCTCCTGTGAGCAACATCTGAAATCATGTCAGAATCAGATTAGATATATTGTCTATAATTGGGTTTTTCTTTATAAGAAAGGCTTTAGAAGAGTGAACATGTATATGAATAATATTTATAACTTATAATGATAATAGTTAATAAATAATATAATGTATAATAATACATAATATATATAATAATGATAACAGTTAATGAAATTAAGTTTCAACTAGAGTACCCTGTGCCAACATTTACATTAGGACCAATTAGAAAATAAGAATGAATATTGGAATAAAATGAAGGTGAGAACACTTACATAAAAGCATCCAAATTCTTAATAGGAGCAATTAAGACAAAAATTGCTGAGAATCTAGATCTACCTGTATAAGAAAACTCAGGATTATTTATTTCTCCTCTTCATGCATTTTATAAGAGAAAGAGTTCAGATCTATGATCCACTCATGAAATATCATAAACCAAACATTTTTATAAAATCATAATATTTAGTACTTAGTTTTAGAACTATGGCAATACACAATACACCATACAAAGACCTTTAAGGGGCAGGATGAAGAAGGAGGAGTAAGAGGAGAAAAGGGAGAGGGGAAGAATGAGAGAAATCAGGGAAATGAGAGAAGTCCGGGAAATAAAATTTTTCTTCAGTAATTCAGTTATATTCTCTTATTTATTATTATCTCTCCACAATAAAAACATGTCATATTTATTTCAGAATGGTCACAAGTCCTATTGCCTCATCTTTTTTTCTCTTTAGTTACCTCTGTACTGCCTGTGGCACTACCCAGTGCCCCAAGCTAACTTGGTGTTATTTCTGGTCATGGTCCTCTTTCTCTTCCCTAAGCATCATAGGATATTCCTCCCCCACTTCTGTTCATTCTTTCATTGTAACGTTATAGCCATTAGTTTTGCTCATGCATTCTAATGTGACAGTTTAACATTTTAAATTATTCTTTATGAATACCAATTGTAAATAAAAATGCAAAGGAAACCATACAGAAAATATTGCAACATGTATAAAAGACCAAAAGTCACTATCTCTAATATATTAAGAGATTTTTCATAAAGAAAAACATGATAATGCTATATCATTTCCATTTTAAAGCTGTAAATCAAGGGGCACCTGGGTGGCTCAGGTGGTTAGGCCTTTGCCTAGGTTCATGTCATGATCCCAGTATCCCAGGATCTAACCCTGCATCAGGCTCCCTGCTCAGCAGGGAGTCTGCTTCTCCCTCTGACCTTTCCCTCTCTTGTGCTCTCTCTCTCACTCTCTTTTTCAAGTAAATAAAATCTTAAAAACAAAAACGAACTGTAAATCAAAAGAACTTTCATACTTGAGTTCAGTTTGTCCTTTAGGAACCAATTTCAAAGAAATTAATAGGAATAAAGCACCTTTATTGCAATACTAATTTTAATAGTGAAACTGAAGGCTTTCTAAATATCCCAGAATAGGAATGTAGTTAATTATATAAATGGAGTAAGTATTGCTACTCTGGTTTTCTTTTGACACGATAAATGTTTCTTCATCATTTCGCTTTCAATCTGCAGGTGTCTTTAGGTCTAAAATGAGTTCCTTGTAGGCAGCATATAGATGGGTCTTGGTATTTTTTATCCATTCTCACACCCCATGTCTTTTGATTAGAGCATTTAGTCCATTTATATTTGGAGTACTTTTTTTTTTAATTTTTTATTGTTAGGTTAATCACCATACACCACATCATTAGTTTTTGATGTAGTGTTCCATGACTCATTGTTTGTGCATAACACCCAGTGCTCCATGCAGAACGCGCCACCCCCCCATACCCATCACCAGGCCAACCCTCCTCCCACCCCCCTCCCCTGTAGAACCCCCAGTTTGCCCCTCAGAATCCACAATCTCTCATGGAGTACTTATTGATAGATATGTTTTTAGTGCCATTTTTTACTTCTTTTGTTACTGTTTCTGGAGATTTTCTCTGTTACTTTCTAGTCTTTGTTGCTTTTGGTCCTTCCGTCCCACTCAGAGTCCCCTTAATATTTCTTGTGGGGCTGGTTTAGTGGTCACAAACTCCTTTAGTTTTTGTTTGCTGGGAAACTCTTTATCTCTCCTTCTATTCTGAATGATAGTCTTGCTGGATAGAGTATTCACTGAGATTTTTCCCATTCAGCATGTTAAAGAAGATCCAACAATTGTAAATATTTATGACCCCAATTTGGGATCACCTGAATATATAAAACAATAACGGACATAAAGGAACTCATTGATAATAGTAGGGGACTTAAACACCCCACTTACATCAATGGACAGATCATCTAAGCAGAAAATCAACAAGGAAACAATGGCTTTGAAGACACACTGGACCAGATGGATTTAACAGATATATTCAGAACATATCATCTTAAAGCAGCAGAATACACATTCTTTTCAAGTGCACATGGGACAGTCTCCTGAATAGATCACATACTAGGTCACAAATTAAGCCTCAATAAGATAAGTGTTGGTAAATGTGTGTGTAGAAGCTAATAGAAATAGTTGTACTGTTAACTCATTAAAGGTATCCTGGGTATAATGTGTAAAAAATATAAAATATATTTGTAATAATATGAGACTATTACACTTTTTATCAGTTTATTTGCCAAATTCTACATATTTTTTTATAAATCTCGTTACTCATTATTTGAAATTTTTCTGTGTAGATCCTCTCTGCTCATTTTCCCCCACTAATGTGTATAAATAATTTTACCAATTTTAGCTATCTTTGCCATTCCTCTTCATACATCTATGTGCACAGCTGTACTTTGGTTGCATAAAGACAAACTCCCCTCAAAGCAGGTTAATCAATGAAGAAATATATGGGTTCACATAATTGATAAGTTCAAAGGTGGACATGGAACCTTTTGAATTAGAATTAGGCTCATAGCATTGAATATTATGTCCATTGATTCTAGGCATGTCCCCTCCATTTGCTAACAAAGATGAGCACTAAGATTTCTGACTTCTGTGGGCATTAATGCCTGTAATTCAAAGAAGAGGTTTTATTAAAATTATGTGCATTTTCAGAAAAAAATGAAATTAGAGACAAAAAATAGAGATCAACAAAACAGAGCAGTTTTTTAAAAGATAAAAGATTGACAAACATTTAGCATAGATGAAAGAGAGAATACTCAAATAAATAAAATCAGAAATGAAAGAGAAGACTTTATATCTGATACCACAGAAATACAAAGGATCATGAGAAATGAGGAACAGTTCTATGATAACAAATTTGATAACTTAGAAGGTATGGATAAATTTCTAGAACCACACAACTTACCAAGGCTGACTAATGAATAGGAAATCTGAACAGACAAATTATACGTAAGGAGATTAAATCAGTAATCAAAAACTTCCCAACAAAGATAATCTTAGAACAAGATGGTTTCACTAGTGAATTCTACCAAACATTTAAAAAAGAATTAATGTTAATCCTTCTCACACTCTTCCTCCAAAAAAGAAGAAGAGAGGGAACAATCCAAACTAATTTTATGAGGCTAGCATTACCCTGATACCAAAGCCACATATGGACACTACACAGAAAAGAAGACTATATACTAATATTTCTGATGAAATTAGATGCAAAAATTCTCAAATATATTAACAAACTAAATTCAACACCACATTAGAAGGAGCTGACACCATTGTCAAGCAGAACTTGTCCCTGAGATACAAAGATGATCCAACACATGTAAATGAATAAATATGATACACCACAATTAAAAGAATGAAAGATAAAAATGATGATAACATCAATAGCTGTACAAAACATTTGGCAAAATATAACACTTTTGTGATTAAAAAAAAAACACTCAACAAATTAGGTATAGAAGCAATATATCTCAACATAATAAAGGGCAATATGACAAGTTCACAGCTAAAATCATACTTAGTGATGAGAAGTTAAAAGCTTTTCTTGTAGGATCAGGAACAAGAAGAGTGCTCACTATCACCACTCCTCTTCATCTGGAGCCAGAGCAATTAGGCAATAAAGAAAATAAAGACATTCAAATAGTGCAGGAAGAAGTAAAATTGTCTTTGCCAATGATATGATCTTATATATAGAAAATCCTAAGGATTCCACCAAAAAATTAGAAGAACTAATGAACAAGTTCAGTAAAGTTGCATAATATAGAATCAATGTAAAAAAAATCGTTTGTGTTTCTATACACTAACAGTGAAATAGCTGAAAAAGAAATAAACACCTCATTCACAACAGCATCAAAACCAATATAATACTTAGAAATAAATTTAACTAAGGAAATTAAAGATCTATGCACTAAAAACTACAAGAGTTTGGTAAAAGAAATTGAAGAGGACACAGACAAATGGAAAGAATATCCTGTGTTTATGGATCAGAATTAATATTTAGTTAAAAATGTCCATATTACCCAAAGACATCTGTATGTTTAGTGCATTCCTTATCAAAATTCTAGTGGCATTTTTCACAGAAATAGACAAAAATGATTTTAAAATTTGTATGGAATTACAAAAGATTCCAAAGAGCCAAAGCATCCCTGAGAAAGAACAAAGATGGAGACATCCCACTTCCTGATTTCAAACTATACTACAAAGCTATAGTAATCAAAACAATCTGACATGAAAAATAGACACATAGACCAATGAAATGGAATAAAGAGCCCAGAAATAAATTTTCCATATATAGTCAACTAATATTTGACAAGAGATTCAGTGGAGAAAGGGTAGTCTCTTCAATAAATGGGGCTAGGGAAACTGGATAGCTATGCAGAAGAATGAAACTGGACCTCTTTTTTATACCACTCTCAAAAATGAACTTGAAGTGGATTAAAGACTTAAACATAAGATCTGAAACCATAAAGCTCCTGGAAGAAAATTTAAGGAAAAAGCTCATTGACATTGGTCTTAACATGGATTTTTTGGATATGACACCAAAAGCATAAGCAACCAAAGCAAAACTTAGTAAGTGGGATTACATCAAACTAAAAAGTTTCTGGACAGTAAAAGAAACAACAAAATAAAAAGGCAAATTCTGGAATAGGAGAAAAAAAAATTGCAAATCATGTATATGATAAGGAGTAAATATTCAAAATATGTAAAGAGCTCATACAACTGAATAGAAAACAAAAACAATCTAATTTAAAAAGTGGGCAGAGGAAAAGAATGGACATTTTTCCAAAGAAGATTCTCAAATGGACAACAGGTACATGAAAATGTGCTCAACATCACTAATCATTAGGGAAATGCAAATCAAAGCCACAGTGAGATATCATTTCACATCTGTTAGGATTGCTATTATGGTTAGAATATGGAAGAAAGGGAACTTTGTATATTGCTGGTAGTAGTGTAAATTGTTGCAGCCACTATGGAAAATAGTATGGATAGGAGTGGACAGCCTGGTGTAGGGATCCCCTGGTTGCACTGGGACATAATGTTCCCCTACCTGGAGTCCCTTTGGAAGAGAGTATATTGTCTCTCCAAGGACAAAAGACCCTGCAGGTGCCATTGAGCAACTGGTCATGGGCAGGGGACAGATAACCTGGACGCTGCTTTTTGCTGTGCTTCCCCATAGACTCCAGCCACCCTTGCAGGTGTACAA
This sequence comes from Mirounga leonina, assembly GCF_011800145.1. NCBI lineage: Eukaryota > Metazoa > Chordata > Mammalia > Carnivora > Phocidae > Mirounga > Mirounga leonina. The sequence continues at coordinate 70,998,443 of NW_023270426.1, forward strand.
CTATTTTAGTGGGACAAAACAGCACCAGACACAGCATGAGAAGGTGGTATTCAGAGGAGGGGAGAGGGGCTACACCTTGCTGGGTCTTTTAAGATTCAGAGTTTCGAATCCCAGTGGTGCTCCAGAGATAAAACATAGGAGACCTGTGGCACTGGGCATGTCAGTGGCCCCAGGCACAGACAGGGTGAGGGCAGGGATCTGACAGATGCCTGGGATACAAGAAGGAAGATTGTTTGCTTTTCTCTGAGGCCTCCCTGAACAGTGGCTGCAGCAAATTCCCTTCCCCAGGGACGAGAGGGTAAGGTGATGCCATCTCCCACCGCCCTCCCTCCAGTACCGTGGGACTTCAGTGAGTGCCCCCAGTGGAGGTGGGAGCTGCTTACACCAAACCCTGCCCCACTGGGCCCTGCAAGTGCATGGTTACTAGTGCAGGTCTGACTGTAAGCCAGCTACAGTGGGCCTCTCCCCCAGAAACCCATCACAGGCATCCTGCATGCACCAAGTCAGATAATCATAGAGTGCTCCAAAGTGTCAGTTTCAGATCTGGTGGAAATAGGACCAGGCTTTCTTTCTTTCTTTCTTTTTTTTTTTTTTCCTTTTAGAATCAGGCTTATAGTTTTTGTTTTTTCATTTCCTTTTCTCTCTCTTTTTCTTTTACATCAGGCTGCTTTTTTTTTAAACTTCCATTCCAAGCTTATTCTAACAAACAAATCAAAGCTCACCTAGTTAAAGGTCCAAACACTGCCCCCTATAAGAAAGGAGGAACTCTGCAGAGCATCAACCTATGGGAAAGAGCAGCCAAAACCCAACAGCAGAGTGCACACAGCATACACCAGAAACACTTCCCGAAGCACCAGGCACTGGACAGTGTATGACCCCTTCTTAATTTGGCATTACTCTCAGGAACAGGAAGCATACAAAATGACAAGATGGAGGGATTCTCCCCAAAAGAAAGATCAAGAAGAAATCACAGCCAGGAATTTGCTCAATACAGATATAAGCAATATATCTGAACAAGAATTTAGCACAACAGTCATAAGAATACTAGCCAGGCTTGAAAGAAGCAGATAGAAGACACCAGAGAAACCCTTGCTGCAGAGGTAAAAGACCTAAAAGCTAGTCAGGCTGAAATAAAAAATACTATTACTGAGATGCAAAACTGACTAGATCTAACCACAATGAGGACCGAAGAAGCAGAGGAATGAAAAGGTGATATAGAAGATAAAATTATGCAAAATAGTGAAGCTGAAAAGAAGAGAGAAAGAAGACTATTAGATCACCAAGGTAGACTTAGGGAACCCAGCAATTCCATAAAGCCTATAATATTCATATCATAAGAGCCTCAGAAGAAGAAGAGTGGGTAAAAAGGGGCAGAAGGTTTATCTGAACAAATTATAGCTGAGAATTTCCCTGATTTGGGGAAAGAAACAGGCATTCAAGTCTAAGAGGCACAGAGAACTCCCCTCAAAATTAGCAAAAATAGGTCACATCTAGACATATAATGAAACTTGCAAAATACAAAGATAAAGAGAGAATTCTGAAAGCAGCTGGGAACAAAAGGTCCTTAAACTACAAGGGTAGACACATAAGGTTAGCAGCAGGCCTGTCCACAGAAACTTGGCAGGTCAGAAGAGAATTATATATTCAGCATGCTAATTGGGAAAAATATTCAGCCAAGAATACTTTATCCAGTAAGACTATCATCCAGAATAGAAGAAGAGTAAAGAGTTTTCAAGACAAGGAAAAACTAAAGAAGTTCATGAACACTAAACCAGCTCTGCAGGAAATTTTAAAGGGGACCATTTGAGCAGGAAAGAGAAACCAAAAGCAACAAAGACTAGAAAGGAACAGAGACAATCGTACAGGAACATTGACTTTGCAGTTAATACAATGGCACAAGATTTGTATCTATCAATAATTACTCTGAATGTAAGTGGACTAAATGCTCCAATGAAAAGACATAGGGTATCAGAATGGATTAAAAACAAGACCCATCAATATGCTGCTTACAAGGGACTCATTTTAGACACAAAGACACATCCAAATTGAACGTGAGGGGGTGGAGAACCATTTATCATGCAAATGGACATCAAAAGAAAGTCAGAGTAGCCAAACTTATATCAGACAAACTAGATTTTAAACTAAAGACTTTCATAAGAGTAGAAGAAGGGCACTGTATCGTGTAAGCAGAAGATCAACAAGGAAACAATGGCTTTGAATGACATGCTAGACCAGATGGACTTAACAGATGTATTCAGAGCATTTCATCCTAAAGCAGCAGAATACATATTCTTTTTGAGGGCACATAGAACATTCTCCAGAATAAATCACACATGGGATCACAAATCAGGCCTCAACTGGTACAAAAAAAACAAAAAAAGTTTGAGATCATACCATACATATTTTCAGACCACAACACTATGACACTTGAAGTCAACCACAAGAAAAAATTGGGAAAGACCACAAATACATGGGGGTCAAAGAACTTCCTACTAAAGAATGATTGGTATAACTGGGAAATTAAAGAAGAAATAATAAAAAAATAAATGGAAGCAAATGAAAATGGATGCAGCAAAGGTGGTCATAAGAGAAAAGTGTATAGCAATACAGGCCTTTCTTGAGAAGCAAGAAGTCTCAAGGATACAACCTAATCTTACACCTAAAGAAGCTGGAAAAAGAACATCAAATAAAGCCTATAACCACCAGAAGAAGGGAAATAATAAAGGTAAGAGCATAGGGCACCTAGGTGGCACAGTGGGTTAAGTGTCCAACTCTTGGTTTCAGCTTAGGTCATGATCTCAGGGTCCTGGGATCAAGCCCCACATTAGGGTCCAGGCTTAGCATGGAGTCGGCTTGAGATTCTCTCTTCTCCCTCTGCCCCTCTCACTCATGCTGTCACTCTCTCTGTCTCTCAAATAAATAAATCTTTAAAAAAGATAACAGAAATAAATGATAGAGAAATTAAAAAAAAAACAAACAGTAGCCTAGATCAACAGAACCAGGAGCTGGATCTTTGAAAGAATTATCAAAATTGATAAATGCCTTGCCAGATTTTCCAAAAAGAAAAGAGAAAGGTCCAAAATAAGTTAAATCACAAATGAAAGAGGAGAGATCACAATCAACACGGCAGAAATACAAACAATTATGAGTGTATTATGAGCAATTATATGCCAACAAATTGGGCAATCTGGAAGAAATGAATAAATTTCTAGAAACATATAAAAGGTCAAAACTGAAACAAGAAGAAATAGAAAATTTGAACAGATCCATAATCAGCAAAGAAATTACATCAGTAGTCAAAAATCTGCCAACAACAAGAGTCTAGAGCCAGATGGCTTCTCAGGGAAATTCTACGAAAACATCTAAAGAAGAATTAATACCTATTCTGAAACTGTACCAAAAAATAGAAATGGAAGGAAAACTTCCAAACTCATTCTATGAGACTGGCATTACCTTGATTCCAAAACCAGACAAAGACTCCACTAAAAAAGAATTACAGAGCAGTATCCCTGATGAACATGGATGTAAAAATCCTCAACAAGATACTAGGTAATTGGGCGCCTGGGTGGCTCAGTCATTAAGCGTCTGCCTTCGGCTCAGGTCATGATCCCAGGGTCCTGGGATCGAGTCCCACATCGGGCTCCCTGCTCAGCAGGAAGCCTGCTTCTTGCTCTCGCACTCTCCCTGCTGTGTTCCTGCTCTCTCTCTATCTCTCTCTGTCGAATAAATAAATAAAATCTTAAAAAAAAAAAAGATACTAGGTAATCAAATCCAACAGTACGTTAAAAGGATTATTCACCAGGAGCAAGTGGGATTTATTCCTGGGCTGCAGGGGTGTTTGATATCTGCAAATCGATCAACGTGATACATCACATTAATAAAAAGAAAGGATTAGAACCGCATGTCCCTCTCAATAGATGCAGAAAAAGCAATTGACAAAATACAGCATCCTTTCTTGATAAAAACCCTCAAGAAAGTAGGGATAGAAAGAACATACCCCAGTATCATGGAGGCCATATACGAAAGACAACTAATATCATCCACAATGGGGAAAAACTGAGAGCTTAGGAAAAACTAAGACGTTAGGAACATGATAGGGATGCCCACTCTCACCACTGTTGTTCAGCATAGTACTGGAAGTCCTAGCCTCAGCAATCAGACAACAAAAAGAAATAAAAGGCATCCACATCAGCAAAGAAGTCAAACATTCACTCTTTGCAGATGACATGATATTCTATGAAGAAAACCCAAAAGACTTCACTAAAAAATTGCTAGAACTCATACATGAATTCAGCAAAATTGCAGGATATAAAATCAATGTACAGGAATCTGTTACATTTCTATACACCAATAATGAAGCATCAGAAAGAGAAATGAAGAAATTGATCCCATTTACAACTGCACCAAAAACCATCAGACACCTAGATAAACCTAACCAAAGAGGTAAAAGATCTGTACTCTGCAAATTATAGAACACTTATGAAAGAAATTGAGGAAGACAGAAAGAAATGGAAAAACATTGTATGCTCATGGATTGGAAGAACAAATACTGTTAAAATGTCTATACTACCCAAAGCAATCTATGCATTCAATGCAATCCTGATCAAAATAACACCAGCATTTTTCAGAGAACTAGAACAAACAGTCCTCAAATATGTATGGAACCAAAAAAGACCCCAAATAGCCAAAGTAATGTTGAGAAAAAGTAAAGAGGGAGGCATGACAGTCCCAGGCATCAAGCTATATTACAGAGCTGTCATCATCAAGACAGTATAGTACTGGCACAAAAACAGACACATAGATCAGTGGAACAGAATAGAGAATCCAGAAATGGATCCACAACTAAATGGTCAACTAATCTTCGACAGAACAGGAAAGAATATCCATCCAATAGAAAAAAAAACAGTCTCTACAACAAATGGTATTGGGAAAACTAGACGGCCACATGCAGAAGAATGAAACTGGACCGCTGTCTTACACCATACACAAAAATAAATTCAAAATGGATGAAAGACCTAAGCGCAAGTCAGGAAACCATCAAAATCCTAGAGGAGAAACAGGCAGCAACCTGTTTGACCTCGGCCACAGCAGCTTCTTAATAAACACATCTCCAGAGGCAAGGGAAACAAAAGCAAAAATAAACTATTGGGACCTCATCAAGATAAAAAGTTCCTGCACAGTGAAGTAAACAATCAACAAAACTAAAAGGCAATTGACAGAAAGGGAGAAGATACTTGCAAATGACATATTGGATAAAGGGCTAGTATTGAGAATCTATAAAGAACTCATCAAACTCAACACTCCAAAAATAAAATATCCAGTTAAGAAGTGGGTAGAAGACATGAACAGACGTTTCTGCAAAGAAGACATACAAATGGCTAACAGACACATGAAAAAATGCTCAACATTATTCATCATCAGAGAAATACAAATCAAAACCACAATGAGATACCACCTTACACCTGTCAGAATGGCTAAAATTAACAACTTAGGAAACAACAGAAGTTGGTGAGGATGCTGAGAAAGGTGAAACCTCTTTCAAAGTGGGAATGCAAAGTGGTATAGCCACTCTGGAAAATGGTATGGAATATGTTCCTCAAAAAGTTAAAAATAGAACTACCCTATGACCCAGTAATTACACTACTAGTTTTTTTTTTAAAGATTTTATTTATTTATTTGACAGAGAGAGAGAGAGACAGCGAGAGAGGGAACACAAGCAGGGGGAGCAGGAGAGGGAGAAGCAGGCTTCCCACAGAGCAGGGAGCCCAATGCAGGGCTCGATCCCAGGACCTTGGGATCATGACCTGAGCTGAAGACAGACGCTTAACGACTGAGCCACCCAGGCGCACTTACACTACTAGGTATTTATTCAAAAGATACAAAAATAGTGATTAGAAGAGACACATGCACCCCAATGCTTATAGCAGCACTATCAACAATAGCCAATTTATGGAAAGAGCCCAAATGCCCATCAGCTGATGAATGGATAAAGAAGATGTACATGCTCTCTCTGTCTCTTTCTCTCCCTCTCTCTGTATAAATCATGTATATATACACAATGGAATATTAGTCAACCATCAAAAAGAATGAGAAATTGACATTTGCAACGACATGGATGGAACTAAAGTGTATTATGCTAAGTGAAATAAGTCAGAGAAATACAAATACAATATGATTTCACTCATGTGGAATTTAAGAAACAAAACAGATAAACATAGGGGAAAAGAAGGAAAGATAAAATAAAAACAGAGAAGGAGGCAAACCATATGAGACACTTAACTATAGAGAACAAACAGAGGGTTGCTGGAGGGGAGATGAGTGGGAGGATGGGTTAAAAGGGTGATGGACATTAAGAAGAGCACTTGTGATGAGCACTGGGTGTTATATGTAAGTGATGAATCACTAAATTTTACTCCTGAAACAAATACTACACTATATGTTAACTAACTTGAATTTAAATAAAAATAAATTTTAAAAAATAGTATGGAGTTTCCTCAAAAATTAAAAAAAATAAAATTACTGGTGCGCCTGGGTGGCTCAGATGGTTAAGCATCTGCCTTTGGCTCAGGTCATGATCTGAGGGTCCTGGGATCGATCCCCTCATCGGGCTCCCCACTTGGCAGGGAGCCTGCTTCTCCCTCTCCCTCTACTGTTCCCCCTGCTTGTGCTCTCTTGCTCTCTCTGTCAAATAAATAAATAAAATCTTAAAAAATAAAGAAAAATAAAAAATAAAATTACTTTATGATACATCAATCCCACTTCTGGATATATATCTAAAGGAAATGAAATCAAGATCTTGAAGAGATATCTGAACTTACGTGTTCATTAAAGTAGTATCAGAACAGCCAAGATACAAGATCTAGAAACAACCTAAGTGTAGATACAATAGAGTATTATTCAACCATGAGAAAGAAGGAAATCCTGTCATTTGTGAGATATGCATCTCACATAAATACATCTTGAGGGCATTATGCCAAGGGAAATAAGTCAGACAGAGAAGGACAAGTACTGTGCGATATCACTTATATGTGGAACCTAAAAAACCCAAACTCATAGAAACAGAGAGTAGAATAGAGTCACCAGGGGCTGGAATGGGGGGGAGATGGTGGCAGTGGTGAGAGAAATGGGGAGATGTTGGTTGAAAGTTATAAGCGTCCATTTAGAAGATGAATAAGTTTTGGAGATCTAATGTACAGCATGTTGATTATACTTAATAATAGTGTATTATATAATTGAAAGGTGCTAAGAGGGTAGACCTTAAGTTTTTTCACCACAAAAAAAGAATTGGTAATTATTATGATGTGAAGGAGGTGTTAGCCAAAGCTAAGTTGGTAATCATTTTTCAATATACAAGTGTATCAAATCAGCATATTATGCCTTAAATTTTTACAGTGTTTTATATCAATTATATCTCAATAAACTGGGAAAAAAATGTGTGCACTTTCAATTCCAGAAAAAGATTTTAATTGGTTCTGTTAGGTCACATAAATTGAGTGCTTTGATTCACTACAATGGGTTTAGTAATTCCTCTCTGGCAGAAGAGGAACAGCATTAATTCATAGCCCTGCCAGAGGGAAGGGTAGGTTCCACTAATAACATGAAAGAGGTTGCAGAAGTTAGGCAAAAGTATGGCTATTATTTCCAGTATATTAGTGTTCTAAATCTTAATCCAAATTTATTTCCTGTTTATATGGTTTTTTTTTAGTCCTTCTCTATCCACCTTATACCATACTTTCTCTAAGTTGTTTAAATTATATTTAATTGCATTATATAATGTGCTTTCTTTCTGGATTTTTATGTATTTATATTTTGATAAATGAAATGGCACATTTCTCCACATCTTATTTAGGTCTTTGCATATTGATTAGGTACCTATATTTCAGCAAAATCACTAACTAGATACTAACATTGGTTAGACATGCTGCTTTTTTTGTGAGCAAACTACTTTTATTAAAATCAAAAGATTTTAGATATAGTAGGGACAAATATCCATCATTCTGCTTTTTCTTTTACACAGTTGAGCTATGCTTGGTGCCACTGACAGTGCTTCTCTGAAGTTGTCTCCATGTACACTAGGCATCAGATCTTTGAGGTTCTTTCTTTTTTTTTCCTTTTTTTAGTTGAATAGTGTATTGACATTAGGTATTATTGGAGTATAATAAACTGAACATTCAAAGACTTACCTAAAGGACCCTTTGGATTGTACCTAATCTACTTTCTCATTCTCTACCAGTGTTCACTTCATACTCTTTGGGACAATCGGGGTATTACACCACATACTTAATGAAACTTGCATATGCAGTGGGTTGTTGCCTTAAGTCATATTTTTTTTACTATAAGAAATGCCTGGGCAGACAGCCTCTTCAGCTGTTAGGGTAAAATCTTGTCACTGAGGAGGGGTATTGTGGTTGGACAGAGCTTTCATATTTATAATGTTTCTATAGTTAAGAACATCACAGTAACTTATAGAGCTTTTGGCACATGCATGTTGATTAGTCTTGCAGATAACCACTCATCAAAATGAGCAATATTTCTGCTGGAGCTGCAATAAAGAATGCTGATTTATTTTTAATACCAAATGTACAGTCAACTGTCAATTAACTGTATTAATGCAGAGATGGAACACTAAAAATTCTCAGCATTATTTTAATAAATAATTGAAATTTGTCCTTTACTATTTATTCTATTGCAAAAAGCAAATTTGAATGGCTTGAATTGCATGATTTTTAGTTTTTTTGAACTTCAATGTAATAATGAAAGGAGAAATGGGCAAAATGGGCAAAAGTCATTCAGCAAAAGGGAGGAGAAGTCAATGACCTAGATAATTTACAAACTGTATAATTAGTTCTGAAATAATTAGGGTTCACTGTCTCCCTTCTGAAAAGAAATAGAAGGGAAAATAGTATTTGTGTTAAATAATGGAGCTAGATATTACATTTTATGGGGTAGTATTTATTTCATAACTTCGTCAATTTTACTCATTGTCTTTAAAGTTTATCACATTGAACTTACATAAAATTAATAATAACTTTTCAAGGCAGGGCACAGATAAGGAAGAACTATGGCATAGGAGGTCCTCAGTTCTAGTCCCGGTGAAACGTAATGTGATATTTTCTTTTGGATACCTCAAGAAAACATGACCCGTTGAACACCTATTCTGTGTCAATCACTCTGATAATTACCAAATTTAGGTAGACATACAATTAAATTAAACTCTAGAATAATGTGTAAGTTGTTTTAGGGAAAAAAGACTTGTATATAAATAGATCTAATAGAAGTTACTATAAAAGAATGTACTAAGTAACAGTAAAAGTTACTAATTATTAATTACTTCTTAGAAGGAAATCGGTCAGTCTTTCATGGAAGAAACAATATTTCAAATGTCACTTGTGGGAAGGATTCCGAAAGTTAGGGAATATGAAGAAGGACAATAAAAGGTAAATTAAGTAATGATAATAGAGTAATGCAAGAAGAAATCAGAAAGCTTGCTCAAGGATAAGCATGAATTTGAACTAAAATGTAAAAAAAAAAAATGAATCCACTTACTGAAGTTACAGTTGGAAAGGGGAAAAGAAAAACATTTGGAGCCAATTCATACAGAACTTTGAGCATCATAGACTTTAATGGGAGCTGACTTGAGAACATGGATAAAAGTGCTGCTTTTGAAGTTAGGACTTGATTCCATCTTATATTTCTAGGTCACTAGCTGTGTAAATAACCTAAGTACTTTTGTCTCCATTTGCTCATCTATGGAATTATAGTATTACTGCTTGGGTTAGTATGTAGCCTGGAAACTGCATGTAAGGTATCTAGAACATTGTCTGTACCAGATAGGCATTCTGCTCCACAAAATATAGGGAGTCATGATCTAGATTGCTATAGAACATTATTATTTCCATAGTACAGGGTATCAATACAAAAATGCTTTGCATAAAGTGACATTGGAAGTAGAGAGACCACACTGATATTACAGCAATAGTCCAGGAATTAGGAAATGTGGTAATGTGAATGATGACAGCTGATAGGGAAATAGCTTTATAAATCAGAAGAAAAACTTGAAGCTGAAAATATCAGTTGGACAATTTTCCACTGCTCATCCAGGAGGTTTGTAGAAGGGTAAAAATCATCCTGTGCCACACTTGAAATTACATAGGTGAGTCTAGTAGTGATGTTTTCATGCAAAATACATCTGGGAAGAATATAGCAGTTCCTAAAGTTAAAAAGTGGCTTCTAAACAAACTAAGTGGGAGAGTCAGAAGATGAACATCACTTTTATTTTTATAGGAGAGGACCCTGAAATTTGTTTAAATAACTAGTTGTGAGATTTAAACAAATAAAGAGAATTTGGAGGAACAAAACTTTATATTAAGTAGTTTCTATTTTAAGAAATAAAGACTTCCCTAACCACTAAAATAACCCCTAAATTAATAAAAGATTATTTATAATAATTGATTTAAAAAACTCGGAGTCACAACCAACCTGTTAAGTCTTTGCTAACTACAACAGAACATCTAAATTTAAAAGAACAGTCTTCAAATATTTAAAAAAGAGTTAATATCTATTCTACTCAAACTATTCCAAAAGATAGAATAGGAAGGAAAACTTCCAGATTTGTTCTATGAGGCTAGCATTACCTTGATAGCCAAACCAGACAAAAAGATACTACACAAAAAGAATCCTACAGGCCATTATCTCTGATGAATATAGGGCATAAATCCTCCACAGTATTTTAGCAAACTAAATTCAACAATACATTAAAAAAAAAGCCATTCACCATGACCAAGTAGGATTTATCCCAGGGATGCAACGGTGGTTCAGCAATCACAAATGAACCAATGTGACTCATAAAAATAATTATCTTAATAGGAGCAGATATAAAGCATTTGATAAAGTACATCTGTTCTTGCTAAAAACTCTCAACAAGGTAGGTTAAGAGGGAACATACAACAACATGATAAAGACCATATGAAAAACCCACAGCCAACATCATATTCAGTGGTGAAAAACTGAGAGCTTTTCCTTTAAGATCAGGAATAAGACAAGGATGTCCTCTCTCACCACTTTTATTAAACATAGTACTGGATGTCCTAGCCACAGCAAGCAGATAAGAAAAAGAAATAAGACATCCAAATTGGTAAGGAAAAAGTAAAACTGTCATTATGTGCAGATGACATGATAACTATATATAGAAAACCCTAAAGACTCCACCAGAAAACTACTAGAGCTGATTAATGAATTCAGTAAAGTCACAGGATACAAAATTAATATACAGAAATCTGTTTCATTTCTATACACTAATAATGAACTATCAGAAGGAGAAATTAAAACAATCCCATTAACAATTGCACCAAAAATAATAAAATACCTAGGAATAAACTTAATCAAGGAGGTTAAAGACCTGTACTCTGAAAATGATAAACACTGATGAAAGAAATTAAGGGTGATACAAACAAATGAAAAGATATCCCCTGTTCATGAATTGAAAGAACAAATATTGTTAAAATATCCATACTACCCCAAACAATCTAAACGGATTTATTGTAATCCCTATCAAAATACCAACCAACACAAATAATCCTAAAATCTCTACGGAACTACAAAAGACACTGAATATTGAAGCAATATTGAGAAAGGTTGTGACTATACATACTGTGGTGAGTACTGAGTAATACGTGGAATGTTGTATCATGGTATACACCTGAAAATAATATAACTGTTAATTATACTTCAGTGAAAAATTAAATGAAATTGTGGTTCTGATGATAATAAGAATAGAATATTACAATAATTTAAAAATGGTCAATATTTATTAATTACTCGCTACAAAATAGGAATTAATAGGTTGATAATCACCCCAGTTCATAGGAGAAGGGACTCACTCTTACAGAAGTTAAGTAATATCACGTGGCCATACTTGTAGAAAATGGCAGTCTATGTTACTCTGTTTTCTCTTAATTTTCTATTTACTGCCGCTCATAGTGGAACACACGTTTCACATACCATTTGCAGGTGTTGAGTGAGGATAAAAACCAGTCAGAATGAATCATAAAAAGCTAATTCACCTGATTTTTTTATGCCTGTCTCTATACCAGAGACCAGCTGATGCTCAGGACCATTAAACTGGTATGCTATTTGTCTACTATCTAAGAGCTCAGTAACTTCATCCCATCTTTTTTTTTAATTGAAATTCAGTTAATTAACATATAATGTATTATTGGTTTCAGAGGCAGAGTTCAGTGATTCATCAGTTTTATATAATACCCAGTGCTCATTACATCCTATGCCATCACATCTTTTTATGATGTTCTCTGTTCACCATTAGTAATTCTTCTTTTATATCTTAGGGTAAATAGAATAACCAGTAATAGAACCTTGTTGGATACAGAATAACAGGAAGTAGAAATAATAGGAAAAAAATACAATAGGCGATATTAATTTTATCATTTTCCATGCAAAATTCAACTGTATGAGAATATAAGCTATTCAGAGCTCCAAAATCGAATTAAAAAAACAAGTAAATGGGTAAAATGAAACAAGAAAACCACAGCAAAATAAAAAAATAAAACAGGTTTCTTGTTGAGAAACAGACAAGAATGACATTGAATTTTTTATCAATTATAGCTACTTTTATAGATGTTTTTGAGAGTAAAATTGGCCACTAAAGATGTCTATATCTATCAGTAAGGATGTCATTTCAGAAAGAAACAGAGATATCCCAATGTGTGTAAGAATTCAGAAAAAAAAAAGCCTATTTAGGATGAATTTAGATCTAAAAAAAAAAAAGAAAATAAATCAGAAAGTAGAATGCTCATATACTTGTCCAAAAATAAAATATCAAAAAGTTATTAATGAATCTTCAGAAATTAGTGAAAATAACTACTTAGGAATAAGAAAGCTATAATACTTTTATTTTTATGTGTTTTATTTAAAAAAAAAAGAATGCTGTTATACTTTTAAAAAGAACAGATGGATAGAATCATGGCCAGTAGCATAAAACTAAGCCTAAATAAATGATAAAAACATGAGTTCAAACTTAACAGAAATGTTAAAAATGAGCAAACGTTTATTTTCAAAAGTATAAAAATTAGATATGTTGGATGAGAAAAATGTCAAGAAGTGTCATTTCATCTTTTTATGAGGGAATCATGTTTAAGATTCAGATGAAGTGAACAAGTTCCTTTAAAAAATGTAACTACCAAAACTTAACACAAGCAGAGACACAATCTGAGAGGGCTGTAACTATTAAAGACTTAACTATTCACAGAAAGAAAATTTGAGACCAAGATAGCTTCAGAAGTATATTTTACAAAGCATTTAAGAAGCAAGTGAAGAAAATACTACACAAAATATTCCACAGAATAGAAAATGTGGAAAAATTGCTAACTAATTTTATGAGCTCAGTATAACTTTGAAACTAGCTTGATGAGGACATTACAATTCAGTAAAATTACAGACCGATTTCACTAAGAAACACAGATGCAAAATCCTAAACAATATATTAACTCATCAAATGTAATAACTTATAAAAAGGATACTGTAATGTCATAATGTCTTTTGTCATGAATGCAATGTTAGTTTAACATTTGAAAATCAATTAATGTGTTTAACCACATTAGCAGGAAATGGAAAAACTGATTAATTCATCTCATAATTTCAGAAAAAACATTTGATAAAATCAATATCTATTGTTTATAGACATTTGTCAAACTAGAAGTAGAAGTTAATTTGATAAAAATTAACTACAAAAACCCACCCTTAATTAAACAAATTGGTGCTAAACATTATGCTTGTTTGTAGAATTTTGAAAGCTCTCCCTCTCATTTTCTAAATGAGAAAAGAGAATTCCCACTGCTACCACTTTTATTAAATATTTTACTAGAGAGCCTAGGTGGTATCAAAAGGAAAAAAAATACTATAATTGTTAACAAATGAACAAAAAGAACTGTCATTATTTATAGTAAATATTGTATATATTGAAAATTCAAAAGACTCTATAAGTTATTAGATTATGTGAATTTAGCTAATCTCTTTCATATTGTTCTAAAACTAGTTTTACATATCTGTAATCAGACAGAATAGTTAGAAAATACAATTTTTCAAAATTTTGTGATTTGCAATAGTGTATGTAGATAAAGTACTTAGAAATATTTTTTCTGACTTGAACTTTATTAATTTAGTAGTTTTGTTTATAAATTTATGTAGTTTTGTTTATAAATTTATTGTATATTTGTAGTTGTTACAAGAGTGCTATAATCATAAGTGGTTTATATCTAATTTTATGTTTGAACATTACATAACATTAGCATAAAAATTAAGTTTATTTTTCAAAATAAATTAAGTCAACATAGGCAGTCAGATTTCCTTCCATTTAACAGGGTCTGTCCTTTACTCAAGCCTAAGAATTACTATGTCAGTCTATATATAATTATGAAAGAATGCAAAAGATATGCAAAAACTATGTACTGAAGATCCCAATAAAGGAAAGGATCTGATATATCCATGGGTTATATGGTCAGTTTTCCTTGATTGGTCTACACATTAAACTCAATCCAATAAAAATCCTGGCAATGTGCATCTGTATAGGAACTGGCAAGCTGACTCTAAATTAAAGGAAATGCAAAGGACTAAGAATATAAAAACACTCTTTTAGAAAAAAAATAAAATTAGTGGACATATACTAACATATCATGATTTATTATAAAGCTACTATGATTAAGACAAATTAGTATTGGCACAGGATAGACAAATATAAGAATGGGCCACAATTAAGAGTCCAGAATATAACTCATGCTTCATATTTTGACAAGGTATCACTGTAGAGCAGTGGGTGAAACTTTAGTCTATTCAGTCAAGTGTGTTTTGACAATTGGATACCCATATAGCAACTAATAAAAAACAAACGACAGTGATGGGTTATTTGCAATACATATCATCAAAAGAGAGTTCCCACCACAGGAAAACATAGATAACCCAAGAGACTTAATGTCCTGCAATTTGAACAGGATGACCACAGAGATACCCAAGTGGCTGGCTAATAAATATATGAGAAATGTCTCACCTTTCATCAGAATGAAAATTAAAAATATAAGGGAATAACACTTGTCATGTAGATGAAGTTCAAAAAATAAAAATTGACCTAGAGTAATATAAAAATATACTGCTGGTGGGAGTATAAATTGTTAGAACCCCTTTGGCATAGTTGTTACTACCTACTAAAATAGATATACATACCCTATGACCCAACAGTTCCATTCCAAGTTATCAAGGTATATACCCAACAAAATTTTGGTCACTACACCAGAAGACCTGCACAAGAAAGTTCATGGCATAATACTACAAAATGGGAAAAATCCCAAATCTCCATCAACAATAGAATGGATATATAAACTGTGGTAAATTCATACAATGAAATATTATGTAACACTGAAATTAAGTAAAGGGCAAAACAGGTGAAACTGCCTTATGGTGTTAAAAGTCGGGAGAGTGCCTACTTTTATAGAGAAGGAAGGAAATAGGAAGGATACAAAAGAGCTTCTGGGGTACAGGTAAAATTTCAGTGATTGACTTAGGTGGTAGCTACACATGTTTCTGCGCTTTGTGGTCATAAATTGAACTATATTCTTTTGTGCCTTTCTCTGAGTGAATATTATACTTCAAAAAGTGTTAATAAAATAGCAACCAAAATTATGATTTATAACATTTCTAATTTTCTTTCCTTGCTAAGTTATTAATCTGATAATAGCAAATTTAAAATGAATGTTGTGCCTCTAGTCTATTGTCTTTTTGAAAATGAATAGGTAAAAAAATTAAAGTTGCTCAGAGAGCGCAAGGTCCAGAAAATTATGGAATAAAGGGTAAATACTCAAGACATAGGAGTTATAGTTAGTAGAAGAACAATAGTTGGGAGAGAAAGAAGGGTTAAAGAGAAGTTTATTATTTAAAAATATGCGTATGGAAAATATTACTCTTATTTCAAAGAAACTGTGCTTTCTGAAAGCAAATACCCTCAAAGTATATTTTTTATCTTTTTAGTTTTTCTTTTTTAGGACTCATTTTTAAAATAAATCTTGACTTGCAACCTTCAGATAGTTCTAATAAACTTGATTTAATTGTGCAAGATAGATTACCCTTCTAATTGGAGAAAGCATTTTCTACTCCCAACAGCTAGTAGGATTTAGCTGGTGGGTGAATGTTTAAATGCTGTGGTAGCTGAAACTCTTTAGGATATTTTCTCCAATTGTCACATTTGACCTTAGTTTTCTAAGCTGTTTTGAATATGATAGAAGAAATAACAGGGAAAAAATTAAACTGAAAGGGCAGAATTACTTCTAAGGTACGTAGTTAGCATTTCCATAATTAAGACTGTCTCCAGGCTTGATTCTATAAAGAAGTTTAAGAGATAACCTGCTTGCTTCAAACTGAAAAGGTCCTCCTACTCAGAAAGACTCCCACACTGGTGAGTAACATGGCCAAACTCCCAAAAACATGAAATTTATTCCATTAAGTTAAAGATTTTTCTTTAGGATTCTCTGCCATTTTGGTAACATTTCTTTCAGGGATAAGATATTAAGCCATGATCTGTCATGAGTGGCTTAGCAGAGATTTATTCATTAAATTACTGTATTAGTTTCCTTTGGCTGCTGTAACAAATTACCACAGCCTGATGGTGTAAAACAGCAAAAATTTATTCTCCTATAGTTCTGGAGGCCAGAAGTCTGAAATGGAGATGTTGGCAGGGCTCTGCTTCCTTTGAAGGCTCTATGAGAGAATCCATTCCTTGCCATTTCTAGTTTCTGGTGCCTGACGGTGTTCCTTTGTTTGTGGATGAATCACTCTCAGTTCTGCCCACTTTGATGTGTGGTGTTGAATTTCCTGCTTTTCTCCTATGAGAACCCTTGCCATGGTCTTTAAGGCCCACACAGGTAATCTAGGCTAACCTCCCCATGTCAAGATGTTTAATTTAATCGCTTCTGGAACCACACTTTTCTTAATAAAGAAAGATTTACAGATTCTAGGGCTTAGGACCTAATACCTTTGAGAAGTCATTATTAAGCTTCTGTGTCTATTAAAGAGATTCCCAGTCTGATGTAAGGGAGCAAAATGTAAGCAGGTACATTTTGATAGAAAAAAAAAATGAGGAAATGGTTCAAAGAGCAGAGTATATCTTGGCAGTGGGTGGTTGAAACAGATTTAAGGCAATGAACATTAGGATCATGCAAAAAAGGAAAAGAAAGATCCTGAAATGACCTGTATGATAATGATACAGCACTAATTTAGCATTTAATGGAAGTCTGGCACTGTCTTTGATACCAGAAGATCTGAGTTTTTTGTGGAAGGAATTAGGGAAAGAAAAAGAAATCACTTTGTTCTTGTCATAGTTCTTCCGCACTTGCCCTGATTCCAGTGAAGTGGTAGAATTATAAATTGTGTATAGGTAATTGACATGTACCTCAGAACTAGCTACTTATAATAATATAGTATAATTTAAAAGTAGATACTTGAGGGATTTTAAATTTGGCTCTAGTTTAGTAATGTATGTATGGTAGGAGGTATTTCCATGCAAATTTATGATTCTAGTTTACTGTTTTATTTGGGAACTCATGAAGCTTTAATTTGCATCTGTACTTTTGTATAACATTTTAAATATGTTATATCTAATCCAATTGAGCCTGTTACCTTCAGTATTACAAAAGAAGTATTTAATGCACATACCATCCATGTGAAAAATGTGAATTATGTAATATGTACAACTCAGAAACATCACGCTCTTGAACTTACTTGCTTGGCCTTCCTACTTATAAAGTGAAATTTCAAGAGGCAACTACTGGAAAATGACTTTGTTATCAGTTTTAGATGGTTTGAAACCAGGTCATTTCCTTTTTGTTGTTGTCTGTCATTCCTTTGATGAACAGTTTGCCTTATTTCCTCTTAATGGTTATGATATAACAGTTATCAACCCAGCCTTCGATTTTCTTACCTGCTGTGCAATGAAAAAAAGATGAGCCAGGCTTCACAGAGTTATAGAGTTTGAGACAGGAATGATGATTTCCCACTACAGTCCTCATTTGGTTGCCAAGATATATAACATCAGAAAATATGGTATTTCCTCAGAACTTAAACCAATCTTAGAATGATAAGCAGGATCTGTATAATTTACTTGAGTCAACATTCAAAGCATAATAATATCAGTTCTTTAAATTTATGAGTCAATTTATGATAAAAATATCTTTTTAGGGTGCCTGGGTGGCTCAGTTGGTTAAGCGACTGCCTTCGGCTCAGGTCATGATCCTGGAGTCCCAGGATTGAGTCCCGCATCGGGCTCCCTGCTCAGCAGGGAGTCTGCTTCTCCCTCTGACCCTCCCCCCTCTCATGTGCTCTCTCTCTCACATTCTCTCTCTCTCTCTCAAATAAATAAATAAAATCTTTAAAAAAAATAAAATAAATAAATAAATAAATAAATAAATAAATAAATAATATCTTTTTAAGCAACTGAGCAGTAAAATATGGATGATGAGATGAGATTCATACTTTTTTTATATATTTGTTCATGACCTTTTACCAGCAGTGTTTTAGTAGCCTCCCAACTGGTCTCTGTATCTACAATTTTCTACTTATCACATATATCTATCATTTTGCTCTCAGACTAATGTGTCTAAGTCTACTGTATATATCCCAAATGAAGAATTTGATTTATTCAACAAATTATTTAGATGATAAGGAGGATTAAAACACAGTCCTTGAAGCTGTTCACCATTTTGACTTAGGTACACAGGAAATGCACATAAATGGTTATTATACAAAAGATTGAAAGTAAAAAGCATGAGAAAGGTAAATATAAATTTTAAAAAAATTAGAGGAGGGTGAGATTATTTCCTAATGTGGGGGCAATAATCTGTGTAGAAAGTCCTTCTTATGATTGAACATGATACCTGGATATTATCTGCATACAAAGAGTTAAGAGGTACAGAGAACATCTAAAACATTTAAACTTCATTCTCTAGATAATTTTTAATCATTGGCAGATTTTAAGTGGGGGTGTTCCACAGTGTTTATTTTTTTTTTTTTTAGTAAGAGAACATTTTTGAAAATAAGTGGCCACTGGGGAGAGGGTATAAAAGAAGAACAGTGAATTAAGGAAGCTGTTACAATGGTGAGTATCTGCATTAAGGAATTGTCCATTAAAATGGAGAGGAATTGGTATTTTTTGAGAAGTACAATTAACAAAACTTGGTGAACGACTATATACGGAATGATGAAAATGAGCGCTGAAGACAAAGCAGTTTTCTATACTGGTTGATTTGATGGATGGTGATAACATTCTGTAATGAAGAAAATTAGAGAAGAGAAGGTTTGTGACAGAGAAAGAGCAGAGGAAGATCTTAGAACTCTGAAAATTTAATTTCATATCCTTTCAAATGGATATTCTTTAAATATATTTTTTTCACATTTTAATTAGAGAAGACCTTAAGTGCTGCCTTGGGACAGAGTGAAGAGGTTCGAAGATTCCTTGTGGTTCTTCCTTAGCTTGCATCCTAGTAACTTAAATGAATTTTGTAGTTAGCTAGACTCATCTACCTCAGAGGGTACTTAACAAATATCCAGTTACTACTGAAAATGCATCTTTAACAGCAGTTTTGCTCAACTCCCAAGTGTCTTATGCAATTATCACTTCCAATCATACAGAGTTCTGGAAACACAGTTTTATCCATCTTGTTATATTTATGGCAATATTTTGATTTCCTTTATAGTTTGGAGATTGGCTTCTTGGCAACTGTTGAGCAAGCTTGACATTTAAAATACATGTGGTTAAGAAATAATGTATTCTGTTTGGCTTATTTGAGTTTAAAGGTGTAGTAGGGGAGACAGTGCAGTTCTGGAGTTTAAAAGAAGCTACAGCAGGAGATACAACTTTAAAAGTCATCATGAAGTTGATAGTTGAAACAGTTAATTGACATGTTATTGCTAAGAGAACAGAAGATAAAGTATAGAGAATAGTTATGAGATTAAAAGCACTTGGGGATGCTAAAATTTAAGAGATGGAAAAAAGAAGAGCAACTGAGGAATAAAACTGAAAAACACCCAAATTGTAGAAGAGATTAGAAAGATTATATAAGGAAAGACAGGAAAAGATGAACACCTCAAGAAGATGGTGGAAAACAGAATGGGAAGGTGAAGAGAGATTTTTGCATAGAGTCACAGAGCAGGTCAGCAAATCTAATAATTAGGAGATCTTGGTGAGAAACTGTAGTAGAATTGTTCATTTCAGACACATGGAAGGGTTGAGGGAGATGGATTGCTGGAAAATTCTCTTTCAAAGTTTGGAAGTTAATTAAAAAATAATGTAGATTTTTTTCTATAGGCACAGGATTTAGAGAGTGTTTATGAAATAGTAAGATTAGATCTTGTTTATAGGATGAGGAGAAAGAATCAGAGGAGAGGGATTGATAAAGAGATAGGCTAATGGAATAATGTTTCCAAGGAGGCAAAAGAACTGAGTATGGGAGTAGGGAGGTGGAGACCAAGAATCCAGGGAGGAAAAAAAAAAAAAAGATTTGATATGGCAATCAGGGAAAACCTACATCAAGAAAACAGGAGGATTAATATTTAAGGAATTTGTTATCCATATCTAAGTTCTTTTAGTGAAAGTTGGTGCCAATAATTAAGAGTGGTGGTTATTTCTCTACAGCCTTACTTTGAAATTATCAAGACCTAGGCCACATTCTACCATGCACAGAAATATTATTAGTGGAGCAGGCACAAAAAATTCATACAAAATATTTAGTAACTTTGGTGAGTTCTTAGCTTTGTGTTGTTTAAGGTGTTGAATTAAAATTCATGAAAGGTTCATTGAAGACATACATAAATACTATTCTAAAATCAGCATTTTTTAAAGTTCATATCAGACAACCAAATCATCCAACTGTATAACTAGGTACAGAAATATTAAGGATTAATTCTAGAGTGTTTCTATGATCTCAATAATTTCTTTAAAATAATTCAGCATAGGCAAGTGTGATATCATATATATAATATTTAGTTTCCATTTATTTCTAGTCAGTTTTCCTAATCCATATTCCATGAGTGATCAGCTAGTATTATGTTTGATACTAGGGAATTTCAGGAGCCTCTGCTATCTGTATCAACCTTCTGTGCTTTTTAAATTAAAAGAGTCAATGCCAGAAATTGATTTTCATTGTTGGAAATAGTGGCCTGCTAACTATCATTTTGAAGGGTGGGCTAGCATGGTAAACTGGAATAGATAATTAGAGATATTCAAGATATGTGTGCTGGATACTCCCCAACCTCATATGACCAGGTTGTAAAATCCCGTAGGCTCTGGTACCCAAAGCTTAATTCCTAAATGTGCCTGTGCCACTATTGGGTTAGGAGAATTTCTGGCTCCCTGATGTCTCCTATAAAGCATAATAGAATTCTGCCTCTGGAATATTGTCATATATAACTCTAGGGAACATTTCATGCAAAGAGTTGATCAGAGAACATAAAAGGATAGAGAACTGAAAAGTAATATACCTGACAGAATAGGTACTATAAATTGTTTGTGCTGCTTGCTGCTGAGTGATTGTTTAATAAACGTTCATATGGGTGACAGAATTTGCTTTGAGGCATGCTTTCATTATAGCATAGTTGGGAAGTGTTGGTGGAATAGCTAAATCTTTGCCCACTTCAAAGTTTTCCAGTGTTTGCATCAGGCATGACCTAGTTGGCATAGGTCAGTTTGCTTATAGAGATCATCTCCATTCTGCAAGCATTGGAAGTGTCTCTAAAGAATTGCAGCCAGTCCACTGTTGAACTATGACAACCCACCTCTTCAGGGCACTTCGTTATTCAGCAAAGCCTCTTGTGTTAATAGGAACTAAAGTTTAACTGAAGTTCTTCTTGTATCTCCCTCTGTAACAAAGACTTTCTGAGAAGGATAATCCACAGTATTTTTTGTGTGAATTTCTGATTGATGCAAATGACTGTTCCTAAAATTTAATTTAAATGTAAATTATTTATGTATATGTAATATCATGCTGCCTATGCTGAAGTATTTCAAAGTAAATTACAGATATCTTAAATACTCTTTGTCTTTTAAATAAGATGCCCATAAAGAGTGTAGCCTTACAGGAATACATGATAGTCTAGATAGACTTAAGTGGGTTCCCAGATCCTTTCCTTTCAAAGAACTGCTACTAACATTAGACACCGTCTAGTAACATTGTTCTCAAAGAGGGCGGTCCCACTCTGTCAGGAGGTATTTGGAAATATGGAATGTGGCTTTTTTGGTTGTTAAGATGAATGTTGTAATTATTGAAGAATGCTGCCACAGTGCTAAATTCCACACTAAGAAACAACAGTCTAAAGAATTCAAGGCAGAATCATCCCACCAACAATGCCAGTTACATTTCTGTTGGTGAAAACTGCCAGACTAAGCAATATCAATTCCCTCATACTTCTATTATATTAAGGGATTTGGTACATTGTAATTAGTATTTCTTGTGTTTCTGTCTCCAGTCATCTGGATAATTTGAGGGAAGACTGTCATTTTAATCTTCATTTGTTTGAGAACTCTTACAGTATTTGGCAAACAGTGGGTTTTTAATAAATGTTTGTGTTGAATAAATGGCATGCATATCGTCCAAGTTCCTCAGCTTTTTGTCTTGAAGAACGAAATGCCAGTGTTTGCTTTTGGAAGCCAGTTTAATCATTTACAAGCAATTAGGATAAGCCTCTAGATATATACCTTTAGATAGTTAAAGAATAAATCAAGTTGAATTTAATTTTACTAGATCTGGTAGGAATTTCCTAATTGGTATAATTCCAAATAAGTGTAGAGAAGGACAGGACTTCAATTAGAGTCAAATGTTTCTAAAGATAATCCAAAGTTGTTTTTTTTTTTTAACTATTTGTTCCTCTAATATTAATGTAAAACAAGTTTCAGCACAAATAAGAAAGCTCAATCTCCACTTGCAGATTCTATAGCAATATATTTCTGAGTTAATTTTTTCATGACTTTCTGAAAATGTAGGCCTCTGATGCTAATTTGTGGTCCAGATTGTGTATGAAAACAATTATCAGTGTTGGGACATACACAGTTCTCTTATTAAGCATCATAATACCATCTAAATATGTTGCATAATTCTATTAGAATATTAAATTTTAATTTTGTATATTATGTACAAATCTTTGTTCTTTGAAATATTTAATAAAATATCTAAGTTTATGTTAACCCATTAACTAAAGTCTTATAGTTCCTCACCAGTTTCCAGCACTGTATTATAAATCACACAGATACCTTGCTAACATTCTGAAGAGGACAAAGCCAACCAATACCAGACAAAATTTCACCATTTTCCTTGGTTATTTGGGATTTCTTTTTTTTGTGAATGATGTTAAGGTGACAATTGGTTTTCTTTTTCCAGCTTTTTTTAAAATTTAATTTAATTTTATTATGCTATGTTAGTCACCATGCAGTACATCATTTGTTTTTGATGTAGTGTTCCATGATTCATTGTTTTCGTATAACACCCAGTGCTCCATGCAATACGTGCCCTCCTTAATACTCATCACCGGGCTAACCCATCCCCCCACCCACCTCCCCTCTAAAACCCCATACATCAAAGGCAAGTGAAACAAAAGCAGAAATGAACTTTTGCATCTTCATCAAGATAAAAAGCTTCTGCACAGTAAGGGAAACAGTCAACAAAACAAAGAGGCAACCCACAGAATGGGAGAAGATATTTGCAAATGACACTACAAAGGACTGATATCCAAGATCTATAAAGAACTTCTCAAACTCAACACCTTTTTCTAGTTTTATAGAAAATGTGTTTTTATGTGTGTGTATATGTATTTCTCTTTTAAAAATAAGTTTGATTTCCATCTATTATGTCTCAGTCAATAAAATAAAATAGAGCTGTCAGAGGAAATTTTTGCATGTTCATAATACTTGAAATTTCAGGCTTTCTAGATTTTACCTAACTTGTAGAACCTCAGCAGATTTCAGGGTTATAGGATTGGTTTTAGGGAATTCATCCATTAGATCATTAATTTATGATTATAAGTTATCTGGTGGAGTGTGGGATAAAAACAAATGGGAAAGTATAACTTTAATAGTGGTATATAGCCTGAGAGAAGTTTTGAAGGTGTGCATGGCAGTGATGAGTTGAAGTAGGTGAATGCATCATGTGAATAGTGTCTCTGTATTGGTTTCAGCACTCTGGCATTTGCTTGAAGATAGTATGCCTGCGACTTTCTGTTATTTCTCACTGCCACTGATGCAGGGAAGAATAGTTTCCACCTAACTTACATTCTGAATTCATTCCTAAATATCAGTGATACCTACCCGAAGACGAGCTAGGAGATCACTGAGTTTCAAATCCTCCCTCTGCATGCATAAGTTTAATTTTACATTCATAGTATTAGACCGCACAGCAGATGAATTGTTTCTTCTGCAAGTAACACGATGGCAATAAACTGCAGATAGATTCCTTTTTTTATGCAGTTATGCTCTCTAGAGAAAAGGAAGGGAAAAAATCTCTATTTGTATGTGCTCTGGAAATAGATCAAGTAAGTGTCATGTGACCTCGCAGGTGATATAGAAAATTAACAATGAAAATAAGTGGACTATATTTGGTAGTACTCTTATTTCTTGACATCATTAGAGAATCGTACACCAATCTGTCATCATCACAAAGAAATTGTATTTTATAAAACTTCTTTTCGAGTTAAGTCTCTTGACCAATATCTAATATTTTCCTAATTTTATTGTTCAATAGGACTGGTTAGTAAAATACTGATAAATTTCATATATTCTTGGCAAACTCTTGAACTCCAACATTCAACATCCAATCAGACAGTATCTTTAACAACAGTCACAATTTGACCTATGTGTAGATAATCTGAGTTAGTACTGGGGGAAAAAGTCTGTAAGAGAGAGATAAGCCAAAATCCCTGAACAAAATTAAAATTTTATTCTTGATTTTATTTTCATTTCTCCAGGATATGGTATGTTTTTTTTCCTTATTTATTAAAGCCATAGAAACCATTCTATTATGATTGATTTAATTTAAATACACAATATTATTTGGTTGGTGAGAAGGAAATACATGATGTCTTAGTGATATTGCCATGGCAATTTGGATATGGTTTTCATGAGTTAAGCACCTGTTTTTAAGGAGCTGGTAAAGAGAGGCAGCCAAATCATGTCATATCAATCTTAGAATAGCTGTCAGATGTCATTGACTTCTAGCTACTGCAGTGATTTGGATTAAACTGAAACTGATATGGAAACTTGCTTGAAGGCTAGGTATGTCATTCCCAAGAGCTAAATTCATTGAATGCCATTACTTATTGTACCTTTGAAAGGTCATATATTCATAATAGAATTTGATGGTGGGGTTGTTTGTTTTTTAATAAGTCTATTTTACTCATTTGATGTTTCTTTTCATGATCTATTGTCTAATTTATTTTCAAAAGAAAAATTCAAACTCATAATTTAAGAAAACGTTTAATTTCCCTCAGCTCTTCAGTTACTCATATATTAATATTTCTTTTAAAATAAATACAATAATGTATTTATCTCATATTTAATTCACTAATCTGTTGCTATACTAATCATTGAAGTCCTTATTTAATTTAAATAATTTATTTTCCACATAATATATTTTCATTAGAAATTACTATCTCAGCTATCTTCAGGGACTTAATGACACAAATGTTTGAATTGGGTAGATTGTAACACAAAATATTAAGTGTTAGGGCCTATGAATAACTTGAGAGTGCATAGCCAGTCCAATTATATTTAAATTTCCAAATATTACCAACTTTATATTTGCCAAACAAAACACTTCCATGGGACATATGAGACTGGTAGCTTGGCACTTTTTAACACTTGATTTAGATATTTCTAAAAATAAGTTCAAAGCCTAACTTATTATATATTTTCCTTTGTGTGTGTGTATACATACCTGTGTGTTGTGTTATCATGTAGATGTAATTTCTTTTTCACATTAAACCAGCAACCAGTATTTTTACCAATTTCGGGTAGTGTATGGTCACAAAATTATTGTTGCCTAGTTAGTACTACTTGATTTTGTTAGTTTTCTCTTTTATTTTTTGTAGCTGTATTTGAAATTATTTATTTTTCCTTTGTTTTTCATTTTATTTTTTCAGAATTCATTCATAAAAGTGGAATTCCTACATCAAAAGTTGATTATTTTCAAAACTCTTGGAACATTTTGCCAAATTACCCTCCAGTCAGTGGTATATAAAAATGGCCATTTGATACATCCTTGCCAAGTTTTGTGCCCTAGTTTTCTCATGTATAATATGAAGATAACATTATCGCTTTACAATAACTATGACCAAGTAGGCTTGTTGTATTAAACGAGTTAGTAATATGTAAAGTATTTAGAGTCAAGCCATGTACATTTTTGTTGTTACTATTTTAAAATATAATAGTAGGGGGAACCTGGAAAAGATGGCAGAGGAGTAAGGGACCCTATTCCAACTCGTCCCCAGAATTGAACTGGATATCTACCAGACCACTCTGAACACCCATGAAATCAGCCTTAGATGTAAAAAAGATAGGTCTGATCTCTACAAACAGAATATCACAGGTGGTTGGTTTCGAGGTACAAAGTGGGGAGCCATGATTCCGGGGCAGATATCGGAGGAAAAATGGTAGGAGGAGGGAGCTCAGTCATCGAGATCCTGCACCTCCGGTGAGCGATAGCCTCCCACACTGGGGACCGGGCACAGACTCACAGACTGGTAGTGGCGGGGAAAGGACTTTAGGGCAGCCCCTTGGACAGAAACACAGAACAGGGGGGCCACGCATGCAAACTGGGGGCAGCTGGCAATTTTAGCAGCACAAAGGGCAGAGATGTGCCCTTACATGGAGGCAACGACTGGGAGCGCTGCTGAGGGGCGCATAACCCAGGGCGCTGCAGTTTATAGCAGCACAGACAGAAAGAGAGATAGTGTGGCCTGGAGAGCCACTGAAAAACAGACTGCAATCTCTCTGGTCTGAGGCAGAGGGTTGGAAACAGTCTCTGCTCTGACTCTCAGAAGAGACACAGAAAGCCACCAGAGAAAGCTGCCAGAGAACAAAAGCCCGCAAAAACTGGTTTTCACTGAGCCCATCCCCCACCACTGGGGGCAGGGCAACTCTGCCAAGCAGTGTTGCTTGAATAACAGCACGGCAGGCCCCTCCCCAAGAAGACAGGCTGGGAAAACAAGAGGCAGAAGCCCTAAGGTCCCTATAAAATAGGTGCATCTTGGATGGTTGTGGTCAATAATTTGGACTCTATACATTCCTTCAACCACCCCTCAACAGAATGACTAGGAGGAGGGTACCCCCAAAATAGGAAAGACTCAGAGACTATGATTTATGCCACAGATTTACAAATGGATTCAGATATAACCAAGATGTCGAAGATGGAAATCAGGGTAGCAATTGTGAAGACAATAGCTAGACTGGAGAAATCAATTAATAACAACATAGAGTCTCTAAAGGCAGAAATGAAAGCTGAATTGGCAGAACTTAAAAATGCTATCAAATATCCAATCTAATCTAGATAATCTAACAGCTAGGGTAAGTGAGGCAGAACGAATTAGTGATCTAGAAGGCCAATTGATAAACAAGAAGGGAAAAGAGGAGGCCAGGGAAAAACAACTCAAAATCCATGAAAATAGAATCAGAGAAATAAGTGACACCAATAAACGTTCCAATGTCAGAATTATTGGGATCCCTGAGGGAGTGGAGAGAGAGAGAGAGGACTAGAAGATATATTTGAGCAAATCATAGCTGAGAACTTGCCTAATCTGGGGACTGAAACAAACATTCGAGTCCTAGAGGCAGAGAGGACCCCTCCCAAGATCAAGGAAAACAGGCCAACACCCTGGCATGTAATAGTAAAACTTGCAAATCTTAGAACCAAGGAAACCATCTTAAGGGCAGTTAGGGGGAAGAGATTCCTTACATACAGAGGGATGAACATAAGAATAACGTCAGACCTATCCACAGAGACCTGGCAAGCCAGAAAGGCCTGGCAAAGGGCAGAGACATGCCCCGACCTGGAGGCAGGACTGGGAGCACTGCGGAGGGGCGCACAACCCAGGACACTGCAGTTTATAGCAGCACGGTCAGAAACGGAGACAGTGTGGCCTGGAGAGCTCAATGAAGAACAGACTGCAGTCTCTCTGCTCTGAGACAGAGGGTTGGAAACGGTCTCTTCTGCTCGGACTCATGGAAGAGACGCAGAAATCCGCCAGGAAAAGCCGCCAGAGAACAAAAGCCCCAAAGACTGATTCCCGATGAGCCCATCCCCCCGCCATAGGGGGGCAGGGCAACTCCGCCCAAACAGGGTTGCCTGAGTAACAGTGTGGCAGGCCCCTACTGCAGAAGACAGGCTGGGAAAACAAGAGGCCAACAACCCTAAATTCCCAAGAAAACAGGTGCATCTTGCTTGGATTCTGGTCAATAATTTGGACTCTGTACATTCCCTCAAACACCCATCAACAGAATGACTAGGAGGAGGAGCCCCCAAAATAGAAAAGACTCAGAGATTATGACATATGCTGCAGATTTACAAATGGATGCAGAAATACAAGGTGAATTGGCAGAACTTAAAAATGCTATCAATGAGATCCAATCCAATCTAGATAATCTAACAGCTAGGATAACTGAGGCAGAAGAGCGAATAAGTGACCTGGAAGATAATATAATAGATAAAAAGGGAAAAGAGGAGGCCAGGGAAAAACAACTCAGAATACATGAAAATAGAATCAGAGAAATAAGTGACTCCATGAAACGTTCCAATGTCAGAATTATTGGGATCCCTGAGGGGGTGGAGAGAGAGAGAGGACTAGAAGATATATTTGAGCAAATGGTAGCTGAGAACTTCCCTAATCTGGGGACTGAAACAAACATTCGAGTCCTAGAGGCAGAGAGGACCCCTCCCAAGATCAAGGAAAACAGGCCAACACCCTGGCATGTAAGAGTAAAACTTGCAAATCTTAGAACCAAGGAAACCATCTTAAGGGCAGTTGGGGAAAGAGATTCCTTACGTACAGAGGGCTGAACATCAGAATAACATCAGACCTATCCACAGCGACCTAGCAAGCCAGAAAGGGCTGGCAAGACATATTCAGGGTACTAAATGAGAACATGCAGCCAAGAATACTTTATCCGGCAAGGCTGTCATTTAGAATGGATGGAGAGATGCAGAGCTTCCAAGATCAGCAGAAACTGAAAGAATATGTGACCACTAAGCTGGCCGTGCCAGAAATATTAAGGGGGGTTCTATAAAAGGAGAAAGACACCAAGAGTGATATAGGACAGAAATTTACAGGGACAATCTATAAAAGCAGGGTCTTCACAGGCAACATGATGACAATAAATTCATATTTTTCAATAATCACTCATTTTGAGACTCATTTTGAACCTAAATATACATCCAGACTGAAAGTGAAGGGATGGAGATCCAGCTTCCATGCCAATGGACCTCAAAAGAAAGCTGGGGTAGCAATTCTTATATCAGACAAATTAGATTTTATACTAAAGAGAATAGAGACACAGAAGGACACTATATCATTCTTGAACGGTCGATGCAACAAGATCTAACAATTGTAAATATCTACACCCCCAACATGGGAGCAGCCATCTGCATAAGCCAACTGTTAACCAAAATAAAGAGTCATATTGATAACAATATGTTAATTGTAGGAGACCTCAATATTCCACTCTCAGCAATAGATCATCTAAGCAGAAAATCAACAAAGAAATGAGTGCTTTGAATGACACACTGGACCAGATGGACCTCATAGATATATACAAAACATTCCACCCTGAAACAGAATACTCTTCTTCTCGAGTGCACATGGAACTTACTCTGGAATAGACCACATACTGGGTCACAAATCAAGTCTCAACCGATACTAAAAGAGTGAGATTATTCCCTGCATATTCTCAGACCATAATGCTTTAAAACTGGAACTCAATCACAAGAAAAAATTTGGAAGAAATTCAAACACTTGGAAGCTAAAGACCACTCTGCTCAAGAATGTTTGGGTGAAGAAGGGAATCAAAGAAGAACATAAACAATTCATGGAAACCAATGAGAATGAAAACACATTGGTCCAAAACCTATGGGATACTGCAGAGGCAGTCCTAAGGGGGAAATACATAGCCATCCAAGCCTCACTCAAAAAAACAAAAATCCCAAATTCACCAACCAGCTCTACACCTTAAAGAACTAGAAAAAAAGCAACAAACAATGCCTAAGCCATGCATTAGAAGAGAAATAATTAAGATTAGAGCACAGATCAATGAATTAGAAACCAGAAATACAGTAGATCAGATCAATGAAACTAGAAACTAGTTCTTTGAAAGAATTAATAAGATCAGTAAACCACTGGCCAGACTTATCCAAAAAAAAAGAAAACGAGAAAGGACCCAAATTAATAAAATTATGAATGAAAGTGGAGAGATCATGACTAACACCAAGGAAATAAAAACAATTATTAGAAATTATTATCTACAACTATATGCCAATAAATTGAGCAATGTGGACAAAATGGATGCCTTCCTGGAAACCTATAAACTGCCAAGACTGAAACAGGAAGAAATTGACAACCAGAATAGGCCAATAACCAGTAATGAGATTGAAGCAGTGATCAGAAACCTCCCAAAACACAAGAGTCCAGGGCCTGATGGATTCCCTGGGGAATTCTACCAAACATTCAAAGAAGAAATAATACATATACTCCTGAAGCTGTTTCAAAAATTAGAAGCAGAAGGAAAGCTTCCAAACTCATTTCATGAGGCCAGCATTACCTTAATCCCCAAACCAGGCAAAGACCCCATCACCAAGGAGAATTTCAGACCAATATCCCTGACGAATATGGATTCCAAAATTCTCAACAAAATCCTAGCTAATAGGATCCAACAATACATTAAAAGGATCATCCACCACGACCAAGTGGGATTCATCCCCAGGAAGCAAGGGTGGTTCAACATTCACAAATCAATCAATTTGCTAGAACACATTAATAAGAGGAGGGAGAAGAACCATATGGTCCTCTCAATTGATGCAGAAAAAGCATTTGACAAAATACAGCATCCTTTCCTGATTAAAACTCTTCAGAGTATCGGGATAGAGGGAACATTCTTCAAGTTCATAAAATCCATCTATGAAAAACCCACAGCAAATATCATCCTCAATGGGGAAAAGCTGAGGGCCTTTCCCTTAAGATCAGGAACACAACAAGGATGCCCACTCTCGCCACTATTGTTCAACATAGTACTAGAAGTCCTAGCAACAGCAATCAGACAACAAAAAGAAATAAAAGGTATTCAGATTGGCAAAGAAGAAGTCAAACTCTCTCTCTTCGCAGATGACATGAGACTTTACGTGGAAAATCCAAAAGACTCCACCCCCAAATTCCTAGAACTCATCCAGCAATTCAGTAATGTGGCAGGATACAAAATCAATGCACAGAAATCAGTTGCTTCCTTACACATTAACAATGCAACTGTAGAAAGAGAAATTAGAGAAATAATTCCATTTACAATAGCACCAAAAATTATAAGATACCCCAGAATAAACCTAACCAAAAAATACTCTAGGAACTACAGAACACTCATGAAAGAAATTGTAGAAGACACAAAAAGATAGAAAAACATTCCATGCTCATGTATCGGAAGAATAAACATTGTTAAAATGTCTATGCTACCCAGAGCAATCTATAACTTCAATGCCATCCTGATCAAAAGTCCAATGACATTTTTCAAAGTGCTGGAACAAACAATCCTAAAATTTGTACGGAATCAGAAAAGACCCCCAATGGAAATGTTGAAAAAGAAGAACAAAGCTGGGGGCATCATGTTGTCCGATTTCAAGCTATATTACAAAGCAGTGATCACCAAGACAGCATGGTACTGGCACAAAAACAGACATATAGACCAGTGGAATAGAATAGAGAGCCCAGATATGGACCCTCAACTCTATGGTCAAATAATCTTCAACAAAGTAGGAAAAAATATGCAATGGTAAAAAAACAGTTTCTTCAATAAATGGTGCTAGGAAAATTAGACAGCTGTATACAGAAGAATGAAACTCGACCATTCTCTAACACCATACACAAAGATAAACTCAAAATGGATGAAAGACCTCAGTGTGAGACAGGAATCCGTCAGAATTTTAGAGGAGAACATAGGCAGTAACCTCTTTGACATTGGCCACAGCAACTTCTTTCAAGATACATCTCCAAAGACTAGAGAAACAAAAGCAAAAATGAACTTTCGGGACTTCATCAAGATAAAAAGCTTCTGCACAGCAAAGGAAACTGTCAAAAAAACAAAGAGGCAACCCACAGAATGGGAGAAGGTATTTGAAAATGACACTACAGATAAAGGGCTTGTATCCAAGATCTATAAAGAACTTCTCAAACTCAACACCCAAAAAACAAATAAGTCAAAAAGTGGGCAGAAGACATGAACAGACACTTCTCCAAAGAAGGCATACAAATGGCTAACAGACACATGAAAAAATGTTCATCATCATTAGCTATCAGGGAAATTCAAATCAAAACCACATTGAGATACCACCTTACATCAGTTAGGATGGCAAAAATTGACAAGGCAAGAAAAAACAAATGTTGGAGAGGTTGTGGAGATAGGGAAACCCTCTTACACTAAGGAAGACCTCTTACACTGTTGGTGGGAATGCAAGTTGGTACAGCCACTTTGGAAAACAATGTGGAGGTGCCTCAGAAAATTAAAAATAGAGCTACCCTATGACCCAGCAATTGCACTCCTGGGTATTTACCCCAAAGACACAGAGGTAGTGAAAAGAAGGGCCATAGGCACCCCGATGTTCATAGCAGCAATGTCTGCAATAGTCAAACTGGGGAATGAGCCGAGATGCCCTTCAACAGATGAATGGATAAAGAAGATGTGGTCCATATATACAATGGAATATTACTCAGCCATCAGAAAGGATGAATACCCAACTTTTACATCAACATGGATGGGCCTGGAGGAGATTATGCTAAGTGAAATAAGTCAAGCAGAGAAAGTCAATTATCATATGGTTTCACTTATTTGTGGAATATAAGGAATAGCATGGAGGACATTAGGAGGAGGAAGGGAAAAATGAAGGGGGGTGGTATCGGAGGGGGAGACGAACCATGAGAGACTATGGACTCTGAGAAACAAACTGAGGGTTTTAGAGGGGAGGGGGGTGTGGGAATGGGTTAGCCCAGTGATGAGTATTAATCTATCTGGATCACCATTGTTTACTGAGGTAATTAGTAAATAGTAATCATTTAGACCTTGAAATTTAAGAATCCTTCCATTTTTTTTTCAAGTGGTAAAATAGAAAAGTAAAATGCCAAATGTACATTTAAATAAAAATTAGCAGTTTCAGAAACACACATATAGAAATAAGAAACATTTTTAAAAGGCAATTTGATGACTCAGATCTTATCTAAAAAATACCAGGCTTGATTTCCACTGTCTCTTGTGAAATAAAGACTTCTCACTCTTTGAAATCTCAGAATCTACTAGATAATCCTTATCTCTCCCTGCCCCCCCTCCAGATTTACATAGTTTTTCTTTTATTGTGGTAAAAAAAAAATGAGACCTACTCTCTTATATTTTTAAGTGTACAGTACAGCATTATTAATGATAGGTACAGTGTTGTATAGCAGATTTCTAGAAATTTTTCATCCTACATGCCTTAAAGCTTTTAACCGTTAAACATCAACTCACTACCGTCACCCCCATCCCAGCCTTTGGCAGTCACCATTTGACTTTCTGCTTTGATGAGTTTGATTATATTAGATACCTCATATAAGTGAAATCATGCAGTATTTTTCCAGTGACTGTTTATTTCACTTAGCATAAGGTCTTCCAGCTTCATCCATGTTGTAGCATATAACAGTATATTCTTTTTATGGCTGAATAGTATTCCATCATATATACCACATTTTCCTACCTCCTTTAATGTTGCTGGTTTCATGCTTATCTGGGGTGCAAAAGCCTCATAACGGATATCTGGATTTCTTTTACAAGAAATCGATCCTTGTATTATTGTATTGTTCTCAGCCTCTCCATGAGAGTAAGGAGGGTCTGGTGCTTCTTAGTCTGCTATATTGCTGACATCACCCTCTTTTTTCTTCTTTTTGCATGAATTATACAATCAACATGTATGAACATTATAACAATTTAAGTACACATATATGCTGGAAGTGAGAAAGAAAGAAGTATTTTTAAATGAACAATTCAAGATTTAGAAGACTGACATCCAAAATATGTCTCTTCTCTTTTTTTTACCTGACATATTTCTCCATTAACTTTTATTTGTTCATGCAGAAATGCTCTATCATAATTTTTTTAAAGTAAAATATAACAAAATGCAAATAAAAACCAAGAAAATAAATGTGATATTTTTTTGAATTATTTCTCCTCAAGGTTAATTTTTAGCATTCTCTCTCTCTCTCTCTCTCTCTCTCTCTCTCTGTCAAGCTTTAAAAGATTTAAACTCTGTTTTATTATTGTCCTTTTCCATCTACTCCTACACCCATTAACCCATTAGGGACTATCTCCAAGTAGTTATTGCATTGTTTCTTATTATAATAAAAATCCGGTTTGTTCATGTACTTAACCTTTCCTTAGTCCTTTTTGATTTCTCTGGTGTTATTAGATTCTATTGATACCTTTGACTTCTACATGCACTACCGACTCTAGTCATGTCTTTCTCATGGTGGCTTTATAATCCCTCAAAGGCTCTTTGATTTTCCCCATCTCTCACATGTTAGAGTTTCAGTTTTCTTTCACCCTCCTAACTTTTACTGGGCAGGGCCCTTTTTTTTGTTTCTTAGCCTTAACATTGCCTATGTAAGGACTCATATATTTTATCTTTTAAGATAAGGATACTTCCACCTTTATATTCCAAGATACAGCAAACTCAGTAGGTCCAAATTGTTATCATTATCTTTATCCCCTATCTGCTCGTTCACAATTATTTCCTCTCTTAGTTAATGACATTTATATTCATCTCTTCCCCCAAATAAAAACCTTCCCAAATGTCTTTAGTTCTTATTGCTTACTCCTTATAGAGCTGTTAGGTTCCTTTTGGAATATTTACCAAGACCCTGACACAGGTCCTGAGAACCAGGGCTACCAAATATTATCCGCAGCCCTGAACTGACCATATCCCAAACCCAGTGAAATTCCTAATCCAATAATTGGTTCTTTAAATTCCTAATTAACACTACCTGACATTGAAGCTTCAAGACACCTCAAAAAATTCCTTAAAGTGGCCAGTGGCCTTTCTGATGTTGGTGTCCAGTGAGAAGTCAGGACATAGTGCTTCTCTCCTTCATTCAACACTGTTCTAAAATCCCTGTATCACACAACATTCACTTTCCTATTCCTGCATATACGATGCTGTGCCAGCCTTTGACTACCAGGAGATCCTCAAACATTTTTAATAAGCTCAAATTTTGCTTTTTGGATAAATATAGGCTAAACCAATTTTGTTTTCAGAAGTCATTCATTCTATCTTCCCTTTGTCCTTCTTTTCCCAAATTAAAATCTTGATGTGAGATCACCAGCAGGAACTGCTATGTCCAATGACAGGTTAGAGTATTAACATAGATTATCTGCTGGGCATCCGTAGCCTCACTTACCCTTTCTGTCAGCTTTCCTTTCTTCAGCTTGGTTGAGGTAAACAGCTCTTCCTCTAGCAAAGGTTTGATCTGGTGTGTGAAATTTGGAGGGGTCCCTAAAATGCTAAGTACCAAAATGAACTGCAAATCAAGAATTTGATGGTAGGCAGCAGGAAGGGATGTCTCCCCCAACATCCTCCCAACACCAGCCCACCACCACTATCAAGCCAAATCTGCCACACCAGGACCAGATTTCCATTTTTTTTTTTTTTACTTCAAGATTTAAATATTTATTCATTCTTAGATTTCAGTTTTTTAATCTAAATAAATTTGGACCAGTGCATGCTTTAGAAATCCATAATGTCACTATAGTTGTCATTATAGTTGGTTTGGCTTTTGGCTAAAAATTAAGTCTTGTTTATTTTCCTCTTACTGGTAAAATGAATAAGCTGTCTCCGTGTGTGTGTGTGTGTGTGTGTGTGTGTATGTGAAATATAGTGTTCATTATTTTGTTCTTATAGGAAAAATGTATTTTCTACTCTTTGGTTATGTAGCCAAATTACATGAAAAAAATTAGAAATTTTAGTTATGTCAGGATGCATCTCTTTTCAGTCAGTAGGGATATAAAAATCTGTAATGAAATATAAAAGGTAAAAAGGTAAATTGCCCTTTTTTGCATCTTAAAATCTCCAAAGAAAATTGAAGTGTTCATAAATCTTTATGAGTAGTGCACTTCACACACACACACACACACACACACACACACACACATACATAACCAAAGGATGTATAATGCTGTTAATAAAAAAGGTCTTTGAACATTTGGTATTTGAAGTACTACTTAAATGGAGTGACATCTGAGATTTTTATCCTTGGATAATTCTTTTATCAGTTGTTTGATATAATGTAACAATTATTCATGACATGATGCAGTTGAAATGGATTCACTAGACAAATAATAACCTACGTTCTGCTTCTCCATTATAATCCATGACTTTTATATTTATCCTTCAGATGAAAAATTTATTTAGGGATGCAGAAGAGGCACAAAATGCTTTGTTGAGTGGAATATAGTGTAGAGCAGCATGTAAGAAGAGGAGCAGCTAGCCTTATACCAAAATTGCTCTCTTACCAGCCTCTGTTATTTACTGACACAGTCCTGGATGGAATTTTTGTTTTGTTTTGTTTTACCAATAAAGTAGAGAGTAGAGACAGAGCAGTATCTTTTTTTTTTTTTTAAAGATTTCATTTATTTATTTGAGAGAGAGAGAATGAGAGAGACAGAGAGCACATGAGAGGGGGGAGGGTCAGAGGGAGAAGCAGACTCCCTGCCGAGCAGGGAGCCCGATGTGGGACTCGATCCAGGGACTCCAGGATCATGACCTGAGCCGAAGGCAGTTGCTTAACCAACTGAGCCACCCAGGCGCCCCGAGCAGTATCTTTTTTAATGTGCCTCCTATATGTCTTTCTTTCTTTCCATAGGCATTGTTAGGTATTCTTTCTATTCTTCCTTCATAGAAAGCATAATCTCTTTATAATTTCTGAAATCCTGAATTAGCACATCTTATCACAGTTGGTAGTTACTTTTGCTATTTCAAACATCTGTCTGTCAATTTGGAATATTTGCTGTAGCACAAATTGTCCACACTTATCTCACCCAAATCAATTTTACATATGTAAATATTAGATGAAACCAAACCAAACCAAAAAATAAATAAACAAACAGAAAAAGGTAGCAAATAAAACTATAGCAGTTTTATAATTATAGCAGATGCATTGATTGTTAGGACTGATAATGCATTACAAAAATACAGTAACGCCAATCTAGGCTATAATGACCATTTTTCTGTTACCCACTTTCCAAGCCTTAGTACAAATTCCCTACTCTTAATTATTGGTGGATTGCAAATTATTCTAAATAATTAGAAACAACATGATACAGATCACATAGAATTTATGTACTACGTGCCATAAAATGCCTTGTTTTCGTCTTCATTTTTAGTGTAAAACTAAGAAAGTATACAAATTTTTTTAAGCATAGTTATTTTCTTCAAGAGAGAGCTTGAGTTTTTATACTGAATGACCAGCAAAACAAATTCAAAATATATTCACATCATTGAAGTTATTCTTTTCAAAGTAAATGGCAAATTTTGAACTGGTTTTAGTGTACCATTACTGCAAAGAGTTTCTTTTTCCAATTCTGAACATATATTGCCTATCACTAGCCCTATTAGCTTGCAAATGAATATGCTGTGTTCAGTCATAAATTTAAAGGTATATTGGATAGAAGTTGTTCAGAACAGAAAAGAATGAAAACGTAAAGTAAATCTGATGCTAATATTCATTGGTGCAACATGGGAAAATACAATGCTTGCTTTATTACAAAGTTTTCTTCTGACCAGAGCTTTATATGTTGTTTGATGTTGTTATGATATTCACAGTAAGCTTTTTCATGATAATATGAACTTGTGTGGATGTACTGGATTTCTTCCATTTGTCCCCTAGATCTGCTTCTCTCTTAGGATATTGATTGTATGAACTACATCAACGGGCTGCTTTGCCCTCCAGTTTCTTATTTGATTTGACTAATCAGAGGAACCAGCAGGAGATGGGGGACAGGGAAAGGAGGGAGAAGACTGGATTTGGGTTAGTTATTTTCCTGTTTCTCTTCCTGAGATAGAAACAGTTCATATTTGGTTTTTTTTGTTGTTTTTTTGTTTTTTTTTGCTGTTTCCCTCTACTAAGAGCCATAGTTTGTGTCAGGCAATCTAACCCATAAAGCTCTTATTTGCCTATATGTTGTAAAGTCTTCCTGTTCTTAATATCTCTTGGTATACCACATTATCCTTTTTAGGTCTCCTTAATGAATGAATAGTTATCGCTTTAACTCTTCAAAGCACCCAGTTTCAATGCACCATATGTTTCTTGCCTGGAACCTGATTTATACAGTGAGTGGGGATAATGGGCATGTGCTTCTAAAAGAAGTTGTTTATAGACTTGAAACATTAGTAGAGTACTTGCAGTCATTCTACAAACTATTTTAATACTAATCTAAGAAATTAATTGTAAAAAATAATGCTTTTGTTCTTTTGAAAATGTTCAGAGAAGTCAATTAATTATGAGGGGAACTAGAGACCCTGTGTTTAATATATATTTTGTATATATGTATATACATACACATACTGATATATATATAAACACACATAAACATATATATTTGTGAAACTAAAATCCTGTAACTTAATAACATATCTTATTTTTATTTTATCGTTGAACTTCTCCTTCTGCAAAGCCCCTATCTGGCAGCCAATCTGCTGTCAGTCTGAGACTAATCCATGTCCTTAGCTCTAAGAGCTTGTGTTCACCATGCACTATTGGAGAAGAAAAATTAAACAAGGAAGATAAATTAAACCTGTTTCTACCCTTCATGACATCCAAGTCCAGCTTCCTGTTTTCTTCCCATACAGCATGCTACAACATCTAGCAAATTGGCAGTTCTCAGTAGCTGAGGCCATGATGGCTGTAGTTCCAAAAATTTAACTTCTCAGTTAAAACAGAATGATAAAAAATAAGAACAAAGGCAATTATATAAAATCCATACCCTCATCATACCTAAAACATATCCAAATTTTATATTACCTGTGGATCAAGCAAAGAAATAAGCAAACAAACTCACAGTTGTGAACCTTTGGGAAGTGCGAGGGAAATACCAGGAAAAAAAATGCATGGAAGAGGGGCGCCTGGGTGGCTCAGATGGTTAAGCGTCTGCCTTCGGCTCAGGTCGTGATCCCAGGGTCCTGGGAGCGAGCACTCATTGGGCTCCCTGCTCAGCGGGGAGCCTGCTTCTCCCCCTCCTTCTGCTTCTCCCCCCTGCTCATGCTCTCTCTCTCTCTATCTCTGTGTCTCGAATGAATAAATAAAAAAATCTTTTAAAAAAATGCATGGAAGAGAGAGGGCAGCCAGCAGGGTCTAAAATTAATCTCAAACCGTCATCAGAAATGGAAGATCATTTAATATGTGAAAATGGAGATTACAGGGACAAGATCTATAAGAACATGTTGGATGCTAAGAATATGCACTGGAAAGAGTGGAGGGACGGGGAAGAGAATGGAAAGAGAAAGACATTTTTTGGAATCAGCATGGTGAAAGGAAAAAGAATAAGTGGTAAAATTCAGGATATTTCAAGGCAAAAGTGATGTTTTTAAAAATTTTTATTTATTCATTTGAGAGAGAAAGAGCGAGCACAAGCAGGGGAAGCAGCAGGTAGAGGCAGAGGGAGAGGGAGAAGCAGACTCCCCATTGAGCTGGGAGGCCAACGTGGGGCTCCATCCCAGGACCCTGAGATCATGACTGGAGCAGGAGGCAGACACTTAAGCATCTGAGCCACCCAGGTGCCCCCAAAAGTGATTTAAAAAAAATCAAGACATACACCCATCCTTTATTTCTTCACTCCCCCTTAAGAAATATCTAGTGAAGAACGATTCTTGATTACAGAGACAGAAGTAGGCGCTTTTGAACCAGGATTCTTATAAAGCATAACAGATTGCCAGTCCTTGTCCAAAAAGATGCAGGGAATCAAGCACTCCTCTTCTTTGAAAACTGTGACAAAATTAAAAAATGTGATGCTCTACCATTCAGCTGGTAAGAATTGTGCCCAAAAAACTCCAAAAAACAGTGGTGAAGCAAAAAAACAAACAAGCAAACAAAAAATTGTAACATGAAACTTGAGAGCATACTATATATCTTAAAACAAACATTTGTGGATTTGAAAAATCATGTTGAATCAGAAATTCAAAATCTAAAATATAATGTTAAAAAAACAGGAAGAAATAAAACAAACTTGGTTGAACCAAGGAAAGGAATGAAAGAACTGATAAAAATCTGATCAGAAATGAATATAAAACTGCAAGCTGATCAAGGAAGAAAAAATTTGAATGCAAACATGAAACATAATAACGATTGATACATACATATAGGAAGATGAACGAAAAGATACAGAGAGAGGATAAAGCAAGCAAGCAAATGGGTAAAATGTGAACAACAGGTGAATCTGGGTAAAGGGTACATAGATGTTATCTGTATCCTTACCCTTAAGCTACTTTCCTTTAGAATTAATAATCAAGGAGTTTAAAAGCCTCAGAAATAAATTTATTTATTTATTTATTTATTTATTTATTTATTTATTTATTTATTTATTTATTGTTTTTTTAACTTTAAATTCAATTAATATATAGTGTATTACTACTTTCAAAGGTAGAGTTTAGTGATTCATCAGTCTTATGTTAACACCCAGTGCTCATCATCATGAGCCCTCCTTACATTATGTGCCCTCCTTAAATGTCCACCACCCAGAATTCAAATGCTATTAGATAAATTTTAGAAGTCCAAGAAATTTCTTAGAATGGAAGATAGGAAAATAAGAAATCACAATAAAAATTTTAAAATTTGAAAATAAATTTCATTCTCAGTTCAGAATGCTAAAAAAAAAAGCTAAATGAACAAAAGCAAAATTAAGAAATAAATATAAACAGAAATTGAGATAGAAAATAGAGATAGAAGCATTTAATACATTCATATCTCAAATATTACTTATTTGAAAAAAAAGTTAAAAAGATAAACTATGTGGCAACTTAATAAAGACCAACATGAATGAAAGCACATATACACAAAATTAGTAATGAGAAGGAAAAAATAACCATTGAAACAGAAGGAAAAATATCACAAGTGTCTGATAACATAGTGAGTATTGAAAATGTTATTTGAATATATATTATTAGAATCCTTAAAATGCTTTCTCTTAAAGGGCACATTACTAAAATTGCTATTTATTTTCTGAAGATGATAACTTACACCTAAGACACACATATTCAAATAGAAAATATAAGTTGATATTTAAATCTGATTTTAATATTAGTGGTAGGAATAATTAATACTCATTAGTAATAACCACTACTAATAAAGTATTTACATATATATATATGGTTGATCTACTTATATTTGCTTTAATGAGATATACATATTTTGCAAGGTATAGTTTTCAATTAGATTTATGTTATGTTTTGCTTTCATCTGTGATTAAAGTTAAAAATGTATTAAAAATTCAGAATAATTCAATATGCAATATTTTTGTTGCATCGAGATCTTATATTAAATATCAAATATACTTCAAGAAAATACCACCTTCATAAAAGATTAACACATTACTCTGTAATTCAGATATTAATTGATATCTATTATTTACTGTTAAAGAGTAGCAGATCATTACATTTGTGACTGATTTAAAAATTTTGCAATGGGGGCTCCTGGGTGGCTCAGTTGGTTGAGCGACTGCCTTTGGCTCAGGTCATGATCCTGGAGTCCCTGGATCGAGTCCCACATCGGGCTCCCTGCTTGGCGAGAAGCCTGCTTCTCCCTCTAACCCTCCCTCATCTCATGTACTCTCTCTCTCATTCTCGCTCTCTCAAATAAATAAATAAAATCTTTAAAAAAAGAATTTTGCAATGGAATTAAAATTAAAATTTAAAAAAGACATTAACAGGACAATAGAAAAATACAAATAAGGTGTATAGCCTATTAACTAATATTATATCAATGTTAATTTCCCAGTTTCAGTAATTGTATAAGATGTTAACATTAGGGGAAGCTAAATGAAGGGAACATGGGAGCTCTTTCTGTATACTCTTTTTGCAATTTTTTTAAGTAATTTTTTTTTAAAGATTTTATTTATTTATTTGACAGACAGAGAGACACAGCGAGAGAGGGAACACAAGCAAGGGCAGTGGGAGAGGGAGAAGCCGGCTTCCCACTAAGCAGGGAGCCCAATGCAGGGCTGGATCCCAGGACCCTGGGATCATGACCCAAGCTGAAGGCAGACACGTAATGACTGAGCCACCCAGGTACCCCTAAGTAATTATTTTAAAACAGTTTCAAAACTGAAGCTAAAATAAAGACATTTTCAAACAAAACAAAACAAAACAAAAAGAATTTATGCAATAGAGAAATGAAAAAATGGAGTATGAAAATTTGGAGAAGTCCTGGATGTTAATCCTAAAATCAACCTGAATGAATTTCTCCACAGTTGTTAAAAAACTGAATTTATAAAATTACAAGAATCACGTATTTGGCTCTTCAAATTATTCTTTCTCTTTCCTTCTTTCTTCTTTCTTCTTCTACTACTACTTCTTCTACTACTACTTCTTCTTCTTCCTTCTGTTTCTTCTGCTTCTTCTGCTTCTTCTTCTTCTGCTTCTTCCCTTCTTCCTCTTCTTCCCTTCTTCCTTTTCTTCCTCCTCCTCCTCCTCTTCTTCTTCTTCTTCTTCTTCTTCTTCCTTTCTTCTTTTCTTCCTTTCTTCTTCTTCCTCGAATGCAGAAAAGCTGGTATAACAAATGAAGTGGCTTGAGGAAAATATAATTTTTGTCCTCTGGCTCCTGGCTAAGTGGCCAAGGGTTGGTAAAGTGGTTCTGCCAGTTTTAAAATGTGGCTTCCATTACTGACTCCAAGGAGCCTGATCTTGCTGTTACCATTTTTTAGGAGGCAGGAAAAGGCAAACATGTGGAGGGAAAGGCAGTTCCTTCTTAGGAAGTTGTTCCCATTATTTCCACTTATATCTCAGAGCCTAGTCCTATGGTCACACCTAGCTGCAAGGGTAGTTGTATTTCTAAAATACCAAATGGAAAATACATATTGAAGTGTTTGTCTTCTCTTCCACAGGATTGAATATCTGTTTTTAAGTGATTAGAATATTTGGTGACTGATTACTTATTGTGAAATGAAAATTAAATAGTATAGCCATCCCAGATATAGATTACTCTTGTTTATGATTAGGGGAATCAACAGATTTTTAAAAATGTATTAATGACATTGTTTATGTCAAAACAATTTTGGTTGCCCTTCATCTTGACTTTAGTAACTGATTTCACAATATAGAAAAAAAGGAAATTATTCACAGTGTTTTGCTAGTTCATGATCATAAGACATATTCTGAATGTGAATAGAATGATTTGTATTTTGTAATTGAGGTAACCTTCTTACTTTGCTTTGAATAGAAGTTGGTGTCTTGATTACATCTAGCTCTGAAGGAGGATAGACGATACTGTTTTCATTGTAAGCTTTTTTTTTTTTTTTTTTTTTTACCAAGAATGAGCACTGGGAGTTCTATGACCAAGAAGAAAA
The DNA here is from genome assembly GCF_011800145.1 of Mirounga leonina. Taxonomy (NCBI): domain Eukaryota; kingdom Metazoa; phylum Chordata; class Mammalia; order Carnivora; family Phocidae; genus Mirounga; species Mirounga leonina. The sequence continues at coordinate 71,042,295 of NW_023270426.1, forward strand.
TTACAAATAGATTCAGATAAATGAAAACGAAGTACCATCTGATAGACTATGGCTAAATTAGATTAAAGGTGTATCTCCATAAACACAGAACAAGCAGCAAAACCTTATTCCCAACTTGCTGTTTGATTCATAGTCTGGTGAAAGTGCTTACCTTTTTCAGCTCTAATGTAAAAAATATTTAGAAGATTTTAAATTGTATCCTGCAGTCTGCTGTTACGATGCATAGTAGATTCAGTGCAAATTAAGCTTGATTGAACATATAATTTTTTAAAATCCCTTCTATTTATCAATATAACTTTATGATTTCTTTTTTAATCTTTTAAACTTAAAGGTTTAAGGGGACAAAATTACTTTGCCTTGAACCTGCAAGTGACAACTTCTAGCAGATAGGGTACCCATCAATATCACTGATGTCTTTTAAAAGAGTGAAAATGTTGACCTGTGTTCCTATGAATGTTCCTCCAGCCATCCAGCTTCATGTGAAGAAAATTTATTTCCAATATATATATTACTTCTGATAAAACAGCAAACCTCCAGGGCTCTGAGAGGTTTAGTTGATCAAAATGGTTTTTTAAAGATGTTCCTGAGGAGGAACCATTTGGATCATCTGTCTTGATATCGTCTGTTACCCATTTCTAATTTGATTCTTCACATTCTTTCACATTTTGGTATGTCTGAGCGAAAAATACACATTTAAATTGTAGTTTGTTGTCCATATTCTAATACAGAGATGTAGCCTTATTAAGAAACTGCATCTACATAAATCAAAAAACATAAAGCAACTCTTAGTTTTTTTTGCTAGATACATATTTTAGTGTTTTACCCTTAACACATAGTAAGGACTTTCCCACCAGGAAAACATCTACAAATTAAAAAATGAAAATGCAGGCAGTAAGAAATGTTCTAAACCTCTGTTATAAATTTATATACCAATGAGTAGTGTAATATTGTACAAAACAGACTTATGAATTCTGAAGTAATTTTTCAATTCTTCAGGAACACTTTTCCCATTACTGTAACTGTTTTATTTTGCTCTGTTGAATTTGAGAGCAGAATCACTTTTGCTACTTAGTAATTAAAAGATAAAATCTGTTATAATATGTCATTATAGATCATTGCCAAATAAAAAGGAAGCACCAGATGGTGTGCTTTATGTTAAGCTACAGTGAACATGCATTAGGACTCCTTTTTCTCTCCTAGGGAAATTGCAATTTATTTTGGAGAGATCTTTTATACTATGGAAGCTGTAGAGCAAGAAGCTGTTTTTGCTAACATGGAATCCATAAAAAGTTTGGTATCATCTCTGGCTTTAATGCTCTGTGATGGGTTACCTTACAGAAACAATGTCATGCTTCATTTAGTTTCCCTGCTTTTTGCTCCTCACCCTCCTCTTCCTTCTTCTTTTTATCGTATGGACAATTGATGAGAGACAACTGAAGCTAAATTATAGGAAGTCTAATGGTCTATCAATTGTTAATAAAAATTTTAGAAGATTAACAAATTCTTTACTTGTCTTTCTTTTATTGACATTCTGTCATGTCCTGAGAGAAAAGATTCCCCATACCCCATCCCCCATCCCCTGACAGTGATGTGCTTTTAAAAATTTGCCTCTCATTGTACTTTCCTTAATATCCGAGCTCTTTTTGAGGACTTTGAGCCACATGCCGAGGCCTTTCTCATCACTGTATCTTAAGTTTTATCTTAAGTGTTCAACCCTTTGTCCTTTGCTGTCCTGCTCTCCTGAACTCCTTTGTTTCTCAAATACGGCCAGCTGTTTCCCATGTTAGGGTTTTCAAAAACGGTATTTCCCTCAGCTTTCTTGTCTCCTCCTTCAACCGTGCTGCTCCTGCTTACTTTGTGTTGTCACTCTAAATGTCAGGGAGGCCACACCCTCATCCCATTTCTGATCTTGACATTGGAACTTGCTCCCTTAGTTTATGCTAGTCATATGTTTATATTCTATTGAATTGTCTGTCTTTCTCATTATATTTAAAATCCAGAATGACAGAAACTATGTAATTTTTAATAACTAATATATAACTAACATAAATTCTCTAAATAATTAGTATTATGAATAACTAAGATAAAACACATAGGAAAATAATCATTTAATGTACTATCACACTTTTTATAAAGTCAGTATTTAATTATCAATAGAAAAGCTACCACAACTACTTTGGAAATAATTCAAGTTGAATTGGATTTTCTTCCTCACTCTCCAAGTCCTTGGCCATTAACAGATGCAGCAGAAGTATATCGGAAGAGTTACAGTGCTTTGCATTTGTAGAGATGTTCATTTGGAGAGAGCTGATTAACTTAGGGCAATTTAGTGAATCATTGTTCACTGTCTTTACCAAAAACTGAATGAAGTAATTATGTAATATTTATCGGAATGGATTTAGATTAAAGATTTTACTGAAATAGAAAAGCTGTTGAGTAAAGGATTTTTGTTTTCTTTTCAAGATGTCCTAAAATAGCACTAATCGCTATGTAAGTAACAACTGTTTTGTAAGTAACAACTGTTTTGTTAGTAGGAAAAAAGCTGTTTTACCACCCCTGAGATTTTTGAGATGGACATTATTAGGAAATTAAAGAAACTAACCTAGTGAGATAAAATTTTATCTCCTCTTCTTTGAAAAGGCATCTTGATTTCTTTATTGTTTGGGCATAGCTCTCTAGCATTTAGTCTAAGTGAATAAATGAAGTTGAACAATTATAAGGGAAATGTTAATAACAAATTCAGAGAAACAAAAGTGTTTATATATACTTTAGTTTCACTTTGGGAATTGTATTAGTCTCCTAGGACTGCCATAACAAAATACCACAGAATGTGTGGCTTAAACAACAGAAATTTATTTTCGCACAGTTCTGTATGCTAGAGGTCCAGCTGGCGGGGTTGCTTTTTTGTGAGGCCTTTCCTTTTGGCTTGCAGGTAATCACCTTCTCGCTGAGTGCTCCCTGGGCTTTTCTCTGTGTAAGTGTACTTCTGGTGTCTCTTCCTCTTATGTGGACCTACTGGACTAGGACCCTGCCCTTATGACCTCATTTAACCTTGGCTGTCTCCTTAGTGGTTCTGTGTCCAAATATAGTTACTTTGGGGGTTAGGGCTTCCACATGTAGATTCTGGAGGACACATTTCAGTCCATAACAGGAGTGTTTACACACTATACTTTCCAATCATTCATTCAAAATATGAGATACTACTTACCAGTCACAAAAATGAAAATGTAAGAATGACATCTCAGAAACCCATTTACTCATAAAATCCCCATGCTGCTAGTCAAGGAGTTGAAACTTAGAGAAAGGACAGTAAAATCCAGAAGTGAGACATAAAAAAAAAAAAAATATGAGGACTAATGTGAAATCTTTTTATGCCATTCCTTAGGCCACTGTTTCAGTGTTCAGGTGAATAGTAATCTCCACTGATTCTCCTTTAGAAAGGTATTCCTTCTTCACATAAGTTTGTTGAATGCTTCATACAAAATGTTCTTTGTGAATATTCACAGTGCTGTGTGCTCTAAGAATTACATAAAGTTGGCAGAAAGATTCATATTAACCTAGGTTACTGTTTTCACTTCTTGTTAAAATATGTGAATTCCAGAGATATTTCTGCATAAAATGCACTGAAAAAAAATATCCCAACTTAAAGCACCATTACTCTAAAGCACAGTGAACAGATAGGGATCTGTCACATTAAATGTTAATCTTCTACTTGCTGACTTACCTGTGCTATAGGAAATATGCTTAAACTTCCTGGTTTGTTTTTTGTTGTTGTTGTTGTTGTTTTTTTTTGTATTGTGGCTATTTTAGAGCTATTGTCTGTGGGGAATTTTAACTGCAAACCTTTCTATAACTCTACTTTAAAAAGTAGAATGAAAAAGGAAAGTTTAATACTGTAGAATAAATAGAAGTATCAGAATGGAGATTCACTATTTATTGTGAATTATCTTGCTTTTATTGGCTGCAGTCAAGCTTTTGAGGTTAAATAAACAGTTTTCCGAGATTGACCGAGTATGCTTCATTTGTACATAAACATGCTCAAGAACCATGACAATATTAGAGGTTTCAGAGTGTTGTATACATTAAACAAATACACACATTGTATCTGAAGATACTATTTATTCAACATCATGCATTTCAGTTGGTAAAAATCACATGTGCATAGAAAGCACTTCCCTCAGAATCAACAGGAAGAGATTCTTGTCTTCTTCCGAGAAGAGACCTGGCAAGAGAAAAGAGTATCTGAAGCATTCAGTGCCATTCAAGTTCAGATACTGAATAAACTTGCTGTCAGTCAAAAGTCAGATATATTAGGAAAAAAAACAGCTTGTAAGTAAACATCAATTCAGTTAGGTTGGAAAAAAACCGAAAAGCCAAAAGCACAATGGACTAACTCAGGGGTAGCTGCAGAATGCTTCAGGTTCTACTCTGTCTCAGAGGTCAGAGAATAGAGTTTTGTTGGGGAAATAAAAGAGTACTTTTTGTTTTTTGACTTTGCTCTTCCTAGATGTCTAGAATGTCTTTACGCTAACTTTGAGGGTGAAAAAAAAATTTTGTTTGATATTTTGTAGATGACTTGAAACTCATTTAAACAGATTTTTGAATCATGCAGAGATTACACATTCTTACACTTTCATTATACTACTTCTAACACCTGGACTTACTGCAAAAATTTTAATAATACAACAAAAACTGACAAAATGTAAAAAAAAATCACTAATATATTTTTAATAATGGAAATCTAATTTTAAATGTCAGAGAAAAACATAATTAACTGTTTATTCATCATTTTGTGTAATTTACCATTTGTATTTCCTCCATTTAAAGAGGTTTTTTTTTAAGTTAGTGAATTGTACATTAAGTAAAGCAATATATGGAGATGAAAAAGAAAATATTTTAACCCATATTTATATACTTTGAATAGCATAGCTAAAAGTTATTGAGCACTATCTTATTTCTTAAATTGAATGTTACTCTTTTAGCTTTCAAAAGGAAAAGATCCAAAGGTAAATAAGAAAGGATTCTTGCTCATTCCATGACAATTAAATGAGTACTCCCCCTAGTACTGAGAAATTTATATGTGACGACAGGGCATTGCAGTTTTAGTAGTTAATTTATAAACATTAATTATTATTTTTTCAAGCTTTAGTAGCTGTGTTGTAAATGTTAACTATTCGATTCTTTTTATGCAATGATCACACTTTATTAGACTTTCCTTAGTGAGATGCAGTCAAAACATTAAATATTATCCTGTAATTTATTTCTCTAATGCATACTATCTAGTGCTTCCCTGTATTTCCTAATGTAAAAGCAACCAAACTCTATTTTTTAATCATTTTTATTATTTTTTGACTTTACTTCTATTGTAAAAAATAATAATATCAAACCAATTCAATAACTTATTTGTAGATTCTCAAAATACAAGATTTTTACACAATTTTTTTGATTACCAAAGTGACTGTTCCTTCAGTTATTCATTCCATAAATTTATTCTTTACTGATCACCAGCCCTTTCCTTGTAGATCCCAAATGTTGTTCCAATTCTTGTATTTCTATTTATTAAACACATTCAGTGAAAATATAATCTGCAATGACCAATTATAGTTTTAAAATAATTTTGGTTCTTACTATATTTAAACTGATATTTTCATAGCAAGTGACAAAAGAAAATAGATATTTTTCCCTATGAGAATGTCCAGAAAAATATTCAAAAGCACATTTGCTTGCTATATTGCTATAAAATGTTACTCAATTAGGGACACCTGGGTGGCTCAGTGGGTTAAGCATCTGCATTCCACTCAGGTCATGATCCCAGGGTCCTGGGATCCAGCCCTGCATCAGACTCCCTGCTTCTTCCTCTGCCTGCAGCTCCCCCTACTTATGCTCTCTCTCTCTTACAAATAAATAAGTTAAATAAATAAATAAAATATTTAAAAAATGTTAATTCAATTAAGATGATTTAAATCTTTACTTCTATAATACTTTGAAAGAAAACAGATTAGCTTTTATCTTTCTGAAGATCCTCATCAAATTTTGTTTTTTCTTTGATATGCATTATCTTAAATATTAATATTCTGATAAAACATATTTTTGAAAAAAATACTTCTGACCTAGAATGAGTTATCTTACTACTTTTATTTCTAATACATTAATGCACATGCATTGCATCTATAATGGTAGAAGTTTTTTACCATCATACTCATAGGCCTAGGAATTATATACATAAAATATATTGTACAATCTGTGCATACATACATGAATAATAGATGATTATTCACAATGAATTTATAGGCTTCATATAATCAAATACAGAAATAAAAATGACAAATGAATATGTGTTGGCTTGAACTCTCTAAGTTGGAGAAGACAAAAATACTTCGAATATTTGAACATTTTAAAAAGAGCTCTCCCAAATGAACTTTAAACAAGAACACCTTGGAATATTTAATGAGTACCTTATGAAAATATGACCTCAGACTTGTTCACACTGACTTTGAACACATCATCATTTCTTTCAAGATTGACCTTAGGGACTTGATGCATTTTAAGTGAGTTGCCAACATCCATGATGAAGTCCTTCGATTTGCATGTTTCTAAACCGCTCCCCCCCCCCCATTTACCTAAGACTATCAGACTCTAGGGGAGCTTCTTGCTGTAGAGACATTTATATTAGCAAACTAAGTTATAAATTTTAAGCTGGTGGTGGGGGTGGGAATAAGGAGGGAGGTAAAAGCAATATTTATCCTGAATAAGGCCACCAAATATCTGCATAGAATAGTCCTTTTCCAAAGGGCACAGTAGAATATTATTAGAATATTATTTTAAATTATAATTGGTCATTGCAGATGATAAATTGACAACAGAATTAACACAAAGGAGTGAACTTTATTTTGGAATGTAAGCATCAGGTTTTGGTACCTGAATTTCTTTACTGAATGAAAGACTGCAGAGTAGAACAAAAAGAGCTTATCATTTCAAATGTGTGACTTACTATCTAGGCCAGCTTACTATTCCCAGGTTTGTGGATTTGTCCTCAATATCTTTATTTGTAAAACAACAACAACAACAATAATAATAATAATGAGAACAACAACACTGATAATCCCTACCTCAAAGCATTTTGTGAGGAAGATATGAGTTAAACTCTTCCTATAAAGCATCATTGTTTATAAAATTTGTTAGTTATCTTAAATGAGTGAAATAAAATGGATTGCATGTCTAGAATGAGAACCATGGTATGTATAGAAAAAATATTTAAAACTGCATTTTTCTAATTCATCTCTATCCAATAGAACTTTCTGTGGCGATGGGAATAATCTATGTTCTTTATGTCCACTAGGGCACTTATTAGTTCCAGGTGGCTGTTGAGCACGTGAAACATGGCTAGTGTGACTGACGAATTCTTATTTTAATTTCATTTAATATAAATTTAAACCTAATTAGTCATAGTGGCTTTAGACTATTTTATTGGATTGTGCAGTTTTAACTTTTTAAAAATATACATTCCTCATTTGGGGGAGATTCTGAGAAGAATGTAGTGCTCAGGATTTTTAATATTTCTGAACACCTCATAGAAACAATGAGTGCAAATTTTGCATAGACAAAGTTTACAAAACAAAAGAACTAGGTGACAAAGAGTCTCCAAGGATTTCAGTATGTGATCAGATAGGGACAAGCTACTGGCAGCTACAAGACCAGAGTAATATCAACAATGGAACATGAAAATGCACAAGAAATAAATGGATCAACAGATGGACTTGAGAACTTCAAAACAGCCAACAGTTACTTAAAGGAAAAGATGGAAAAAGAATTTAAGGACAGCAAAAGCAGGAAGATTTTGCCCACTCCAATAATAGAAGAATGCAGTAGGTCACAGTAATATCTAAATGAGATGATGCAGTCTAGGCCCAATAAACCTCAAAACTAATAAGCCAAGGCTAACTTCTAGAACAATCCTCACATTAAGGAGAAACTGGAATAGAATCTAAATTAGGCAAACCAAGTCCAGTAGAGAGAAAGAAAGAAAAAGTCCAGATAAAAGTAAGGAAAAGGAATAGATCTTAGAAATTCTTACCAATAAGAGTCACAATTACTCATATTGCTCATTTTAAAGAACATTTCTTTTCCATATTCAGTCAGTTTCCCTAGAAATGCCAAATATTTAACCTCAATTTTTCTAACCTCAACACTTAATGTTTGCTTGAATATATAGTTTATTATACTCCATTTTTTCTGTGCATCACCACAAACATTTCAACCAACAAGTCATAATTTCAAAGTACAATCAGTAGAGAAATCCAGATTCTTCAACAGAATTTGTGTACAATGGATAGGCATAATTGTAAAGGAATCATTTTCAGATATAACCAACTTATGCTTTGACTCAGTGATTTTTTTTTACTGATAAAAAACAAATAAATGAAAGTAAGGTATAGTTTTCAGTGGTTTAGAAGATTCTTGTTCCCAGTAAGAGGTTTTTTTAAATGAAAAAAAATGCAGCAAATACAGAACAAAAAATTTATTTCAATTTATTATACATCTAAAGAACATGTTGATATCCATCACTCAGGTCATTGAACAGGACTTTTCCAGCCATCTTGAGAGGTGGCAGCCTGAATTACAATGTAAGCCAAAATGATTTACCTTGCCTGGGCGTCTCAGTATTCTTATCTGCAAAATGGACATGCCATCCAGAGAGGGTTTTTTTTAGAATTTCTTAATTTCTCTCAAGACTGCATATATGTGTATATTTAAGAGATATATAATCTGTGTATATATATATATTTTATATCTAAATTTTGTACATACACTGTGTATGTGTAAGACTTTATATGTCTGTATGTCTGCATATATATTTGTATATATATGTATATATATATGGGTATGGGTATGTAGATGTGTATACTCCAGCTGCTAAAATGTAGTATAAAGTTAATTTTTATACATTGAATTTTTCTACTTAGGAATCTTGATGAATTCATTTATTGATTTTTATAGGTAATATGTAAACTCTTTTATTCTCTGCAACATAATCTCATCACCTGAGAATAATATTTTCGTATTTTTTTTTGTTGTTAGTGTTGTTGTTTTTTGCTTTCCAGCATTATATGTGTACTTCTTTTTCTTGCCTAGTTGTAGATAGCTGGGAACATAAGATAAAAAGAGAGAGGCAAACCATAAGAGACTCTTAACTCTAGGAAACAAACTGAGAGTTGCTGGAGGAGAGGTGGGTGGGGGGATGGGTAACTGGTGATGGGCATTAAGGAGGACACTTGATGTAATGAGCACTGGGTGTTACATGCAGCTGATGAATCACTAAATTCTACCCCTGAAATTAATAATATACTATGTGTTAACTAAATTGAATTTAAATTAAAAAATTAAAAAATATATTTTAATATTGAATACATGTGAGGGTGATGGACATCCTTTAGAAAGGAGGAAACAACTTCAACATTTAAAAATTAAAGCTAATATTTTCTATGTTTAAAAAAAATTTGGTAGATACTCTTTAAAATTAAGAAATGTGACAATTTAGTGTACAAAAATGTTTAATCATAGTGAATTGTCTTCATTAAAAATTATTAATGTGACATGTATGTTTCCTCTTTTTTACCTAGTTTTGTTTTGAACTGTACTCAACTTAGAAAATTAAACTAACTTTAGAATCAGCCAAATTGCAACAGGATATAATATGTGTTTTATATCTTGTTGGATTTGATGTGCTTATATTTGGTTTAGGAGCTCACATACAGGTGAACAGTTTTTATAGTTTTCCTTTCTTTTAATGTCTTTGTCAAGTTTTGCTATACCTCATAACACAATTAGACCTATCTGCATTTATTTCTTTTTTTTAAATTTTATTTTATTTTATTTTGTTATGTTAGTCACCATACGTCATCAGTTTTTGATGTGGTGATCCATGATTCATTGTTTTCGTATAACACCCAGTGCTCCATGCAGTACGTACCCTCCTTAATTCCCATCACGGGGCTAACCCATCCCCCCATTCCCCTCCCCTCTAGAGCCCTCAGTTTGTTTCTCCGAGTCCATAGTCTCTCATGGTTCTCTGGGAGAGTTTGTGTCAGATCTGTCTCATCTTTTCCTTCAACATCTGGTACAATGTACTACTGGAGCTATCTGGCCTAGATGTTTCTATGTGGGAAAGATTTTAATTACAAACTCTAGCTCTTTAAAACATTAGTTAGATTTTCTTTTCTTTCCTGTACAATTTGCAAGTCGAACTCTTCTGCTTTTTTTTTCCACTTCATCTAATAGTTTCAAATATATTGGTACTTTATAATTGTTAATAATGTCTTAGACTTTCTTTAATATTCATAAATTTTGTAATGATGTTCCTTGTATTGTTTCCTTTTGAAATTGATGTTGCAAATTTTTTTTAAAAATTAGACGTACCAAAATCTTAGCAGTTTAATTGATTTTTATAAAGATACAAAGACAAGTAATTTTTGTTGGTGCTCTCTAAGTTTTCTTTTTTCTTTTTCTTTTTTTTAATTTATTATTATTATTTTTAAAGATTTTATTTTTTTATTTGACAGAGACAGAGACAGCGAGAGCAGGAACACAAGCAGAGGGAGTAGGAGAGGGAGAAGTAGGCTTCTCGCAGAGTGGGGAGCCCGATGCAGGGCTCGATCCGAGGACCCTGGGGTCATGACCTGAGCCGAAGGCAGATGCTAACGACTGAGCCACTCAGGTGCCCCTCTAAGTTTTCTTTTTTAATATTAATTTTGCTTCTCTATATATTTTAGGTCTTCTAGTTTTCTTGGGTTATATTTGCTCTCATCTTTCTATTTCAGAGACAGATGATTTTATAATTGATTGGAAACTTTTCATTTAATTGAAAACATTTAGGATCAAATTTCTGTCTTATTGCAGCTCTAGCTTCAGCTCTTATTTTGATATATTACAATATTCTCCTTTTTATCTAGTTTTTTGAATTATACTAATAAAATTGCAATTACTTTTGGTTAATTATTTCCCATTTCCATTTGTATTTTTACCTTGAGCCATGAATAATTAAGCATGATTTCTTGATTTCCAAGAATAAAATGATTTAGTATAATCTTTTTTTAAATTTATTTATAGCTGAATTTTTCTGTTATTTCATGATTCAAGCCTTTGGAATTTGGAGAGGTATCTTTTATGTCTCAGAATACAGGTAATTGTGGTAATTTTGTGTGCATTTGAAAGGAATGAGCTTTTTTTTTTTTGGTCAGATTGTCTTATCACTAAAAAAAAGGTGCTAACATCTACCACATACAGATTTGTCTTTTTGTCTTTTCTTTGATTTCTGATTATTTGATTCAGTTATTTTTCATTAACTTGTTGCCCTTTTTCTCTAGTAATTCATTGGGCCACAATGTTTACTTTTTCTAATATTCACTGTATTAATATTTATGTAGTGAATATTAGAAAAAGTGAATTTCTTTTATTGATATATTCACAGTATACACTTTTGCATTCTTTCAATCTCTTTCATTCTCGTTCAGTCAGCAATATTTTTATTTCAGACAGTTAATATTTATTTATAGTTTTACTTACACATGCCCTTCTTATATTGTTCTTTATTTCTTCCTCTATCTGCAAGACTTTATCTGAGATCATTTATGTTCTGCTTGAGAAAAAACACTTTAATGCTGTAGTGAGTGTTGCTATGCTAATGATAAATTATCTCAATTTTTGTTCTTCTGAAATTTCTTTCAGCTTCTTTTTTGGATGGCATTTTTGCTGCATATAAATTCTAAATTGGAAATTTGTTGGATATAGCATTCCAAAATAAAAATTAGTTTTCATTTTGGCATATTAAGTATAACATTTATCCTCTTGTCTTCTGCCCTCTGTTGTTTCTGTTAAAAATTCAACCTTCAGTCTTATTGTTGCTCTTTTGACCTGACATTTATTTTATTTTAATTTCAGTATAGTTAATATGCAGTGTTACAGTTTCAGATATAGTCTAGCAATTCAACAATTCCATATATCACCCAGTGCTCATCACAAGTGCTCATCGCACTCCTTAATCCCCATCACCTATTTCACCCATCCCCCCACCCCCCACCCCTCTGGTAATCATCAGAGGTTATCTGTTTCTTGATTTGACTCTTTCTCTCTTTTTTTTCCCTTTGCTCATTTGTTTCATTTCTTAAATTCCACATATGAGTAAAATCATATGGTATTTGCCTTTCTCTGACTGACCTACTTTGCTTATCCTTATATACTCTAGCTCTATTCATCTCCTTACAAGTGGCAAGATTATATATATATACACACACCATTCTTCTTTATCCATATATATATATATGGATATATACCATATATATATATACCATTCTTCTTTATCCATTTATTTGTAGATGGAAACATGGGCTTCTTCTGTAGTCTGGTAGTTCTAAATAATGCTGCAATAAACATAAAGGTGCATATATCCCTTTGAATCAGTGTTTTTGTATTTTGGGGTTAAATACCCAGTACTACAATTACTGAATCCTAGGGTATTTATATTTTTTAACTTGTTTGAGGAAACTCCATACTGTTTTCCATGGTGGCTGCGCCAGTTTACATTCCCACCAAAAGGACACAAGAGTTCTTCTTTCTCCACATCTTCATCAACACTTGTTTCTTGGGTTGTGGATTTTAGCCATTCTGACAAGTATGAGGTGATATCTCATTATAGTTTTGTTTTGCATTTCTCCATGGAGGACTGATGTTGAGCATCTTTTCATGTGTCTGTCGACCTTCTATATGTCTTCTTTGGAGAAATGTCTATTCATGTCTTCTGCCCATTTTATAATTGGGTTAATTCTTTTTTGGATGTTGAGTTATATAAATTCTTTTGTCTATTTTGGATACTAACCCTTTATCAGATATGTCATTTGCAAATATCTTTTCCCATTCCATAGATTGTCTTTCAGTTTTGTTGATTGTTTCCTTCACTGTGAAAAAGCTTTTTATTTTGTTGTAGTCTCAGTGGTTTGTTTTTGTTTTTGTTTCCCTTGCCTCAGGAAACATATATAGAAAAATGTTGCTATAGCAGATATTAGAGACATTACTGCCTATGCTCTCTTCTAGGATTTGTATGGTTTCAGATCTAACATTTAGGTCTTTAATCCATTTTGAGTTTATTGTTGGGTATGGTATAAGAAAGTGGTCCAATTTCATTCTTTTGCATGTTGCTGCCCAGTTTTCCCAACACCATTTGTTAAAGAGACTGCCCTTTCCTCATTGGAAATTCTTTCCTACTTTGAAAATTAATTAACCATATAACTGTGGGTTTATTTCTGGGTTTTTTATTCTGTTCCATGGATCTGTGTTTCTGTTTTTGTGCTAGTTCCATATTGTTTTGATCACTACAGCTTTGTAATATAACTTGAAGTGTGGAATTTTGGTATTTCTAGCTTTGCTTTTCTTTTTCAAAATTGCTTTGGCTATTTGGGGTCCTTCATGGTTCCATTTACATTTTAGGATTATGAAATTTTAGATCTGTGAAAAATGCTGTTGATGTTTTGATAGGCATTGCATTAAATATGTAGATTGCTTTGGGTAATATAGATATTTTAACAATACTTTTTCTTCCAGTTCATGAGCATAGGATGTTTTTCCATTTCTTTGGTGGTCTTTATTTTCTTTCATCGGTATATTTTATAATTTACCTCGTTTACCTCTTTGGTTAGATTTATTCCTAGGTATCTTTTTATTTTTGATGCAGTTGTAAACAGGACTGTTTTCTTAACTTCTCTTTCTGCTTCTTCATTATTAGTGTATAGAAATGCAACTGATTTCTGCACATTGATTTTGTATCTTGCAACTTTACTGAACTATTTTATCAATTATAGTAGTTTTTTGGTGGAGTCTTTAGGGTTTTCTATATAGAGTATCATGTCATCTGCAAAAACTGAAAGTTTTACTTCTTCCTTATCAATTTGGATGCCTTTTATTTCTTTTTATTGTGTAAGTGCTATGGCTAGGGCTTCCAGTACTATGTAGAATGAAGCTGGAGAGAGTGGACAACCTTATGTTCTTCCTGACCTTAGGGGGAAAGCTCTCAGTTTTTCCCCATTGAGTATGATACTCACTGTGGGTTTTTCATATATGGCCTTTATTATGTAGAGGTGTGTTCTCTCTAAATGTACTTTCTTGAGTGCTTTTATCATAAATGGGAATTGTACTTTGTCAAATGCTTTTTCTGTATCTACTGAGATGACCATATGGTTTGTATCCTTTCTCTTTTGATGCATTGTATTATTGATTTGTGAATATTGAACCACCCTTGCTTTGTGAATAAATCCCACTTGATTGTGGAGAATGATTTTTTTAGTGTATTGTTGGATTCTGTTTGCTAGCATTTTGTTCAGGATTTTTGTGTCTATGTTCATCAGAGGTATTGGCCTGTAGTTCTCTTTTTTTGTGGTGTCTTTTTCTGGTTTTGATATCAGAGTGATACTTGCCTCATAGAATGAAATTGGAAGTTTTCCTTCCTCTTTTGTTTTTTGGAATAGTTTGAGTAGAATAGTTATTAACTCTTCTTTAAATGTTTGTTTGAATTCGCCAGTGAAGTTGTCTAGTCCTGGAACTTTGTTTGTTGGGAGTTTTTTGATTACTCGTTCAATCTCCTTGCTGGTAATCAGTCTGTTCAAATTTCTATTTCTTCCTGCTTCAGTTTTGGTAGTTTATATGTTTCTAGGAATTTGTGCATTTTTCTAGGTTGTCTAACGTAATGGCATATAGTTTTCCATAATATTCTCTTAAAATTGTTTGTATTTCTGTGATGTTGGTTGTTACTTTTCTTCTTTCATTGGTGATTTTATTTATTTGAGTCCTTTCTCTTTTTTGTTTGTTTGATGTGTCTGGGTAGAGCTTGATCAATTTTGTTGATCCATTCAAAGAACCAGCTCCTGGTTTCATTAATCTGTTCTATTGTGTTTTTTAGTTTCTATATCATTAATTTTTGCTTTAGTCTTTAATATTTCCTTCCTTCTGCTGTTTTATGATTTTTTTTAATTTTTTTTATGCTTATGTTAATCCCCATACATTACATCATTAGTTTTAGATGAAGTGTTCCATGATTCATTGTTTGTGCATAACACCCAGTGCTCCATGCAGAATGTGCCCTCCTCAATACCCACCACCAGGCTAACCCATCCTCCTACCCCCCTCCCCTCTAGAACCCTCAGTTTGTTTTTCAGAGTCCATCATCTCTCATGGTTCGTCTACCCCTCCGATCTCCCCCGCTTCATTCTTCCCCTCCCGCTACCTTCTTCTTCTTCTTTTTTTTTCTTAACATATATTGCATTATTTGTTTCAGAGGTACGGATCTGAGATTCAACAGTCTTGCACAATTCACAGCGCTTACCAGAGCACATACCCTCCCCAGTGTCTATCACCCAGTCACCCCATCCCTACCACCCCACCCCCCACTCCAACAACACTCAGTTTGTTTCCTGCGATTAAGAATTCCTCATATCAGTGAGATCATATGATACATGTCTTTCTCTGTTTGACTTATTTCACTCAACATAATACCCTCCAGTTCCATCCACGTCGTTGCAAATGGCAAGATCTCATTCCTTTTGATGGCTGCACAATATTCCATTGTGTATATATACCACATCTTCTTTATCCCTTCATCTGTCGATGGACATCTTGGCTCTTTCCACAGTTTGGCTATTGTGGACATTGCTGCTATAAACATCGGGGTGCATGTACCCCTTCGGATCCCTACTTTTGTATCTTTGGGGTAAATACCCAGTAGTGCAATTGCTGGATCATATGTTAGCTCTATTTTCAACTTTTTGAGGAACCTCCATACTGTTTTCCAGAGTGGCTGCACCAGCTTGCATTCCCACCAACAGTGTAGGAGGGTTCCCCTTTCTCCGCATCCCCGCCAACATCTGTCGTTTCCTGACTTGTTAATTTTAGCCATTCTGACTGGTGTGAGGTGGTATCTCATTGAGGTTTTGATTTGGATTTCCCTGATGCCGAGCGATATTGAGCACATTTTCATGTGTCTGTTGGCCATTTGGATGTCTTCTTTGGAAAAATGTCTGTTCATGTCTTCTGCCCATTTCTTGATTGGATTCTTTGTTCTTTGGGTGTTGAGTTTGATGAGTTCTTTATAGATTTTGGAGACTAGCCATTTATCTGATATGTCATTTGCAAATATCTTCTCCCATTCTGTCGGTTGTCTTTTGGTTTTGTTGACTGTTTCCTTTGCTTTGCAAAAGCTTTTTATCTTGATGAAGTCCCAATAGTTCATTTTTGCCCTTGCTTCCCTTGCCTTTGGCGATGTTTCTAGGAAGAGGTTGCTTCGGCTGAGGTCAAAGAGGTTGCTGCCTGTGTTCTCCTTTAGGATTTTGATGGACTCCTGTCTCACATTGAGGTCTTTCAACCATTTGGAGTCTATTTTTGTGTGTGGTGTAAGGAAATGGTCCAGTTTCATTCTTCTGCATGTGGCTATCCAATTTTACCAACACCATTTGTTGAAGAGACTGTCTTTGTTCCATTGGACATTCTTTCCTGCTTTGTCAAAGATGAGTTGACCATAGAGTTGAGGGTCCATTTCTGGGCTCTCTATTCTGTTCCCTTGATCTATGTGTCTGTTTTTGTGCCAGTACCATACTTTCTTGATGATGAGAGCTTTGTAATAGAGCTGGAAGTCCGGAATTGTGATGCCACCGGCTTTGCTTTTCTTTTTCAACATTTCTTGGCTATTCGGGGTCTTTTCTGGTTCCATACAAATTTTAGGATTATTTGTTCCATTTCTTTGAAAAAAGTGGATGGTATTTTGATGGGGATTGCATTGAATGTGTAGATTGCTCTAGGTAGCATTGACATCTTCACAATATTTGTTCTTCCAATCCATGAGCATGGAACGTTTTTCCATTTCTTTGTGTCTTCCTCAATTTCTTTCATGAGTATTTTATAGTTTTCTGAGTACAGATCCTTTGTCTCTTTGGTTAGATTTATTCCTAGGTATCTTATGGTTTTGGGTGCAATTGTAAATGGGATCGACTCCTTAATTTCTCTTTCTTCTGTCTTGTTGTTGCTGTATAGGAATGCCACTGACTTCTGTGCATTGATTTTATATCCTGCCACTTTACTGAATTCCTGTATGAGTTCTAGCAGTTTTGGGGTGGAGTCTTTTGGGTTTTCCACATAAAGTATCATATCATCTGCAAAGAGTGAGAGTTTGACTTCTTCTTTGCCAATTTGGATGCCTTTGATTTCTTTTTGTTGTCTGATTGCTGTGGCTAGGACTTCCAATACTATGTTGAATAGCAGTGGTGATAGTGGACATCCCTGCCGCGTTCCTGACCTTAGGGTGAAAGCTCTCAGTTTTTCCCCATTGAGAATAATATTCGCTGTAGGTTTTTCATAGATGGCTTTTATGATATTGAGGTATGTACCCTCTATCCCTATACTCTGAAGAGTTTTGATCAAGAAAGGATGCTGTACTTTGTCAAAAGCTTTTTCTGCATCTATTGAGAGGATCATATGATTCTTGTTCTTTCTTTTGTTAATGTATTGTATCACATTGATTGATTTGCAGATGTTGAACCAACCTTGCAGCCCAGGGATAAATCCCACTTGGTCATGGTGAATAATCCTTTTAATGTACTGTTGGATCCTATTGGCTAGTATTTTGGTGAGAATTTTTGCATCCATGTTCATCAGGGATATTGGTCTGTAATTCTCCTTTTTGCTGGGGTCTTTGTCTGGTTTTGGGATCAAGGTAATGCTGGCCTCATAAAATGAGTTTGGAAGTTTTCCTTCCATTTCTATTTTTTGGAACAGTTTCAGAAGAATAGGTATTAATTCTTCTTTAAATGCTTGGTAGAATTCCCCTGGGAAGCCATCTGGCCCTGGGCTTTTGTTTGTTGGGAGATTTTTGATGACTGCTTCAATTTCCTTAGTGGTTATAGGTCTGTTCAGGTTTTCTATTTCATCCTGGTTCAGTTTTGGTAGTTGATACATCTCTAGGAATGCATCCATCTCTTTCAGGTTATCTAATTTGCTGGCATAGAGTTGCTCATAATATGTTCTTATAATTGTTTGTATTTCTTTGGTGTTAGTTGTGATCTCTCCTCTTTCATTCATAATTTTGTTGATTTGGGTCATTTCTCTTCTCTTTTTGATAAGTCTGGCCAGTGGTTTATCAATCTTGTTAATTCTTTCAAAGAACCAGCTCCTAGTTTCGTTGATCTGTTCTACTGTTCTTTTAGTTTCTATTTCATTGATTTCTGCTCTGCTCTTTATTATTTCTCTTCTCCTGCTGGGTTTAGGCTTTATTTGCTGTTCTTTATCCAGCTCCTTTAGGTGTAGGGTTAGGTTGTGTACTTGAGACCATTCTTGTTTCTTGAGAAAGGCTTGTATTGCTATATACTTTCCTCTTAGGACTGCCTTTGCTGCATCCCAAAGATTTTGAACAGTTGTGTTTTCATTTTCATTGGTTTCCTTCTGTTTTTTTAATTCTTCTTTAATTTCCTGGTTGACCCATTCATTCTTCAGTAGGATGCTCTTTAGCCTCCATGTATTTGAGTTCTTTCCGACTTTCCTCTTGTGATTGAGTTCTAGTTTCAAAGCATTGTGGTCTGAAAATAGGTAAGGAATGATCCCAATCTTTTGGTACCGGTTGAGACCTGATTTATGACCTAGGATGTGATCTATTCTGGAGAATGTTCCATGGGCACTAGAGAAGAATGTGTATTCCGTTGCTTTGGGGTGGAATGTTCTGAATATGTCTGTGAAGTCCATTTGGTCCAGTGTGTCATTTAAAGTCTTTATTTCCTTGTTGATCTTTTGCTTAGACGATCTGTCCATTTCAGTGAGGGGGATGTTAAAGTCCCCCACTATTATTGTATTGTTGTCGATGTGTTTCTTTGCTTTTGTTATTAATTGCCTTATATAATTGGCTGCTCCCATGTTAGGGGCATAGATATTTACAATTGTTAGATCTTCTTCTTGGATAGATCCTTTAAGTAGGATATAGTGTCCTTCCTCATCTCTTATTACAGTCTTTGGTTTGTCTGATATAAGGATTGCCACCCCAGCTTTCTTTTGGTGTCCATTAGCATGGTAAATGGTTTTCCACCCCCTCACTTTCAATTTGGGGGTGTCTTTGGGTCTAAAATGAGTCTCTTGCAGACAGCATATCGATGGGTCTTGTTTTTTAATCCAGTCTGTTAGCCTGTGTCTTTTGATTGGGGCATTTAGCCCATTTACATTCAGGGTAACTATTGAAAGATAGGAATTTAGTGCCATTGTATTGCCTGTAAGGTGACTGTTACCGTATATTGTCTGTGTTCCTTTCTGGTCTATGTTGCTTTTAGGCTCTCTCTTTGCTTAGAGGACCCCTTTCAAGATTTCCTGTAGGGCTCGTTTTGTGTTTGCAAATTCCTTTAGTTTTTGTTTGTCCTGGAAGCTTTTTATCTCTCCTTCTATTTTCAATGACAGCCTAGCTGGATATAGTATTCTTGGCTGCATATTTTTCTCATTTAGTGCTCTGAATATATCATGCCAGTCCTTTCTGGCCTGCCAGGTCTCTGTGGATAGGTCTGTTGCCAATCTAATGTTTCTACCATTGTAGGTTACAGATCTCTTCTCCCGAGCTGCTTTCAGGATTTTCTCTTTGTCTCTGAGACTTGTAAGTTTTACTATTAGATGTCGGGGTGTTGACCTATTTTTATTGATTTTGAGAGGGGTTCTCTGTGCTTCCTGGATTTTCATGCCTGTTTCTTTCCCCAAATTAGGGAAGTTCTCTGCTATAATTTGCTCCATTATACCTTCTGCCCCTCTCTCTCTTTCTTCTTCTTCTGGGATCCCAATTATTCTAATGTTGTTTCGTCTTATGGTATCACTTATCTCTCGAATTCTGCCCTCATGATCCAATAGTTGTTTATCTCTCTTTTTCTCAGCTTCTTTATTTTCCCTCATTTCATCTTCTATATTACTGATTCTCTCTTCTGCCTCATTTATTCTAGCAGTTAGCGCCCCCATTTTTGATTGCACCTCATTAATAGCCTTTTTGATTTCTACTTGGTTGGATTTTAGCTCTTTTACTTCTCCAGAAAGAGTTTCTCTAATAACTTCCATATTTTTTTCAAGCCCAGCTAGTATCTTTAAAGTGATGATTCTGAACTATAGATCTGACATCGTACTAATGTCCGTATTGAGTAGGTCCCTGGCAGCCGGTACTACCTCGTGTTCTTTTTGTTGAGGTGATTTTTTCCGTCTTGTCATTTTGTGCAGAGGAGAATAGATTAATGAGAGAACAAAATGCTAGCAGAGTAACCACGTCCCCAGAAAATATACTCTAAACAAATCAGAAAAGACCTGAAGCAGTGGGATAAGAAAGGGAAAGAGAGAAAAAAGAAAAAGAAAAAAAAGAAAAAGAAAAAGATAAAGATAAAAACAAAAACAAACAAAACAAAACAACAACAACAACAACAAAAAAACCAGAATGTGATCAAATATGATCAGGCTGGTATATAGATGAGTGCCACACACTAGATTTGGGGTGTATTTTGGTCTTTTAGAAGAAAGTGCCTCCCAAAATTTTAAAAAAAGAAAAACTTATATATGTACAAAAATAAGGGTTGATATGATGAAGGGATGGAATATGACTGTAAAAATGGAAATTATAAAAAATTTTATAAAAGGAATTGATAAGAAGTTGTTTGAAAAAAGAAAGAAGAGGATTTAAAAAAAGAAAAAAGAAAAAGAAAAAAAAAAGGGAGAGGATGTGATCAGGCAGGGGAATAGAAAACACCATATACTAGAGATTTAGGGTATATTTTAATCTGTTAGAAGAAACTATCTCAAAATTTTAAAGAGAGAACAACTTATATATATAAGCCAAAAATATGGGTAACTACTATGAACGGATAGAATATGACTCTAAAAATGAAAAATAAAAATGTTTTTTTTTTTTTAAAGGGATTGATAAGATGTTGGTTGAAAAAGGGAAAAAGAAAAATTCAAAAAGAAATAAAAAGACAGTTAAAAAAAATTAACTTTACAGGACTAAAGAATCATGGTAAAAAAGCCGTGAATTCTATGTGCAGTAGTCCCCTAGCGCTGGAGTTCTGCCGTTCTCATTGATCGGTAAACTTGGTCTTGGCTGGCTGTTCTCGCTGATCTTCTGGGGAGGGGCCTGTTGCCGTGTTTTCCAAATGTCTCTGCTGGAGGCGGAATTGCCCCGCCCTTGCCCCCTCCCGCCTAAGTAATCTGCTCGGGTTTGCTCTCCAGGGCTTTTGTTCCCTGCGAGCTTTCCGTACAGCTTTGGAGGCGGAGAGTGAAAATGGTGGCCTCTCAATCTCCGCCCCGGAGGAGCCGAGAACTCGGGGCCCCGCTTCTCAGTGAGCCCCCAGAGAAAAGCCGCCAGTCACTCCCGTCTCCCCGGTCTCCGGCCGCACTCCGTGCTCACCCGGCCTTTGACCGCGTGTTTCTATCTCTGGCACCCAACCCCGGGTGGAGTCTCCAAACCCAGCAGATCCCTGCGGTGCACTCCCGCGCGGCTCCTCCCAGGGGAGGAAGGTGAGTCTCCCCGGATCTGCCGCTTGTTGGGTCCCTGCTGGAGGAGCAGTGGCCCGACTGTGCCACGGATCACGGTTTATGGCCACCCCGAGCTGAGAGCCTGCGCCTGGGCTCCGCCTCTGCAGCCGGCTTCCCTGCTCTGTTACCTGGGAGCTCTGCCACACTCAGGCACCCCCGGTCTTTCTGTGACCCCGAGGGTCCTGAGACCACACTGTCCCGGAGGGTTCCACCCCCCGCTTAGCCACCAGAGTGACGTCCCTCAGCGGAGCAGACTTTTAAAAGTTCCGATTTTGTGCTCCGTGGTTCTATCACTTGCCAGAAGCGGCCGACGGAGGCCCCTCCCCCGCCCTCTATCCTCCCGAATATCGCCTGGGATTCACTTCTCCGCACGTCCTACCTTCCAGAAAGTGGTCGCTTTTCTGATGAGAGAGTTGTTGCTCTTCTTTTCTTCGATCTCCTGTTGAGTTTGTAGGTGTTCAGATTGGTTTGATCCCTATCCAGCTGAATTCCTGAGAGGAGACGAAATCTAGGTCTCCTACTCCTCCGCCATCTTGCTCCGCCCCCCTCTGTTTTATGATTTTGTTTCTCTTTTTCTAGTTCTACTTCTACTAGGTAGGTGAGGTTAAATTTTGTATTTGAGATTTTTCTTGCTTCTTGAGGTAGACCTGTATTACTATAAACTTCCCTCTTAGAACTGTTTTTGCTGTATCCTAAATGTTTTGGACCACTGTGTTTTCATTTTCATTTGTTTCCATGGACTTTTTGATTTCTTCTTTGATTTCTTGGCTAACCTATTCATTGTTTAGTAGCATGTCTGTAATCTCCTTGTATTTGTGGTCTTTCCAGATTTTTTCTTGTGGTTGTATTACCATTTTATAGCATTGTGGCCAGAAAGATGCATGGTATAACTTTGATCTTTTTGAATTTGTTGAGGCTTGTTTTGTGGCCTAATATTTATCTATTCTGGGTAGTGTTCTGTGTGCACTTGAAAAAAATGTGTATTCTGCTGTTTTAAGATTGAATGTTCTGAATATATCTGTTAAGTCCATCTGGTCCAGTGTGTTATTCTAAGCCATTATTTTCTTATTTATTTTCTGTTTGGATGATCTGTCCATCAATATAAGTGGGGCAGTGAAGTTCCCTACTATTATTATATTCCTATTGATTATTTCCTTTATCTTTGCTGTTTACTGTTTTATGTATTTGGGCGTTCCCATATTGGGTGCATATATATTTATAATTGTTATATCTTCTTGTTGGATTGTCCCCTTTATTATACAGTGTCTTTCTTTGTCTCTTTTTACAGATTAGTTGTGGGTTTTTTTCACTTTTAAAAAAATTTATTTTAATTCTAGTATAGTTAACATACAGTGTTAAATTAGTTTCAGGTGTAGAATACAGTGATTCAACAATTCTCCACATTACTCAGCACTCATCATGATAATGTACTCTTAACTCCTTTGTCTATTTCACCCATCCCCCACCAACTCCCCTCTGATCACTGTCTGTTTGTTCTCTATAGTTAAGAGTCTGTTTCTTGGCTTGTCTCTTCTGCTGTTCATTTGTTAAGATCCACATATGAGTAAAATCATATGGTATTTGTCTTTCTCTGACTGACTTATCTCACTTAGCATTATACCCTCTAAATCCAACCATGTTGTTGCAAATGGCAAGATTTCATTCTTTTTGATGGCTTAGGGGTATCCTATTGTATATATATATACCACATCTTCTCTATCCATTCATGCATTGATGGACACTTGGGCTGCTTCCATATCTTGGCTATTGTAAATAATGCTGCAATAAACATAGAGGTGCATATATCCTTTCAAATTAATGTTTTTGTATTCTTTGGGTAAATACCCAGTAAAGTGATTACTGGATCATAGGGTAGTTCTTTTTTTTTTTTTTTTTTTAATGTTCAAGTCTGTTCTGTCTCATAAAAGTATAGCTATTCCAGTTTTTTTCTTTGACATCCATTTCCATGATAAATGTTTCTCCAACCCCTCACTTTCAATGTTTTCTTTAGGTCTGAAATGAGTCTCTTGTAGATAGCATAAAGATGGATCTGTCACCCTATGGCTTTTCCTTATGGCATTTGGTCCATTTATAGCCAAAGTAATTATTAATAGATATGTATTTATTTCCATTTTTTACTTGTTTTCTGGGTTATATTTTTGTAGTTTTCCTTTGATCCTTTTTTTTTCTTTCTCTCTTCCATAATTTGTGGGTTTTCTTTCTTTTTTTTTTTTTTAAGATTTTATTTATTCGACAGAGAGAAAGATAGCAAGAGCAGGAACACAAGCAGGGGGAGTGGGAGAGGGAGAAGCAGGCTTCCTGTGGAGCAGGGAGCCCAATGTGGGGCTCCATCCCAGGACGCTGGGATCATAACCTGAGCCAAAGGCAGACACTTAACAGCTGAGCCACCCAGCCACCCCTGTTGGTTTTCTTTATTGATATACTTGGATTCCTTACTCTGTATTTTTTCATTATCTATTACTGTTTTTGAATTTGTGGTTCTCATTCAGTTTACATATAACATCTTCTGCATATAGCAGTCTATATTAAGCTGATGGTTGCTTAACTTTGAATTCAATCTTTACTTCTCTCCCAGATACATTTCAGATATTTAGTATGATATTTTACATCCTTTTATTTTGTGCTTCTCTTGACAGATTTTTATAGCTAAACTTGATTTTTTTTTTTTTTTTTTTTCTTTTGTGCTTTCTCTTTTTCTTACTTTCACTTACGGTTTTTGTCTTCCACTCACAAGAGTTGCTCTTAACCTTTCTTGTAGGTCTGGTTTACTGGTCATGAATTTTTTAACTTTTATTTGTCTGGAAAATTTTTTATCTTTTTATTCTGAATGATAGCATTGCTGGATAAATTATTCTTGGCTGCAGATTTTTCTCTTTCAGCACTTTGAATACATCATGCCCCTCCCTTCCAGCCTGCAAAGTTTCTGCTGAAAAATGTGCTGATAAACTTATGGGGTTTCCTTTGTATTTAACTGTCCTCTTTTTTCTTGCAGCATTTAAAATTCTTTCTTTATCTCACTATTTTTTGCTATTTTAATTACTCTGTGTCATGGTGTGGACCTCCTTGGGTTGAATTGTTTGGGGGATCACTGTGCCTCCTGAATCTGGATCTCTGTTTCCCTCTCCAGATTCAGGAAGTTTTCAGCTATTATTTCTCCAAATATATTTTCTACCCACCTTTTTGTCTCTTCTTCTGTCTTCTTCTGGGACTCCCATAAAGAGACTGTTATTACACTTGATGGAATCAGTGGTTCTCCGAGTGTATCTTATTATGCCATCTTCGTTTGTCTCTTACCTGGTCAACTTGATTGGTTTTCATTACTCTTTCTTCCAGGTCACTGATACATTCCTCTGCTTCCTGTAGCCTACTATTTATTCTATCTGTTGTATTTTTAATTTTATTTATTGAGTTCTTCATCTCTGATATGTTATTTTTTATCTCTTTGTCAAGGATCTCACTGATGTCCTATACCCTTTTCTGAAGTCCAGTGAGTATCTTTATGATCATTACTTTAAATTCTACATCAGGCATAATTACTCATTTCTATTATGCTTAGATCTTCAGCTGTGATTTTGTCCTGTTCTTTCATTTGGGACATATTTCTCTGTCTCCTCATTTTGTTTATCTCTCTGTGTTTGTTTCTCTGTGTTAGGAAATTCAGCTATGTTTTCTGCTCTTCAAAGTAGTGACTTTATGAGGAAGAGGTCCTGTAGTGCCTCGCAGTGCAGTGTCCCTTGTTCACTAGAACCTGGCACTTAAGGAGGATCTACTATGTGTGTTTCTTGTGTCCTGTTATTGTGTTTGAGTTGCTTTTCCTTTCAGTCCAGATGTCTGCACTGACTCTTTGCCTGATGTGGGCTGTGTGCTTGCTCTCTCTGGTGTGAGACCCAGGTAGTCTGGCTCTGAGGCAGCATGTTTGCAAAAGGGCTTGAGGGCAGGGCAGTGTATTAGCAAAATTTGCACTGAGCACCTAATCCTAGGTCAGATCCCTGGAAGTGCAGCAGCAGCTGGGCATACAGTAGCAGCATTGGACAGGGGCTGAGGAGTCTTTGTATAAGGCATGTGGGTGGGGGAGTGGGTGAGGTTAACAAAATCTGTACTGAGCCCAGGGCTGAGACCAGTAGGTTTGGGGTAGGCAAGTCCTCAGGAGAACTTGTGGGTGGGGTGCAATGCTAGTAGGTTAGATAGCAAGTGTCTTTGCAGTGATTCCTCCAGCAGGTGGCTCTGTTTTATCCTGGGGGGCAGGAGAGGAAAAGGGCACCAACCAGTTCCTCTGTTCCCAGAGAAATCCCCCAACATTCTCTGAAATCAGTATAAACAAATTCCTTCCCATTGTGCAAGCTGTTGCTTCTGTGTTTCCTTTTCCTGAGCTGTTGTCTCTTTAAGGATGGGACCTGGGTGTCACTTGCTCTCCCTGCTTGCCCAATGCTGAATCAGCTGAATTTTAAAACTCCACATTCCAAGATCCAAGTCATGCTGGTTATACTAAATTCGTGGAACTTAGCCCATCTGGTTTTCAAGGCCAGATGTTAGGGGGATCCATTTTCCCTATGTAGGCTCTCTGGTGCTTTCCCCTCTCTTTGACCATGGCTCTCTCCCTCCTGCAGACAGCTCCTGGCCACCCTTTCTGCCCTTCCTAACCTCTCCAGTGGGGCTTCTTTTCTACATTTAGTTGTGTTTTCTCTGCCACTCTTTGGATCACTGTTCAGTTTATTTACTGGGATGTTATATCTAGTTGTAAGCATGGGATGAAGTGAACTTAGAGTCCTCCTACTCCACCATATTCCTAAGCCTCCACCTTTTTCTTTTTTTAATTTTCTCCACTACTTTTATGATATTATTTTTGTCTTGGGTTTTCAGTTGTTTTAGAAGTGCCTCAGTAGGGTTTTATTTATATGGTCCCTTCACATGATTTTTAGAACTATCTGGTTGATGTCTTCCATTAATTTTGCCACTTTCCCTGCCATTATCTCAAGCATTGCTTTTCCCTCATTCTCTTTCTTATCTCCTGGGATGCTATTTACACATTGGTTACATTTCTCATCATATCCTATTTATTTTATTTTCCATTCTATTGTCTTGTGTGTCTCATTCTGAATATTATTTTTTCCTGATTTATTTTTTAATTCTAATTCTCTTTTCAACTATATCTAGTCTTCTATAAACAATTCTGCATTATTCTTAATTTCAGTTACTATGTTTTAGGTTATCAAATATACATTTTTTCTTATTTTATAGTACTCTGACAAATTATTAATGTAATCTTTTTCTACCAAATGTACTCTTTTAATTTATATAAATATATGTAGTATAGTTTTTTTAAAGTTTATGCCTGAAATATTCCTTATCTATATCCATATGCTTATATGTTCTCATTTTTTTTCATGATTTAAAATCACATAGCTTGGGGCGTCTGGGTGGCTCAGTCGTTAAGCGTCTGCCTTCAGCTCAGGTCATGATCCCAGGGTCCTGGGATCAAGCCCCGCATCGGGCTCCCTGCTCCGCGGGAAGCCTGCTTCTCCCTCTCCCACTCCCCCTGCTTGTGTTCCCTCTCTCGCTGTGTCTCTCTCTGTCAAATAAATAAATAAAATCTTTAAAAATAATAATAATAAAATCACATAGTTTAATTTTCTTATGTGTTGGAAATTTTAAATAAAAAATGTAAAGGTTATTTGAGATTCTCAATTATCTTCCTTTGAATATTACTGAGATTGGATACCAGAAATACTAGATCACTTAAATCCAATAAAAGACTGAAGTAATTTGATGATGCATTTTTATCTTTGGGAAGAATGCTTTCTTTCTTGTTTAACCTTACTCCTAAGATTTAGCACTTATGCCTCTCAGCCAAAGCCTATGGAATGAATAAGACTTTGTCCAGTTCTCTCCCTCTACTTAATATCATGTATTCATTTCAAAATTATTTTTAGCTTATTAACCTACCAGTTACCTGCTCTGCAAATCCAAATATCTGCTCGGGGAAAGCAGTGCCAAATCCTGAGTACAAATCCTGAGTACCTCTCTGAGATCTTTGCCTGACAATCTCTTACTTCCTTTTAAGATGTTCATTGCCTTCACATATATACAGATAGGTATGTGCACACACATATATGCGTGTGTGTGTGTACACGCATATACACTTAGATATGTATATAAGGATATTGTTTGTTTTTAAGGAATGATTATTTTAAACCACTAGACCACTACTCCAACTTTACAGAAAATGGGTTGTCATCATTTTATTTTAACACATTTTAAATACTGCATTTTTCAGTATTTTCAACATTGAATATTCAGTAATTTGAATATTTAATTTTTCAGTCACTGGCTAGTGTCAGTTAAGATCTTGAGTTGCCCTTATAAAACGTCATTTTACTTCCACTTTCTTTTCTCTTTTCCCTGCTATTACCATGAAGGATGTTTGATGATCAAGATATATATATATATATATGTATATGTATGTATATACATATATATATACATATATATATATATGTATATGTATATATATATATATATATATACACACACACACACACACACACACATACATACATGCATATAAACACTTATATATTAATTGTAAAGATGATAGGTTTGGGCTAATTGAATCAACATAGAGAGCGTCTCCTTTGCAATCTCTGCCTTATTTCAGAAGTCTTCTCTTGCTTATGTTCAAACTGAGTTTTCCTTTTATAATCCAATTCTGTCTGCTCTTGATCTTTCAGGGGTTCTTCATGGTTTCTAGTTCACTGAGGATACTTCCTGTTTTGCAGACAAACCATAGAATTATTATAAGTATAGTTTGTTTGTTTTTTTTTTCCTGGATTTGAGGGGTGCCTGTAACTTATACTCATCATGATCCAGACATTCTCAGTATTTAAATTAAAGCGGGTTTTGGTTTGTGTTGTATTTTAAGTCACCATTTATTCAAAGCCTAGAAAGCTGAAAATTCAAAATATTTTAGCCACTGTTTTGCATATAAATTACATTTTTGACCTAAGAGCAGACCCCTTTTAAACCTGGAGTTATTTTTAGGGGCGCCTGGATGGCTCAGTCGGTTAAGCATCTGCCTTCGGCCTCAGGTCATGATCCCAGCATCCTGGGATTGAGCCCCGCATCAGGCTTTGTGCTCAGCAGGGAAGCTGCTTTTCTCTCGCTCTGCCTGCCTGCCTGCCTACTTGTGATCTCTCTCTCTGTCAAATAAATAAATAAAATCTTTAAAAAAAAAATAAGCATGGAGTTATTTTCACACATTGAGTAGAAGAATTGGTTATTTTCCATTTGTGAAATACAAGTGGATTTATTTACATTGAGTAGATATGTCTATCTGGAACATTTAGTTTCCCATTTATCGTAATATCCTCCTTAATTTTGCCATTCATGCAGGCTGTGTAGACAATATTTCCCTTTCCACATAAATATTATTTAGTTGTAAAGGTTGATAAATGATTTAGGAATGTGTTAAAATAATCTATTTAAATCCTCATGATACAATCCTGAGATTTACAAATGTGTATTAGCAAAGAACATACAATTAATAATACTACTGTGTACCACTTTCACCTTTTGCAAATTTAGGACAAAAATTAAATCTTCCAAGATTTCTATAGAATTTTGATCACTTTAATTTTTGACATTATCTATGCAAAACAATTTGAATTAGCTGATATTTTTAAAAACAACATAGTGAGAACCCCAAAGAATTGAAGAAAAATAGACTTCCATAAGGAGAATCATAACTTTTATAGGAAGAAATTAGTGTATAAGTGATGAATACAAATGTGTAAAAGCTATTTTGTTAATCAGTTTGACTATCACTGCAGGGAAAAAATATGTGTATCTATAACGTAATGCCCTGGTTGTGGTTAATTATCACAGATGTGTTGTCATTTAGCAGAAGACATGTTTTAATGAGAAGACTTTAGTATTTTGCAGTAAATAATATAACGTAAGTAGTTGTTCACCATAAAGTTATCAATTGCATTTTAGAATTTCATTATACATTTTGGTTTCGTATTGCTTTTTGTGTAGGTGGTCACAACCACAGACTTTTTGAAGACATAGATATTGTTCATTATTTTATAGTTTACATAATGCATTCTTTGTGATTGATTTCTAAATATCCTCTTGCAGTAGTTATTTTTAAAGAAATGAGACAGTTATTTTGACACTTTATTTGCACAGATTGGCAATTAAGTGTGTCTGTTAAGTTACTCAACTTGAATAGTCAAATGTACGTATGAGATACCAGCCTCATTATTTTGCCTTTTTTAATTACATACTTTGATATAAAGACACATCAATACATCTTATTAACTGTAAAACAAACACCAAACATTCTATGAAGAAAGTTTTCTAATATAGTAGTCATCTTTCTTCTACCTATTTTTAAATTAAAGAAATAATTTGCTACACAAAATCAGTATTACTGAATTGCTGTTAAATCTTCTAGGCTATAAAAATAGAGGCACTTGATAGTAAAATTCATTACATTGATATATAATTATATTAGTGCTGTATATGATATATTATTGTAAAATATTTCCAAATGATTTTTCTGAAAGAATGAAGGCAAGTAGAGCATGGCCTTCATAACCTATTCCCGAGCTTGAGACTGGCAGAACACAGGTCTGCTGGATATACACTCACAAGCCAGTAGCCTTGATAATACCACTGTTGACTTCAGTGCGACAGGCTGACCTTAAAAATTAATTGGAAGTTACACCACATTAAAGATGTGTCTACTGCTTTAATAGGCATTGTGAGGCGGAGAAGCATCTATTAGCCCTCCAGCCCTAATGATTCTGTGTGGGTCGCTTAATGAGATGTAAACCCCAGAGCCAACTCAGAAGCAAAAATGGTAGCACTGATGGCAAGAGAAAACATTATTTTTCCTTATCTTATTCAATTTTCTGAGTATTCTAAATATATACTGTTTCTCTAAATCTATTTTACAATTGTGCTAAAAATCTGTTTTCTAGTTTTCAGTAAATGGTTACTAATTTTGCTAATGGTGTACATTTTTCACCTTTATTGTATATTTCATAATTCCATGCTTAATGATATATTTTTTTTAAATAAACAATTATTTCAGTGATCTCTCTGTTTAAAAATGTAAGCTACTAGAGGCTAAGAAATGTCAGATTGCTTTGTCTACTTTTTTTTTCCCTTTTGTCTTCATAAGAGAGCTTCTGAACTGGAGAATTTAGGGGAAAATAGCCTATATATGTTTTTCAAGAAATGAAAGTATGAGTATTATCTGAACTCTAAATTGGGGACAAATTTTTCTTCACACCTCTAATACTTCTATAATTATCTGCTTAAGTTGATGTTATTAGGTTGCTGGCTTTTTTACATAACATTCAGAACAACCCTTGAATTATCATTGTAACAACCAGCGCCAGATGTTCTATGTGCTTTTTTGGGCACGTAAAGAATCTCCTTGAGCTCATTAAACTCCTGACCAAAATGTTCAGTTTTTACCAAGAAAACTATTCATCTTGCCAGGCCATTAAACCCTAACAATAATTTCAACAGGTACAGAGCTCCAGCTATAGCTCACTTTATTCAGCTGTAATTGTTCCTCTGTGATTTGAACTTATTCTTAAAATTTCCAAATCAATATTTGAATAGATGTGGAGAGCCTAGGATATTTGTGTTTGCTTTAAATTGAGTAAAAATGCTACTGTATTCTTTTTGTGTTCTTATTCACACATATTCTCTATCATAAGCATTTGGACTCCTTTGTTAGCAAGTATGTTATAGGATTAATAAAAGTGGAGGTTTTAAAATTCTTTGCTGGTGTAGCAGGTTTTTTTAATTTTGAGTATGTGATTTGTTCTTAATTCAGAGTAGTACACATAAGATGGAAATGTACTCAAATGTACCAGCTTTATCTGCATTTTAGGAATTGTGAGAAATGTGTAAGCATCTACATGATGCTCAGGATCGAAGGAAAGGGGATACACAAAAAAGTTTTCTGTTTTAAATCACAGAAGTTCTCTCTAGCTTTATGGCATTTTGAGACTAGTGGGAAAAAAAGACATTTTGAATCTGGTGGTGTCTATATTGTATATGAATGCCTAGCACACGTAATTCTGTTTGATTAGCAGAACATGCCAGTTTTAAGCAATGAAAGTGTGGATTTACCTATTATTTTGCATGGCAGATTCATGTGTATTTATTTGGGTTTTTTCCCCCTAACTTGCAGGTCTTTGGAATCAAGTAAAAACATGATCAGAAATTATATTTGTATGATGTAGCTAGTTTGACTCTAGGCAGCAGAATAAAGAGGCACAATTCTCTTGATTATATAGGATCTGTTATGCATTATAAAAATACAATCAGAACGTAAATAAGATATTAATGTAGACTGGATAGAGATTTTAAAATAACGTGTGTGTGTGTGTGTGAGCTAGAAGTAAATTGGTATGTGGAATCTGTGAATTCACAATACAGTGATGCATTTACAATTGCTGAAGATGTCATACTGGCAATTCCAGAGCCTTAATTGGTTTGAGTTGGAGAGGAGAGAAGAAAGATACCTAGCCAATCAACAGGCTTCCTTAGGGCAGTCCTCATCAAAGTTACTTGTCTCTTTCTGAAAATCAGACTTAAGTCCTTACGAATATATGAGATGGTTCTATTTAATACAGTCTATTAAGATCTTGGGGTTTTCTTTACCTTTTTAATCGGGAGGATTCGTCTTTATGATAAGTACAGAAAGAGTACTTTGGTGAAGGCAGTCATTTATTATTTCATGAAATAAGCAAACATTTGAATTCTTCCCATGCCATGTGTCTGCTTCCTATTTTTATGGCACTTGCTTTTTAAAAGAGTTTCTTTTTAACTGCAGTTTTTCTTCTTTTATATCCTGGAGGGAAGGAGAAAACAAGCTTGTACTTTTCTTTCAGCTTGGAAAGAGAAAAAGTATTCCCCCCCAAACAAAAATATTGACAGTCAAGAGGTCCAGAGAA
This sequence comes from Mirounga leonina, assembly GCF_011800145.1. Classification (NCBI taxonomy): domain Eukaryota; kingdom Metazoa; phylum Chordata; class Mammalia; order Carnivora; family Phocidae; genus Mirounga; species Mirounga leonina. The sequence continues at coordinate 71,074,862 of NW_023270426.1, forward strand.
GATCAGTAAGCCAGAGCCATGAAAGACATAAATAAGACTTTTTTTTTTTTGGCCCAAGGGATGTAAGCAGATATATGCAGTACGCACTACATGCTTAGTTTTATTTTCCTGGGGGCGACATTTCTTAAGGTGACTGACAGAATTGTTTTGGTTTTTTCATCAGTTTTTTGTTGTTTTTTTTAATCAGTGATATTCATGTGGCTTCCTCCACTATGTCAGGTCTCACTGTGAAAACAGCAATAATCATATGATTATCTGGGGCAATTTATTAATAAGAAGAGAGACAATGCAAACATTACTTGATGAAGTGTCTCTGTTTTGCTTAAAGGACATGTTCTCACAAATTAACAACCGATAGAGATGTGGGTACACGGTTGACCAGTATTCACTTAGAGTTTTTTTAATAAAAAATAACAACAAACAAAAACCAGAAAGTGCAAAGTAACTTGGGGACAACTTAAATGATGTAATGATGGTTCCAAAATTGCTTTATACCAAAAAGATAAAATTAACTTATACATTGAATTTAAATAAGTAGCAACTGTGCTCCTCTCATTGATGTTTACCTAAAATTTTAAGGTTAGAGGCAAGGACTAAAAGGAAATGAGGTCTAATACTCCTGTAGGGAATAGGAAATTCAACATTCTTGTCCAAGGCATTTCATGTCTATTGTGAGAATAGAGAACAATTTTCTCAGAAGACAGACTCATTTAGTTCACTGTCCATTCTTTGACTCAGTCTCTCATAAAAGCTGAATGTTTGTCAGTCACTAGAAATAAAAAGATAAAGCTGTTGCCCTCTAGTACCTTAGAGTCTAGCTGGAAGAAATATAATTACCTATAATAAAATATGGAAATACTTTTTTAAAAAAGTGCAGTGTGCTGTGGAAATACAGATGTTATAATTGGCTTTGCTTCCTCAACATGATGCCTGGAATGGGGAAGCAGTGAATAAACGTTTTAAATATCATATTCAAGGTGAAAGAAAAGAAAGAGACCCTTGTTATTGCTAGCTGCTTTCTTTTTTATCGTCACTCATATTTTATCAATATGGTATTTTCTGAAATATCTGGGAATGAGGCATTATCAGTGGAAAATGAGGGTAGAGAAACTTCCATGACTCACTTTTAAAATAGCCAGTGAACACAGAACAGAAAATGTTCTTAATAAGATGATGTACTGAGGAAAAAAAAGAAAAAAACGACTTGAGGAGAAATGTACATGTAAATAAGAAATGAATGAATTTATTCAGAATAATGGCCAAAAATATCTATATAGTTTAAAAAGAACAATATATGTAGAATTTTCATATATGGTTTTATATCTATATCTGTGTAGTTATTGATCTTTTTGGTAAAATACCACTGATTAGCAAAACTCTGAATGAATTCTAGATTTAAGTAAAACAAAAATGAAAATGAAGATTTGTTTTTCAAACTGAGCTATAATAAAAGTCTGATAAAGGAGAGTCAAGATCAGATTTATGGTCATTTCACCACTAACATCTTGTCATAGGATCTGCAGGTGATACTTGTATATGTATACGTAGATATCTTTGTCAACATTTAAAAATTTATTAAATCTGTATACTTATAAGACATATGTAAATAACATGTCAAAAATGAGATGCATGGGCCAGTTTCTTCTTAAAAGAACCATCACAAGAATAATAGCTGATAACTTTTTGAGAAAACTATAAAGACAAGAAGAGGGATAAAAACTATTACTTTTATTAATAAACTCTGCAGTGTAGGAAAAATAAACTTTAGGAGAAAATTCAAATTGCTGCCATATAAAAAAAAGAGACATGTAAAATTATATACTATAATATTTTGGAGTACTTTATCTTCTAAAATCTGTTGTATTTGGATGTATGTGTTTTTTACCAAATTTTATCTGCTTACATTACAGCAATTCACCATGTCATTAAATATTTTTACAAAAATCTTACTAAATGCATAAAATTTCATTCAAAATTTACTGATATTTGATACATTTAAAAATGTTTCAATGATTTTTCTAGTTGACCACTTCATCTACCCCTTCTATGTCAGCAGAGTCTGTGTTTTCTTTATCTAGTGATGAAATTTCATGGTTAAAAGTTTTTGTTTTTTGATAGATCTAAGATCTTCTATTGAGAGTAGAAGTTGGAGGAACAGAAAATAGAAGGGGTAGTAGACAAGAAGAAAGATGAAGCTATCACTAGAGTAGTATCATTTAATACCATAATGGTTGATGTAGTGGCAGAATAGAGTTTAATGAGAAGGCTTTTATTGTACCTGCTTCATACTATTTGCTTAATATATAACATCTCACTTAATCTCAACATTCCAATGATACAAGTAAACTGTTACTCACCTTTTATGGCTGAAGAAGCTGAAACTCAAGAGTCTTGGAACCCAAGCTGTCTGACCCCAAAGCTTGCCCTGTTGACTATAAGTTTTTCTAGAAAACTTACCTGACTATGCCTGTGTTCAAGGAACAGCAGAAACAAGCGCAAGAGTCAATGCTTCCTGCCCAGGTTTCCATTTGGGGCTGCTGGTTTATATTGACATCATAAATCCTGGGATGGAAGTAATTTTGAAAGGTTACCTAATCCATTCACCCTGCCTTAAACTTTCCTGACAGATGAAGAGCTACCTTAATTCGCTACCCCTTCAAAAGAAAGTACAGCTTCCTTCTGTCCCTTATTTCTGGATTTAACAACCTCTAGTGCAGGAAATCTCATCTTTTTTTTTATAACATAAATCCCACTCAATGCTCTTTAAGCTTGTTGCCTTTTGCTCTGCTTCTTGAGAATACACAGTGATGTCTAAATAACAGTATTTCCTATACTTAAAGATGGATACTAAAAATGTCTCTTCTTCAAACGGTATAATTCATGTCCTTTTAACTTTTATTAAAAACACTTATTTTTCACTGTCTTTAGTTGTCTTTTATTTTTCTTCTTGGCATTAGTGTTCTTTTCCTTTTTTTTTTTTTTTTTAATGTATTAATGGATTATTCCGATCAGGGAGTTCTAGAAGGGGTTTGACCTTGATTTTTTCTGGCTTTCCTAGGAGACCTTTGTTTAAATTCCTCCAAAAAGGGGCACTTGGGTAGCTCAGTTGGTTAAGCATCTACCTTTGGCTCAGGTCATGATCCTAGGGTCCTGGGATCGAGCCCCCCAAATCCAGCTCCCTGCTCAGTGGGTAGTCTGCTTCTCCCCCTCCCTCTGCTGCTCCCTCTGCTTGTACTCTCTTGCTCTCCCTGTCAAATAAATAAAATCTTAAAAAAAAATAAATTCCTCCTCCAAAAGAAAAAATTCCATACCTGCCCTGTAGTCTTCATCAACAATGTCAAAACACTGTGAACATCTTCTTGTGTTTTTTTTTTTTCCTTGTTGTGATTTTCATCTGATCACTTGCTTTCTTTTAAAGACTTAATCAAATGTGAGTATTGGTATAGCCACACTTGGTGGGTAAGGAAGTTCTCCAGTACAAACACCTTCCTACCTAGGTATTTATTGGTTAATGATGTCTTTTGAAATTCTGCTTACTGTTAGGTGTTTCGTTTTTTTGTTTTTTTTTTTTTAATCTCTAGCCCTGCTTGTATTTGATTCACACTGTGCAGCTAGTAGGGATTCATCTCTATTCAATGCTTCCATCTTAAATTAAATGGGATTAATGCACTGAAAAGTTCTTTTTAAGTGATTAGGTTAATAATTTGGAAATTATGGCTTTCCAAATAAGGCATCCCCAAAGCTCCTTTACTTCATTTTTTAGAACTACATTTTTGCCTGTCCTCAGATTTTCCCATCGCTAATGCAATGTTCACGTGATTAATAATTTTAAATATGATTTATCTTCTTTGTGCTTTACTTTGAAAACAGTAGAGACCATCTTCTCAATTGATTTAACAGCTCTAGATCTTACTACTAGAGGTCACATTGCAAGATGGCATTTGTCATCAATCATGGCTTTAATTAAAACTTGAGTTATAGCTGAGTAAACTTTCTCCTCTGCTGATAATTTCTCAAACATTTTTACCTTAATTTTTTCTTCTTAAAATATATTAAAATAATAATACAATTTATTACATATTTTATATTTTCTATTTCCTGGCACTGATTAGTATTCATATTTTAGCAAAAAAAAAAAAGGAAGCATTAAAATCTGAATGATGGGGGCACCTGGGTGGCTCAGTCGTTAAGCGTCTGCCTTTGGCTCAGGTCGTGATCCCAGGGTCCTGGGATCAAGCCCCGCATTGGGCTCCCTGCTCGGCGGGAAGCCTGCTTCTCTCTCTCCCACTCCCCCTGCTTGTGTTCCCTCTCTTACTGTGTCTCTCTGTCAAATAAATAAATAAAATCTTTAAAAAAAAAAAAATCTGAATGATGTTCCCCCCCAGCCAGAGGGAACCTTGATTATATGCATAGTATCAAGCACTGTAATACATAAAATGTCCTGAACATTTACATAAAAATTTGCTTCTTAATTTTGTATCCTAAAATAAGCTACCACTATCTCTGCCTTTGTACTCTTTCTTGTAAAACAAAACCAAAAAAAAGCAAAACTCCAAACAGCCATTTACTCATTAAAAATTACAAAGAAATGTAGTACTATGTAGACAGCTAAAAAGCAACAAGATTTTTAAAAAGTATTCATGATAATAAAAAGTATCCAATGGAAATTAACCAAGTATTTTTAATATAGTAGCTTAAATTTTCCATACAATCATATATGAACTCCCCTATGAAATCTGAAAAAGCATACTGTAAATCCATGCCTTCATGGAAACCTAGATGATCTGACAGTCATAAACTGACCAGCTTAAGAAATGACCATGGATCTTTGGATAACCAGAATATTCAACAGGTGGTCTGCAAGTGTAAGTTTAGACTAGGTTAACTCTACAAATACATGGATTTCAAAATCATATATTTTGTTAAGTATTTGAGTAATAATTTGAGACATATATCAAATGTGTTTAAACCATTCAAAAAAAACTACATAACTATTTTAGATGTGCATAATATAGAACATTTAAATATTTTATGAAGTTAAAATAAAATTCATTTTGCTGAGTCAACTTGTCTATCTTCAATTACACGAAATTTTAAATTTATTTTAGTTTATTTATTTTTAAAAGAGAGAGAAAGTACACATATGTGAGTGGTAGGGGGGGAGGGAAGAGGAAGAGGGAGAGAGCATCTTAAGCAGGCTCCACACCCAGCAGGGAGCCCGGCATGGGGCTTGATCTCATAACTCTGAGATCATGACCTGGGTCGAAATCAAGAGTTGGGTGCTTAACCAACTGAGCCACCCAGGCGCCCCTGAAATTTTTTTTCTTTTAAATCGTGTATGTCTGGTCCATCATTTTACCCACTTGGGCTGTTATAACAAAATAACAAAGACTGGGTAGCTTATAAACAACAGAAATTTATTTCTTATAGTTCTGGAGGCTGGAAATCCAAGATCAGAGTATCAGCATGGTGGGGTTCTGGTGAAAGAACTTTTAGAGTTACAAGCTGCTGATTTTGTGTTGATTATTAAAAAGGTGAGAGAGCTCTCTTGTGCCAATCTCTTTCATAAGGACTCACCCTAATGACCTAATCACCTTCCCATAGGCCCCACCTCTTAATACCATCATATGGGCATTAGGTTTTGATCATATCCACTTTGGAGCAACATGAACATTTAGACCATTGCACCCATTTTTTTTAAAACTAAATTATGTATTCAAAGATGACAGTGTCCTCAAATCATGTTTTATATAATTTCATAAGAATTTTAAAGAAAACTAAGAGCAATAGCTCTATCAAACAACACATCAAAATGTTTATTAAAATATATGAAAATCTAACTTATATCACCATTTTCAAACTTTTGCCAAAGGTTTATTCAACAGCAAGTAGTTTTATTTCATTTTTTTTCAATTCAGTGATAGTTCACCCAGGTTATAAATTCCACCATAAAGTAGTAAGAAAATGTGAAGAATGAAAAATTTTAAAATATTATAAAAGATTCTTTATATCCCAATAATAGATCATTTTAGGAAAGTTTAGGATTTAAATTAAGAGGTATAATTTAAATCTGTTAAGCAAATAACTTCTATTTTAATAAAATACTTGAATTAAGATTAGCCAATTTAGAATTAATAAATTGTCAATCCATTTTGCTGCCAAAAAAGCTATTAAAAATTAGCATTCTTTTGAATTGGCACAACAAACCCCACATAATTTTTCTCTTATCTAATGTGATTGAATCTGCATGGTTTTTATATGGAAAAGCCTGTAAGAATTGCCTTTATTTCTACTACACTATACTTAATAAACAAGAAGGACTTTATATTTCCAAATATTTGAAATATTACTGCTGGTTTCAGTTTCTCATATTTTGTATATGCAATTTTCATATCTAACTAATTTTACCTTTTCCCTTCTCAATAAGTTATTAAAACAGTTTAATTTTTGCTCATTTTAAGATTTGTTGAATGAGAGTTCAGTAAGTTTAAAGATTATCTTTAGGTCAGATTTATTGGTATTGCCTAATGACAATAAAAAATGAATTGCAAATTAGGTGATTGTGAGTCACATCAGTATTCAGAGTCTGGAAAATAAAACATTTAAGGAGCAGATCTGGTATCTCCTATATAAAAATTCATGTAGAAGGAAATAGTTATACCATAAGGAGTCAGACTGATGGATGAGTGCATTGGAAAAGCACAGTAAATGGGAGATCAACAAGATCCACTTCCAAATCTTATTTTTCAATTCAATCATATGAGACCAAGCTGGTGCCATATCAGGAAATGGTCCACACAAGGGGAAAATGTGATCATGACATTTCTCATTAAATCAAAATGACACAATTATTATACTCACTGCATTTCACCTTGCACAATCCAGTGACTGGCCTAGAGAGAACTAATTCTCACATGTTTTTCATACATGAAAAGTAAAGGATATAGTGCAAGATTTATACCAAAAGAAAACAAAATACTGAATTTTTCTCCACAACTTAAAAAATACTGCTATTCTTAATATTTAGGAAATTATTTTGTAAAAACTTAATTAGCAAACAAAAAGGAGAGGCAGCTTAACTAATTCTAATTCTATAATGCAACTATTAACATCAAGAGGACAGAATAAAAAGTTTTCTTTGGATTTGCCTTATTTGTAACTATTTACAAAAGAAAGTAATTGATGTTCTTCTGGAGTTTACCTTTACTTTGCAACCAGTTAAATAGGTTTTGGTCTAAAGGATATGAGTGAACTTTTAAGTTAGACATTGCTAAATTTAATTATGCCTGGAATGGCCCTACATGGCATATTTTAGAAGTATCTAGGTCTCAGAACTGAAGGAAGAGCAAGTTTTCTTGGAAATTCAGACTCTCAATACCCTATATTAATCATTTGTACTATAACTTGATATTTATACTGAGCACAGATTTCTGTTTCCATGAATATAGAAAAAAAATAAAACAAGCAAGTGGCTTTCAGTGGGCTGTAAATCAATACTTTGGCAAAAATATAACCTGTTAACTTTTCGGTGTTCCTATCCAAACCCCAGGCTAATAGCACTTCAATATTTCAAACGTTAAGTAAATCTTCTATAAAAAAGCCATACTTTTGAAACCAAAATATGTCTGGTTTTGATTTGTTATTCCCACATAAGCACAGAACATAAACTACTTCCCATTGCTATGGCTTTACCACAAGCATGCTTTCTCTGTCTGTGAGCACAAAATATGAAACAGGCTCTTTTCATAAAGGAGGAAACCAGTTTAAAAAAAAAAAAAAAAAAGTTACTGTGGCTTGGAAACTTCACCTTTCCTATCCCATAACCCCATTCAAGAAGGTCACTTTTTTCCTCCCAGAGGATGTCTCAAATCCATGCTTGTTTCTGTCATTTTCATCTCTTTACCTGAAAGGATAGGACTAAAATTTCCTTATGATGAGTGGGCATTTAAACATTACCCCTATTGATCATATTTTCTTGGATTATATTAAAAACTTAATCCATTTTGCAAATGCATGGAGTTCTGAAAACTTTTTAAAGATTTTATTTATTTATTTGTCGAGAGAGAGAGAGAGAGAGCACAAGCAGGGGGAGCGGCAGGCAGAGGGAGAAACAGGCTCCCTGCTGAGCAAGGAGCCTGATGTGGAACTCCATCCCAGTCCTGGGACTCTGGGATCATGACCTGGGCCGAAGGCAGGTGCTTAACGGACTGAGCCATCCCAGTTCCGAAATCCTTACTTAAACTTTATTTAAAACAAGTCCTGTCCCATAAAATTTATTTGATTTAATAAGTTTATTAATAAATACCGAGATGATTATTTTGCCTATATTAACAACTCAGTTAACCTAAGCCAATTTAATTTGAAAACTCTCAATCACTAGTCATAACAGAGCTACTAAAAATAGTAATTTTCTTTTCCAATTTTATTTTGTTATGATTCTGTTATACATTACAAAAACTTAATCAGAATCTATACCCAGTAAATCTTCATGCCTCTGATGGTACTGTCTCCTAGACTATGCCAAGTGGGTCAGTGTGGTAACATGGTCTTCTGACGAACATATAGCAGTGACCTGGCGGGAAACATGTACCTGCTTGGAAGACTCTGAGCGATCATTTGATTCCTGTGTATCCAAGCCTATGGAAAATGTTACAACCTTCTCTTTATTTAGAAAAGAAAGAAAGAAAGAAAGAAAGAGAAAAAGGAAGAAAGAAAGACGAAAGAAAGAGAAAGAAAAAGAAAGAAAGAAAAAAAGAAGAAAGAAAAAAGAAAAGAAAATAGAAAAGAAAAAAAATCTAACTTTTAGAAAGAAACCAACTTGGCCACATTATATTGTTCACATAGAAATTGAACAGTATAATCAGATACATGTAGTTTTTGAAAAAAACTTGAGATGTTCTGATTGAGCAGAGAAGTGAGGACATATGGGCAGCATTCATGCAGTTTCTGCATAATCCATCATGTAGAGCAGATTGAGTCAGTTAGATGTATGTGTCTATGTTTTCCATCAATATTCTGTACTTGAGACACAGAACTACCAAGAGTTTTCTTTAAGAAGCCATTAAAGAGGGCACGTTCTGCATGGAGCACTGGGTGTTATGCACAAACAATAAATCATAGAACACTACATCAAAAACTAATGATGTAATGTATGGTTATTAACATAACAATAAAAAATTTTTTAAAAAAGAAACTTTTTAAAGAAATGGAATAAAAAAAAAGCCATTTAATGCCTTCCAATTGTGTAGGACATACAGGGGGAGACACCTTAGGAAACTTATTCTCTTGCCGAGTTTAGGGGCTTCACTTGGTGATGGATTTTTTCCCATGGTTATGATGGGAATTTCCACTGGAGTGTATTTTTTAGGAGAAAACAACATAATTTTTGATAAAGAATGACTTTTATTTCTTCCATAGAAATACATAATAAAATCTTGCAATCATGAATAAAACTTTTAGACATACTCTAATGTAAGAATAAACAAGTGGAATTGATACCATGTTTGTATATTCCAAGTAGTGGTGTGTGCTTTTGCCACTTTCTACTTGTAAATTATCCCCAGTGTACTATTTTTTTTTTTTTTATCTTTTGTGTCCTTTTCTATGTCAGCACACATGTAAGCATTGAGGGGATCTTGGTGATGCTTTATCTATTGTCATTTTATTTTGGCGTCCATGCTTTTCCTCAACCCTCTTCTCAGCAGGAGATAAAGAGAGCAACTGGAGTCCCAAGTTGGATCTCACATCAGCAGTCTGATTGGTGTTTTTTCTCTGAAGCACTGAGACACTGTTTGCTTGGTGGGCAAAATAGGTCTATCTCACCACGTTCATGCTTACTGTTCATTTCGCTTTTTTGTTTTATGTGATTAAGCTCCATTATGAGGATTTTCAGGTCACCCACAGTTAAATGTTATTCCAGCTGATGGACACTTTGATCAACTTGTCTCACAACTTTCCTTTGAAAATTGGATGTTCCCTTTCAAAAGATTTCTCAGCAAAAATGGTTTTAAATTAACTCATCAAAGAAAAAATAATACACAGAGGCCAATTAATATATTCACTGACTTAGCTTGTGCTCCCTCTTCTTTCTTTCATCCTGACCCATGCAGTTAATTTGAAGGACAAGTATTAAATATATGAGTAAGAAAAAAAAAGAGAGAGAGAGAAATCCACTAATCTAAGACTGCCCTTGCATTGGCCCCAGATTTTATTTTCAGCATTATTCAGTGGAATGAGGAAACCATACCACATGTTGTATTGTTGTTATTGTTGAAATGTGTGAACTTGAATCTTTAATCTGTTGATTGAGGCAGGATGTGCATTTGCCAGTGATTTAGCTATGAATATAATGCATAGAGACCGCAAAACAAAGGTTATGTTTTTATGTTCATAATAAGGGTATATTTTGAAGAGAAAATTTTCTTAAGGTTCAATGTATAAATGTGTTTCACTTATATTACAGGCCTATACTATTAGACAACATTTATAGTTTACATTTTTTTGGAAAATTTAAGACATGTATAATAAATTGGACCACTAATGCTATACTAGGTAGAAACTTTCACTTCTACCCTTATTATTAATCAAGCATGTTAAAATAGTGTCATTTTACTGATAATGATTTTTATTTTAGAGTCATTTCACTTTTTTTCCCTGCTCTTTACAAAAAAAGATCTACTAGTATTACTTATTTCTTTTAAAGGCGTGTGCATGTATGTGTGTCCTCATAATTACATGCTATCTTACATTTTGCTCTCTTTTACTATGTCAGCATTGTTACACTTTAAATAATAGCTCAAGTTATCAAATACCCAAGGGCACTGATAGTCTTTCAATGAGTTCAAGATATATTCCTAACTTAAAACACACTTGTAATGAATTCCACACCTGCATAGCTGAAAGGCATTTTATGTATCGGGGTCTCCAGGGCTTTTCACGTCTGGAGATTATAATACAGCAATTAAAGCAAGGTTTGTAGTAGCATTCTCATTATCTGAACAGAACTCCATCTGCTGAAATTGACAGAAAATATTTAATTCTAGACATTTGAGGATACTGTCTGGAACATTTGCATTAATAAAGGGGAAACCATAGAGTGGGTCATGTTACTTTCAAAGAGATTAAAGAACGTATAATGACAGAGAAACTCAGGCAACTTCCTTATAACAAGAAAAGTAGGTGGGAGACTCTTACATAGAGCTTTCAAATGACTGTGCAGTGTTAAGCTGCAGAAAAGAGATTAACTGATGGGACTGACAGCATGAAACTGCCAGAAAACTAACCATGCCATTTCCTGATCCTAGTACTACTCATCAATGTCAAATTATAAGTTATAACATGCTAACGGAGGGAGACGAGGGGATTACAAAATACTAAAATGAAGATACTAGGGAAAAAAATCTCTATTAACACTTGATCTTGATACTGTCCAGATAAAGGAAAAAATAAGTAATGCCTTTCTAAATTCATGGGTTGCAGAAGTAGAGCTTGCCAACGCTTCTCATTATTGTAACTTAGATATTATCATGTACCTCAATATGTGATCCCAGTTTCAAAACTCTAGTGTCTAACTGGGTGAAACTGGCACTTTATAGCATTTGTTGAAGAACCTAAAACAAAATCAACTTAATAATAAAAACAAATAATTGTATCACTTTATAGTGCTCTCATTCATTGTGCCTTAAAATAAGTCTTCATCTCTTGGTACTTAAGTCAGATCCTCTTATTGTATCCATTTATTTCTTCTTCTTCTTTTTTCTTTTAAGTATAATTGACATACAGTATCCTAATAGTTTCAGGTGTGTATCATAGTGACTCGATATTTTTACACATTACAAAATGATTCCCATGATTGTTCAAGTGTAGTTACCTTCTGTCATTTCACAAAGTTATTACAAATTATTGTCTGTATTCACTTTGCAGTACATTAGATCCCCATGATTTATTTTTTATAACTCTAAGTTTGTTATGTCTTAAGTTCCCTTTCTATTTCACCCACCTCCCCCACCACCCTTTCCTCCCTCTTAGTAACTAGAGGTTTATTTCCTGTATCTATGAGTCTGTTTCTGTTTTGTTTTGTTTGTTCATTTGTTGTTGCTGTTGTTGTTGTTTTTAGATTCCACATATAAGTGAAATCATGCAGTGTTGGTCTTTCTCTGACTTATTTCATTTAGCATAACATCCTCTAGGTCTGTCCATGTTGTCACAAATGGCAAGATTTTATTCTTCTTTCTGGCTAAGTAATATTCCATTAGATAGATAGATAGATAGATAGATAGATAGATAGATAGATAGATAGATAGATAGATAGATA